>NC_081421.1:74009057-74358028 GCF_949786415.1 Peromyscus eremicus
ATTAAAATGCTAAATTTATGTAAACCTAAAACTATAGAACACAGCCAGGTGATGTTGGCGCACTCCTTTAATCCCAGCACTTGGGAGCCTGAGCCAGGTGGATCTCTGTGAGTTCGAGGCCAGCCTGACCTAGAGAGCGAGATCCAGGACAGGCACCAAAGCTACACAGAGAAACCCTGTCTCGAACCCCCCTCCCCCCCCCCCCCCCCCCCGCCAAAAAATCCTACAGAACACAAAAGCAAGGTACCTGCCCTCTCTCACTCTCTGTTGCTGTAATCAAACACTGAGCAAAAGCAACCTGGGGGAGAACTGGGCTTATAACTCTTAGAGGTTACAGTCCATCACTGAGGGAAGGCAAGGCAGGAGCAGAAGCAAAGACCATGGAACGCTGCTTACTGACTTGATGCCCCCTCAGGCTGGCTATCTTCTTACACAGTGCAGGCCTACCTGCTCAGGATGACCACCCCTCAATGAGCTGGCCCTCCTATATCAACTAGCAATGATCACAAGCCAATCCAATGGCGAATTCCTCAGTTGAGATTCCCTCTTCCCAGGTGACTCTAGTTTGTGTCAAGTTCACAAAAACTAAGCAGCACAGTCCCCATAGTAAGAAGAAATCATAACACACTTAACAAAAGAATGCAAAGTATAATTTCTACAAATGTGAAAGAAAAAGGCAAAAGCCCAAAAGAAAAATCAACATAGTTGGGTATAGTAGCATACATACATCATCCCAGAAATACTCAGGAGGCTGAGGCTAAAGGACCCCTTGAACCTAGGAGTTCAAAGCAGCCAGGACCACACAGGGGTGTGCCTTCTCAAACACAAAAAAGGAAGGAGAAAGCCTCAAAGAATACAAAAACCTAAACAACGAAGAAATTTGTTCACAAATATTCTCACTTCATAAATAACCAAGCAAACACAAACTAAAATTGGTCTTTAGTCGAATAATACCAGGGTTTATAAAGACACGGTTGAAGTGTCAACCCGGAGCTCTGAATGTCACAGGTTACTGAAACAACACTGCAACCTAGTAATTACATATTTTAATCTTGAAGAAAAATAGATACACCTAATAATACATTCCAAATGTTTCTGTAGAACGAATCTTTTCTAAAAATCTATCAACTGGGGAGCATATAACTTCTGAGCTAACTATACAACAGAATATCTAAGTGGATAATATAATTGAAACAGAGCCCCAAAACATCAATATACCCAATCATAATAATATTGAAAAAAATGTGTGAAAGATGTTATGAACATAAAAAACCAAGTACTGAAAATGGCAGTGTCAGGCCAAAATCTGACTTCAAAGATAAATCTTCAGCTGAAATAAGAAAATGTGAAATACTCTACTGCATACCCTGACATTTACTAATTACCTGTTGATTTTATGTATTTTAACTTTTTCAACAAGACTGATATGGGATAATATATATTATATATATAATAATATAAGAAATTAAATATGCTAAAACTATGAAAACTGATTTTACTTGTAGTAACTAAAAAGATCTATAGAAGTTTTAAAAATGTAAAACCTCTGTATACATGAAGTCATTACAATTCACTCAACTAATACTACACTGATGGACATTTGGATCATTTATCCTGCCATGTCATAGCTTCAGGGAACATTCTTCAACATTTCTTTGTATAGTGACGCAAGGTTTTCCCGAAGATAATTTATGTATGTGGTATGTATGTGTGTGCATGAGTGTGTGATGGTAGAGGCAAGAAGACACCGTCGGTCGGTGTCCTGCTCTAGCCCTCTCCAGCTTTGAACCAGAGTCTCTCACTGAACCTGAAGTCCTTTGTGTGTGTTTGTTTTTTTGGCTAGGCTGGCTGGCCTCCTGTCTCCACTCCCTGCAGTGCTGAGGTTCAGGTTCATGGCTACACCCAGATTTTACACAGGTGCTAGGGATCCACGTGCCCCAATTACTCTTACAATGAGCCATCTCCTTAGCCACCATTTTTGTTTATTAAATTTGCACATATTGTATAACTGTATTATAAATAAATTTTAGTCACTTTCTAAGAATCATTTTATAACCAGGTGGTAGTGGTGCACGCCTTTAATCTCAGCACTGGAAAGGCAGTGGCAGGTGAATCTCTGTCAGTGCCAAACCAGCCTGGTCTACGGAACTAGTTCCAGGACAGCCAAGGCTACAAAAAGAAACCCTGCCTCAAAAAACAACAACAACAACAATAAATGTATAACTTGTAATTTTATGTACAAAAATGACACTAATTTCTATTAAATAGAATATATTATATCTTCAGTCTTTGTGCTGTGTAAAGTACCACACACTTGCCCTATTGCACAAATAATTGCTTTTAGATAATGTTCATGAACAAAAAAATGATCCAATTAATTCCTTCATTTCATAAATAAAGAAGGACATCAAGGCACAAAAAAGGTAAAGAGCATATCTTAATATACTTCAATACTAAAGGTCAAGGCTAAAGCTAGAATCTCTTTTATCTTAGAGTCCAATATTACTTTAAACGTACAATGATGCCTTCCTCTGGACTATATAAATATTAAAACAAGTATTACAAAGAATATCCTCTGAAGGAAGTTTTAAACCCAATCTGAATAAACAATCTCCACCATAAATTTTATTTTATTTTATTGTTTTGTTTTTCAAGACAAGGTTTCTCTGTGTAGCTTTCGCGCCTTTTCTGGAACTCACTCTGTAGCCCAGGCTGGCCTCACAGAGATTTACCTGCCTCTGCTCCCGAGTGCTGGGATTAAAAGCGTGTGCCACCACTGCCCAGCATAAATTTAATTTCTACAATATTCTAACAAAAAAAAGTTTCAGCAAAACCTCAACAGCAAATAAATGTTTCTGGTAGAATTTGCCCAAATAGAAAAATGAAAGTAACAAAATCATTTTCCTACTCAAGAAATAAAAAGACTCAGATTGCATATTTTTGTAATTTTCAATCAAGAGGAAATATAACGTGTATCCACATTTTAAAAATCAATTGATAATTTTTAGTAGACATATAGCTCCTGGGGGAAACTTTCAGAATTTAGGCATGATTTCAATGTTAGAGTATCAAAGTGAGACTACTAAAACCCACTTAGAAATCTGATGAGAAAACTAGAGAGGGTTAAACACACAACACACTCATCACATGTTTCTACTCTTTTTCTTTTTCCTAAAAAAAAAAAAAAGGATTCAATGCAAGGGCATGCCGAGTATTATTAGATATAATTCCAGGAATGAGTTTGTTCTAGTTTGGGCAAATATGAATTATTTCTAATGTTTTTTCATTTTTTAACAGCAGGCCTTTATGCATTGGAAATAGAAAATAAAATATGGTTATCTGTCCTCAAGGACTACTGGGAAAGACAGATCAGGAAGCAATGATTATATAATCCTTTAAATATACCATAACAATAAGAAAGACTAAAAAATTTAAAGACAGACGAACAGCAGAGGAGCTAAAGGAGTGAATCAAGCTATTAATAAAGGTCACAGTAGTAGCAAGAACACTGAGGATTTAAAAAGATCACCATTAGAAAAGAGTATTTAAAAAAAAACTTCCAAGGATTTCAAAAACACAGATGTACAATAGTGATGATAGAAAATAATATTTTGCTTATAAACAGATAATGAACCATGATAATTCCTCTCTGCTAAGTAAAACCTTTTAGTGCTGGGGACTACACTTTCAAATGTTTAAAGGAGCTCGTTCAGGTCTGCCGAAGCTTCCGCTAACCTGAACTGTGGATTCCTTGATCCTCCCCAGACCCACCCTTCCACACCTTCTTTTCCCTAACCTCCTGTCCAGCTATGCATTAGTCAAGTGATGGGCATGTGTTAGCTCCACTGTAATGTTACAAGATCTCTATTCTGTCCAACAGTTGACTGAAATGACTGTTACACAGACTGTCTTCCTGGATTACAGATATTCTACCTGTCTTATCAGAAAAGCTACCTGGATATGGACACAAAGAGGTAAACTCCATTTCCTTTGCTAATAAAGGATCAGTAGCAAAGTCTCTGTAGTTAAGATTTTAAAAAAAAAAAAAACTTAAACTAACTAAACTAAATCAATGTCAATATTTTGGAAGGATTATCCAGAGATCATGAATTTGATATTTTAATAAGGAAGTCCAAAGAAGAAATAATAAGATAGAACTCTTTTTTTGCTTGTTTGTTTTTGTTTTTTTCGAGACAGGGTTTGTAGTTTTGGTGCTTGTCCTGGATCTCTCACTGTAGACAGGCTGGCCTCGAACTCACAGAGATCCACCTGGCTCTGCCTCCCACTGGGATTAAAGGCCTATGCCACTACCACCCGGCCAGCCTAGAACTCTTTTTAAGAAAGCCAAAGGAAATTTTGTAAAAGCTATCATAGCTTTTGGAGGAAATAAACTAAAGTTAGAGCAAACTTTATTTTCTTAAAACATTTATATGTTTTGTTTGTTTGTCTTTTGGCTTTTTAAGACAGGGTTTCTCCGTAGCCTTGGCTGTCTTAAAACTCGCTCTGTACACCAGGCTAGCCTGGAACTCAGAGGTCCAACACCTGCCTCTGCTTCCTGAGTGCTGGGATGAAAGGTATACACCACCACTGTCTGGCTATATGTTTTAATAATAACAATAATAATAATAATAACAACAATACTGTCCACCAATAAATACTGTCTATCTATTATGGCATTTAATACTCATCTCATTAAAATCCATTACAAGAATAAAAAACATTCTGTGGTTTCAAAATGCTAAACTAATAAAGCAAAGTTATAGGCATTTTTACTCCAGATCAAAATTAGGTTTTAAATAAGAATATACAAAACGTTACCCTGCAAGTGAGCATCTCCCAGATTACACTTGTGAACAAAAACTACAAGTAATTTAAGTGGAGAAAAACCAAAACCCTCAGACCATCAAAAAACAAAAGAACAATCAACCAACCATCACAAAGTTAACATCAGAATCCAGACAAACTCTTCACTAATCTATAACCATACTTGGATTTAAAACAACCAGGCTTTCCTTAACCCAATCCACCTCCCTAGCAAGTGCTCTGTATCTCAGTGAAGGGCCAATAGTCTGCCAGAGATGGGTCTGAACCTCCACTATATATACTGAAATATTTTTATAGAGCCCTTCATACCTCTTACCTCATCTTCCAATCACCTTCATTCTATCCGAGAGCAACTCTTGGATGTGCAGAGGAACTAGGAAGAACTATACTCTGAGTGATAAAGGAATCATAGAGACTATCCATACTGCCAACTGTATTCTGAATTTGAGAACTACATTAAAACGTACTCCAGCAATAAAACAGTTAAGTCTATGAATGCAGACTGCTTGTTCTCCAACTACAGAGCTGAAAAAGGGTATTCAGTCAATGTTCTTATCTGAAGAACAACAACAATAAAGACACCTACTCTAGTCTGTTGTTCAGAAATATAAAGTGTACACAGACTGTATATAATTCACATCTAAGTAAAGAGAAGCAAGACAAACAACTATGAGCTAAAAGGGGGAAATACATTACAAAGGCCATGGAATAGCCAATAGACTTACCAGAAGACAAAACAGCAAACCAGCAAAAGGACCAAAAAGCTTTAAGTATAAAAAACTGTTATTCTGATACCCTAGGAGACTGAGGCAGGAAAGTCTGAGCTACATAGCAAGACTTGTCTCAAAAAATAAAATAAACATGTTAAGAGTCTAAAGACATAGAAGAGGGATCAAGTGAGTAAAAAGGAAAGAAAATTAAAATTGCAATATTGATATTTACAATCTCTAGCTTTTGAACTATAATGGCTCTTTTAACTATGAACTTGATTGGAATAAGAAACACTGAGGGTGTTAATAAGGCACTCCATTGAGTGTGTCTGTATGATTTCCAAAGAGTGGTTAACTAGATGAGGAACCCACCCTGAACACGGAGAATACCATTCCACTGGCTGGGGTCAAGACCTAAACAACAAAGGGGAAAGGGAAAAGCCAGATGAATTCTGAAATTCCCTTCCTCTACTTCTTGGTCAGGACCATAAAGCCAAGCCCCTCCCACCATGCCTTCCCCACCACTGCATGCAAACCTAAAAGCCAAAATAAACCCTCTACCCTTAAGTTACTTCCTGCCAGGTGTTTGGTCACAGGAAAGAAAAAGTAATACAGAGAGTTGGAACCAAGAAGTAGGGCTGCCACTGCTCTGACAGCCTGTCCACATAGTTCATGGTCCTTACAACTGTTTACAGGAGGGGTTTGGAAGACTCTGGATCTGTAAAATACCTCAGCTTCTTAAAATGTGGGTCACAACCACAGATGTAAACACGTAACTGAATGTAGGGGGCATGAAAATATGACAACAGTAAATATGCGATAACCAGATGCATTCAACATCAAACATGTAATGAATCTGAGGTATTTCTAGCAATGCTCACCCAAGCTGCATGACAAGACTTCACTGCAACCTTGATTCTGCACACATGACATGGACATGTCGTACTGTACATGCCACCATACACCATGCAATACAATAAACTCTTCCTGAAACTTGGCTTCAAGAGCAATGTATGTTATGAGCTGCAGTGTTTTTTGTACACATATTTTCCCTTACACAGAAAATAATTCAATTGTGAAAACCAAAACCTTCTAATATTTTAATCAGTATGTATTAGTTTATCTTTGCATAATGTTAAAATGTTTTATTTTTAGAGATGCTATTTCAGGTGCTGACGAGTTTTAATTTAAAAATCATTAAATGAATTTTGGCTTGGGATTATGGCACAATTTCCAGCAATCTCTGAAAAGACTTTAAACGTGCCTTTTGTGGGCCAGCTGGATGGCTCAGCAGGTGAATACACCTGCCATCAAGCCTGATGACCTGAGTTTGAGCCTCAGAATCCACATGGTGGTAAAAGAAAACCAACTTCCACAAGTTGTCCTCTGACACCCACATGGGCTCCATATGAACCCTGAGGTATGTGCATGCTCAGATACACACACAGACACACACTAAATAAGTACATGAAAAAAATAAAGATATTTTTGTACATTGCTATTTTATACAAATTTATGTGAAGCAGCCTTCTCAGCATTGAGGATTATAAAATTAAAAAACTGATCAACTCTGAAAAATGAAGATGTTCTATGTCCTGCAGTATCAAATATTGAGTCAAGATTTCTTTTTTTAAGAAGTTTAATTCTTTATGTAAAAATAAACACATCCATATCATTAGTATGCAAACTTGCTTTTGTGCTTAAATGGTAAGGTTATATGAAAACCAAAGAACAGTTTTTAAATAAATCTAATTTACTATAAATAAATATTTTATGTCTATGCCCAATTTTACACACACACACACACACACACACACACACACACACACACACACAATTTTCTATGTATTTGGGCAACAGGAGTCAAAAGTGACAAGCGTTTGTGATGTCCTAGAATGCTATAAATGGAACTTAACAGGACATATGGTGGGAGTGCAGAGGACCAGAGAGCCAATAAAAATGCAGACAGTGAAGTCACAGTTCACAAGGCCTCATACAAAAATAAAGACTCAGCTGGAAACTGGACTAGAGAAAATTCATGTTACATTCTGGCAAAGAACAAGGCTGTGCTCTGCCTGTGTCCAGACAGCCTGAGGGAAGCTGGACTCAAAAGCAATGGGCTAATTTGTTTAGCAGAGGAGATTTCACTACAGCAGAGCACTGAGCCTGTGGCATGGTTATTACCCATTGCTCTTGCCCAGATTAATGATGAGAGAGAGCAGAAAACTGGGGAAATGTGCAGCTTAGCAAGGAAAGGAACATGAGCAAGCTTAAAGTTGAGACATGGCAGACATAGGCAAAGACCCAGTTATTAAGGAAATTAAGGTTCAGCAGTTAAGAGGATGCACTGCCCTTGCAGAGGACCTTTGCAGAGTCTAATTCTCAACACCCATATCAGAAGGATTGCAGCTACCTCCAAATCCAAGGGACCCAACACCCTCTTCTGGCCTCCTCGGGTACTTGCACATATGTACATAAACATACACACATATAATTAAATAATCTAAAAAAACATTTTTCTTTAAGCAGGGGCAGTTGAGAGATTAAGGCAATTAAAGAGAAATCATTCATTTTGTACTAGGACAACAACAACAACAAAAAATCCCTTTGGGGCCAAAGAGATGGGTTAGTGGGCAAAGACACTTGCTGCCAAGCCTTACAACCCGAGTTCAGTTTCTGGAACCAACTGGTGTAAAGAAGCAATTTGTTCTCTGAGCTCCACACGTGCACCATGGCATGTGTACACCCCACCACACACGCGCGCGCGCACGCACGCACACACACACGCACACACACACACACACACACACACACACACACACACACAAACACAAAAAACAAATGAATTTTAAAATATTTTAAAAAGCATTCCCTTTTAGGACAAGACCCCACCCACTGAAGACTTAGCTTGTAAAATGCAAAGTCATTTAAAAAGAGACTGCACTCAGAATGCTTCTGAAGGGGGTTCTTGCTGGAAAGCAAGTGTCTTCCCAGTTTCAACTGCCAATGCACACAGAGGCCATGTGGAATAGAGCACCAGACTACACTGTGAGCTGGGAGTAAAACCTGGCAGAGTTGTCCATAGAGGACTAGTTTCCCAGAATTACAGGGTGATGGAGGCTTGTCCCAAGGTTCCAGAAAACCACTGAAGCCAGGCACCACATCAGATTCCCTGTAAGGAGGCCCCTAAGAGGCCACTGCACAAAGTTATGAAGGTGAAACCTAAGTTGCAATAGAGACCCCAGGAAGTTAGAGATGTCAGAACCTGGTATAGCTACCAAAAATGCCGCAGGAAGGAATGGGGCCAGCCTAAGAGAGAGGCTAGGGGTGCTGTAACAGTAGACCACAGAACTGGAAGGGAATGACTATCCAAGGTTGTTGGAGCCCCTATGATACCAACCACCAAGAACCCTGGACACCAGACATGTAGCTACTGGACTGGGCATATGTCCTGTCTGACTTCAGTCTTGCTTTGGCCCTATCTTTCTTTGCTATGCCCTCATTACTACCTTTAGGAGTAGGGACGTTTATTCTGTATCATTGTAAATGAAAATATAGAACTTGCTTTGTCTATGTTTTAAATTTTATTGGATGAGAGACTCACAGTTAAGAGAGTACCTTGGGTTTCAAAAGAGACCTTAGATTTTTGAATAGTACTGAAACTGTTAAAACTCTGAGGACTTCTCACGTTGGAATGAATGTATTTTGCATTATGAATCGGCCATAAGCCTATAGAAAATGGAGATTGAATGTTAAGACTAAAGAAATGTGTTTGGCATGGATGGCCCTGTGAAGGAGAAGTGGATGAGATCTACATGAGTGGACTGGGTGTTGGGGGGGTGGCAGAGGGCGAGGAGTGGGGGATGAGAACATAGGGAAATGGGAGGGTGGAGCTGGAACAGGGTCAGAGTGGGAGGGCAGGGAGGGAGATACCATGATAGATGAGGACATCATGGGAATAGGAAGAGGCAGGGTGCTGGGGAGCCTCTCAGGAATCTACAAGGTTGACCCCACCTTGGTCTGCTGGCAGTGGTCCAGAGGGTGCCTGGACCTGTCTACTCTGGTGACTGGCCTAGCAAATAACCTAGCTGTCATCATAGAGCCTTTGTCCAGTGACTGATGGAGGCAGACACAGAGATCCATGGCCAGGCACCAGGCTGAGCTCCAGGAATCCAACTGATGGAAGAGAGGAGGGATTCTGCAGGCGAGGGACGTCAAGATCATGATGGGAGGATGTGCGGAGATGACCGGCCACACTAGTGGAAGCCCATGAACTGTGGACTGGTGGCTATGGAGCCCCCATGGTACTGGACTAAGCCCTCTGGATATGGAAGACGGTTGTTTGGCTCGAACTGTTTGGGAGGTCTACGGGCAGGCTTCTGGAACCCAGTGCCTGTGGTGTGACACCTTGCACAGCCTTGGTGCAGTGGGAAGGGGCTTGGACCTGCCTAGGCTCAGTGTGCTAGGCTCTGCTGACTCCCCATGGGAGACTTAGATTTGGGGGATGTGGGGATGTGGGTGGCTTGGGAAAGAGGGCTGGGGGGTGTGAGGAGGGAGGAGGGGGGATCTGTGGATAGTATGTGGAGTAAGTAGAAAATTTCTTAATAAAGAAAAAAAATTAAAAAAAATGTGTTTGGGCCAATTGACAAGGAGGTAGACTTGTGATGGTAAATTTCAACTGTCAATTCGACTGAATTATTAAATACCAAGATCATTAATGAAGCACTGCCACGTCCTGCATGGCTTGGGTCCTGACTGGGGCAGTGAGAGGATGAAGAAAGGACACACATGCAGACACATGGACAGAAAAGCTCGTGTCAGGTGGAGTGTACACATTCTGATGGAGTGGTAGCTACTCCCTCTGCAATCCAGAACCTCAGTGAGTTCATGTACAGCCTAAGACAAGGAGTTGCTAGCTTTTGTACACCCCGATCACGTATCAGTAAACACTCAAACATTCTGAACCTGAACCCTATGGGGAAGAGGTTTGCCAATTTCCCAAGGGTCGACTTGGAGTCCTTGCAAGCCTGTGTCCATTACAACAATAAACGCTCACTAAGGACTTCACGCAATCAGGGCTTCCTCCATTCCCTACAAGACACACATTCGGTATGTCAGCCAAGGGTGTTTCCACAAACATTTAACTGAGAGAAAAATACCTACCTCAAGCTGGGGAACACCATCCCATGGACTAGATCAAGGGCTAAATACAAAGAGAAAAAGGACAAAGCCAGGTAAACAGTGGAATTCCTTTTCTGCTTCCTCAGCACTACAGACCAAGTCCCTCCCACTGCCATGTAATGAGCTGCATTCCTCAACTGGGAGGCAAAATAAATAAAAGTTTGCCTTTAAGTTACTTCTTGCCTAGCATTTAGTCACAGTGACTAGAAAAATAACCAACGCATGCACTAAAAAGCAATGATGAATCATAAGCAAAAAACAGCAATTGTGATGTGGATAAAGAATTCAAAGGACTGGAGAGATGGTTCAGTGGTTAAGAGCATACAAGTTCAATTCCCAGGACCAAATCCAACAGCTCATAATGGCCTATAAAACTCCAGTTACAGGGGATCTAACGCCTTTGTCTGGCCTCTGCAGGTACCTGCGTACATACATGGCATACACACAGAGAAAGATACATAAATAAAACTAAGTCTAAAATAAGAAATTCAAGAATCTCTCATTACAGCACTTCTGTGGGTTTTATTTTTGTTTGGGTTTGTGTTTTTTTTTTGAGACAACATCTGACTATATAGCCCTGGGTAGCCTAGAAATCACTGGGTAGACCAGGCTAGCCTTGAACTCATGGAGATCCACCTGCCTCTGCTTCCAGAGTGCCTTACTAAGTCATCTCTGTATCCAGCTAAAGTACATATTTTGTCTGATGTAACTAGTAATGGGCACGCAGGTTCAAAACGATGACATCTAGTACACTGTCATACAGCCACCAAATAAAAACCACAATTCCACTTCAGATCTTCTACTCTAAAACCTACCATTTCCCCCTTTAGAAAACTACCAGAAATAAACACACACGACTCAAGAATTTAATTCAAACTAGAACGATCCTGACTAAAGGATAACGGATAACTCACAAATATACGTTCAATGTTTTAACCACTTAAACACCGGGGGGGGGGGGGGGGGGGGGGGGGGGGGGCCTCAAGCTCATCTGTATAATATCATTTATATAAGTAAATGTCTGTTTCAAAATGAAAGACTGATAAGTGAATTGAAACTGCCTATTACATAAGCAAACTAGAAAGATGACACTTTATGTAAACTAGTATGTATTGTAATTAATGCACACTGTAACAAATCCTTATTTGTAGCGATTTAAAATCATAAATGTAATTTTAAACTATTGGTACTGTTTGTGCTATTATCATCTTGAGAGTTGACTGGCACTCTGAAATATTTTATAAACATGTTTTATAAACATGCTTTATGCCGGGCGGTGGTGGCGCACGCCTTTAATCCCAGCACTCGGGAGGCAGAGCCAGGCGGATCTCTGTGAGTTCGAGGCCAGCCTGGGCTACCAAGTGAGTCCCAGGAAAGGCGCAAAGCTACACAGAGAAACCCTGTCTCGAAAAACCAAAAAAAAAAACCAAAAAAAAAAAAAAAAATGCTTTATAAACATATCAAAAAATTATCAAAAAATTTATAAACTACTTAATAAAAGGGAACATGCTAAAGTATCCTCAAGCAAATATATTAATTTCACATAATACCAATTATGTAAATAAAGGCAAAATTTTTTTAAAATAAATTTTTTAAAAAAGGCATTAAGAGAAAAAACTTTTGTATTAATCCAAGACCTTAGACCTACCTTAGCCTCTATATTCAGCCAACCACAAATCTCTAAAACTTAGCTCAATTTCATTTCTCCACTAATTTCTCTTCTTCCCTAGTACTTCTACCATGGCCTAAGTCAATATTCTGTGTCGTAGACTGTGGTGGTATTGTGTTCCCCGAAATATTGTGCACTCTAATAAACTTATCTGGGGTCAGAGAACAGAACAGCCACAATATTAAACATAGAGGATAGGCAGTGGTAGCACATGCCTTTAATCCTAGCATTCCAGAGGCAGAGATCTACCTGGATCTCTGTGTGTTCAAGGATACAGCCAAGCATGGTGACTCACGCCTTTAATCCCAGAAAGTGAGCCTTTAATCCCAGGGAGTGATGGCAGAAAGCAGAAAGGTATATAAGGCGTGAGGACCAGTAACTAGAAGCATTTGGCTGGTTAAGCTTTCAGGCTTCTAGCAGCAGTTCAGCTGAGAACCATTTGGATAAGGACTCAAAGGACTCCAGTCTGAGGAAACAGGATCAGCTGAGGAACTGGTGAGGTGAGGTAGCTGTGGCTTGTTCTGCTTCTCTGATCTTTCAGCATTCACCACAATAACTGGCCTCAGGTTTGATTTTATTAATAAGACCTTTTAGGATTCCTGCTACAGTAGACTCTCAAACCTTGGTTGTCCTCCTGTACTAAAGTAATTGGTTTTATTTTTCAATTTCAAAATGATGGTGTTACTTTGCTTCAGTGACTTCCCATAGGCTACTCAGGATGCAGACCAAAACAGACCGTTGGATTCAACCTAGAGATGCAAACTTAACTACTGGCAGGCTAAGTATTGATTTATTATATTACTTTTGTGACACCTTAAGTGAGTGACATAAAATACAGAGCACAAGCAGGTCAAGAGAAAGCCAGAGGGAGCCAGTGGGACTGTTAGCCATCTGAAAACACACACTGGAGTGTTGCTTGCTCTAGTCTCAAATTCTTTGGGGAAAAATCAGAAATGCAGACTTTCACACGAATCCCCCACTTTGTGCACACTAATAATTTAATTCAAGCTCCTGTGACTAGGGGATAGACAGGAACTGTAAGGTCACATCTGCCCCGTCTATTCTCCTCACCTGGCCACACAACTACACTGTCTACTACATCAGTCATTGAACATTTCTTGCCTCCTTGAGGACACCAAGCTTTTTCCACTAGGACTGTCAGTGAAGCCTCTCTTCCTCCTATCACTACACTTCATTCAGCTTTCTTTTACTCAGTTTCACAGCCCCTTCTCTCTCAATGAAGCCGTCCTATCTCCACTCCAAATGCTGGACAGTCACTCCCCACAAATTCTGATTGCGGGGCTGGAGAGATGGCTCAGAGGTTAAGAGCACCGACTGCTCTTCCAGAGGTCCAGAGGTCCTGAGTTCAATTCCCAGCACCCTCATGGTGGCTCACAACCATCTGTAATGAGATCTGGCACCCTCTTCTGTATACATAATAAATAAATAAATAATTCTGATTGCTCTGAGTACAACTTTCTAACTCCCCAAACCAAAATCACCTATCCAACGTTCACTAACCTCTCCACATGGGAGGCTCTAGATGGGCAGTCTGAACAGTATTTATTGCTAACTAATAATTTAGTTATAAAATGTTCATTTTGATAATAAGATTCTGGTGTACTCTTAAAATATTTATCAAACTGTACCTAGCTTTTCAGAAACATAAAATGCTTAAAGCAGAGTCAGAACTAGAGTATTCCAATTCTAACAAGTGATAATAACCTAAGAATTATTGATAATTGGCTGAATGCTGTGAACTATATTGAGGACTCTGCATGTGTTATCTCATTCAATACAACCTGTAAAATAGACGTCACTGTCATACAGAGGAAAACAATTGGAGCTGATTAAAAATTAGCTCCAAAAAAAAAAAAAATCACACATTTTAGTCACTGAAAAAACTGTAAAATGACTAACTACTGAACTCAACCCCTACTATATAAACTAATACATTCCTTTAGGAAACACTAACCCAACAAGTAGCTCTCAAACACCATTAACAGGAAATATGGCCTTGACCTGCCTCCAATTACCCAGTAAAGTGAGGTTCCTCACTCCTCTCCCTAGCCCCCCTTCTCTCTCTCTCTCTCTCTCTCTCCTCTCTCTCTCTCACACACACACACCTACCTCAAAATTTTGCCTTCTATGATACTACAAACACACAAAATAAGTAGGATCACAGTTACAAATAACTCTATAAAAATATTATCTTTCTGAATTATTCTTAATCAAGTTCATATTTGCACATTAATTTGCTGTCATTTTAAATGTGTACACTTGCTCAAGGTAAAATTATTCTTAATAGATTGTTTTCAGATGAGAGGAAGCAACAACAAAATCCTCAATAAAGAGAAATACAAACTGTTGATGCTGTGGAAAGAGAGAGAATACAGAGGTCTTTCACCTCTTGGACACTCGACGCAGGAATTCTAATTGTTTGACTCAAGAACTAATCAAATGCAACACACACACACACACACACACACACACACACACACACACACACACACACATATATATATATATATATATATATATATATATACACCTTGACTCTTCCTATCCCAAACTAAGGGTGCAGCTCCCTAACCATCCCTTAGCTTTCAGAACTGTTTGTCATGCCAAACTCAGGAGCCAGGTGCTCTCAATAATAACAATCAACATACATTATTCATGAGCTATAAAGTTGAAGGAGTGTTATTTATGACTTAAATAGACCTTTTAAAATTGTGCAGTAAAATGCACACATCTCCATTGTATTTTAACTTCAACCAATCGAGAATTTTTCTTAACTCTCTAAATAGAAATTCATTAAACTGAAAATTAGCAATTTCTAAAAACTTTTACCCATACAAAATATAAAGGAAGCTACTTATTAGAACATGACAGTTGATCATAATAGCCGACATTAATGCATCACTACTGTCAAAGAGCTCTGATGCCAGCCTTAAATACATTTTCCCCAAGTGCTCATATCTTATATACATACCATGGGAAATAAGGTTGTACAGAAAAATTACCTTATTTTTTCAGCAGATACTACCCAGAACAAGTAAGATGTTTCTCAGTTACAAAAGCAAAGGGAAAAATTAAAGAAAAAAATCTAAAAGTATCAAAGTTAAAATACCAAAACAAATCCCAGATTATAGAAAACTGGTATGAAACTATATTAGAAGTACTCCATAAGGTAAAGCCAAAAGTCAGTGAACCACCAAGCAAGGGATTATTAACTACGCTGGCAAACGGAGAAAGCTCTCATTACAATACTGTGTCGTCCCAAATATCTAACTTAGGCTCACATTTGAACCTAGGCTTTTCAAAATCCTCACGCTTAGGTTAAAACCACCACCAGTTTTCTACAGGAGCTCTATCATTCGGGTGGTCTCATCTCAAATACATAATTCTGCCTCACATATTCGACGATTAACTTATGAAAGAAGAGACACGTTTGGAAAAAGTGAATTGCCTCCCAAGTCTCCTTTTCGGTAAAGACACAAAAATGACTTTAAGGCTACAAGCAGAGCTTCCATTTTATCTAGACTATACCCCGCAAGAGCTCGGTTCAGATTAACTAGCCAAATTATAGTAGTTAGGGATATCCACGCCCCCAAATGAAAACCAAAAGATCAGAGCACAAGCCAGGGACCGGGACTTGTTGGGTGAGCAAAGTCTAAGGGCCGTCAAGATTCGGTGACTTCACAGGGTGGCAGGGCAGAAAGACTGAAGGCAGGCAACACGTCCTCAATGCGCGCAATCTGAATCCCCATCTCTCCACTCCCAGCTGTCCACAGTCTGAAAACTAAGGAACTCGAGTCCTTCCAGGCTATGGTTCTACTCTGCTAGCTCTGAGGCAGCAACGTTTAGCATTGACATTTTACTGAAGAAGAAAAAAAGAAGAAGAAAGGAAGGAAAAAAGCAAGCAATGAACTGTCCCTTGCTCTACCAAAAGAGAGAGCCTAAATTTCAGAGTACCCGAATTTGAGAAACAAACGAACCTGTGTCTGTGTTCGTCGGGTCCATGGATCAGGAAGACTCCGGTGTTTTTAGCCCCTTTGCCGGCATCTACGTGAGGAATTAACACATCTTCTAAGCCCAGATCAAAGCGTTTGTGTTTTGAAGAGTCTGGAAGGAAGAAGAATGCCCCAAAACACAGGGTGATGAAGGCACTAAGAATAAGGAGAAGGATAAACTTCTCGGAGAGTCTCAAGGTAGCCCTGTGGTGTGGGAAGGAGGGCGGCCCCAGGTTCAGAGGTGGTATCCTACGACCAGACAGGGGCAGCAGCGCTGGGGTAGTCATCGTTTAGGCTCTTGGACGGAATACTTTATAAAGTTCTCATCTTATATCAAACGTACAACACATCGAACCGTGTTTTCCGAAACCTTGGCAGAAATGGATAAACTCAATTTCCCTCCTCTCAAAGGATTGTTGTGCTTTTTTTTTTTTACGAAGCCACCTCTTTCACGCTCTCCGATTACATCCAGAAGCCCGGGTGACCTCCCAAGCGATCGCTGGTTTCTGTCCGGTAAGATCTTCTCGCCATTTGGCTCTCAGGGCCTCACCGGGTGATCGCGAGTCTCCTCTTCATTCCCGGGAGCGGATCGGGCGAGCCACACTGCAGAGAAGCTGCAAGGTGGGTTCTGCCATGCCCGCGCCCCGGCGCGATGCTCGCGGGCGGCCGGCGAGACGCCGAGTTGCAGCGGGTCGGTCCACTTGAGCTCGTCCGGAGCCTCGGCTCCACCGCTCCTCAACCTCCGCGGCTTCCGAGCAGCGGCGAGCGGCGGAGCAGCGGCGAGCCTCAGCCGGGGGCCGAGAGGGCGACGGCGTCCCGAACACCTCAGCGCCCGCGCCGCCGCGCGCTCTGTCAGGAGCGGAACTTCCTCCTCTGCCGAGCGGCCGCCCCCGCCCGGCTCCTCCTCCTCCTCCTCAGCGAGCCCCGCCGCCCGCTTCCCGGCCGAGCCCAGCCGCGGGAGCCGAGCCCCTGCGCCTGGGCGGCGTGCGAAGTAACCGGGCCGCGGCCCTCGGACCGACAGCCCGGGGCCGGCGCCGGCTCATTCCTCGCACCGCCTGGGAGAGGCGGGCGGGCCGGCACGCGCCTCGGGCGAGCAGCCGCGCCTCGGGCGAGCGCAGGGCGGCTCCGGCTCGCTCCGGCTGGGCCCGGCCTCGGGTGGCTCGCACGGCTCTGGCTGGCTGGCGGCGGCGGCGGCGGCGGCGGTGACGGCAGCGGCAGCAGCGCGGGACCGCGGCCCGGGGCTGGTCCCTGGCCTCTGGAGGCCCGAGGAGCGCGGAGCGGCTGCGGGGCCGACACCGGTTGGGTCGAGCGGAGCGGCTGCGGGGGGCGCGGGCCGGCCTGCCGCCCCGACTCGCGAGTGGGCGTCCCCGGGCGGCGGAGTGTGAGGTGCGCGCGCACGCTCCCGGCCGCCGCGCCCCTCCCCCGCCCGCCGGGCCGCTCGGGCCTGGCCGCTGCCGGGAGAACCCCGAGACCCCGGAAACCCCGGCGCCCAGACCAGGGGGACCGAGAGCCCCGGTCTGGACAGTGGCGCTGGGGACTGGGATTCCTGGAACTGACGGATTCCAGAGGCCGAGGCTGACGCCTGCCTCGGTCTTAGAGACTCGGGCCCCCGGGTTCAACTGCAGAGTCTCAAACTTCCACGCGTTCCCGGGCACGCGAGGCTGGGTGAAGGAAGGTGGCACCAGCCACGTGCCGGTTCCGTGTTAAAATGGCAGCCTTGCCCTTTCAACTGGGTTCCTTTCTAAGGAATCCGGCCACCTGGGTAGGACAGGAGTCTCCTGGTGGTCAGTCCCTAGGACACACTCTGTAGTCATCTTCACCCTCCCCCAAAAGATAAAAGAGATGAATGAGCAGGTGTTAAAACCCAAAAAGATAATATCATTGAAGTTGAGGCTTAAAAAACGATCTGAGTCAGTTCTGTTATCTACAATATAGAGAAGAACCAGGTTGTGACTAAGTGTAATAGGTTTCTTAGCAATGCATACCAGTATCTCATTTGCTTTCGGCTTCTTTTTTATTTTAATATTTACTTTCTGTTCCTTGTACCCATCCTCACTGGTGGCTGGTAATTGGCGAGTAGGCCCATAAAAGGCAGTGGTGAGAAGTCAGCCTGGGAAATCAAGCAAAGAAAGCTTCATGTTCCTTGGCAGGATTCAGAACTACATTTCAGTAGAAATTTCTAGAGGCTCTGCATACCTAACTTCCTACCACAGGACAAAAGAAGTCATTGCTTTCCAAAATAAAACAAGCACAAGACATAAAAATGTTAAGGGCCATCGCTCAGGGTGCTGGATCCAAAGTGGGTGGGATTTGTGTGGGACACTGGTGAATGGCTGTAAGAAATTCCTGCCTTCCGAATGTGTGTTTATACAATGTGTCGGTTTCACAGACCTCTAAGGTTGAGACTCTGGAGAGCCAGAGGAAAAGGAACACGATGCCTTCCTACTGTTGAGGTCGTTCTTTTCCATGAGAGAGGGTCAAGGGAAATAAATACCGACCTCTGAACGAAATGGCAAGTTGTACAAATCTTGAAAAGTAAATAGTACCTAGCTTGACACCCAACTGTTAGCCACAAGAAATAGCCATCGTAAGAAATCTGCCATAACCTAGTCTACAAATGTGACTTTACAATTCCAGTCTTTGAGCTGGTGAAGAACCTTAGACATGCCAGGTCCTCTTTCTTGCCCTTGCCTATTTTTTTCTCCATGAGATAAAAGTGTTAATGTTACAGATTTTTGCAGATCTTCAAATACAGTGAACTATTTTGTTATACTCCTACACCAGCCTTCAAACTGTTACCAGTTCTCTCACTCCCCCCTTTCCCTCTCATTCCGCCTCTACCTCTCCAACTCACCCTCTGTCCTCCCCCTCCATCTCCCGTCCATCTTCTTTCACTTCTAAAAAGAAGACAGAGTTAAAAGAATCAGCACTGTTTTTAAAAAGGATGTTGCAAATGTATTCATTATGATTACAAGTATATAAGAATATGCATATAAATACAGTAAAAGGGAATATTTAGAAAAGATTACAGCTCTTAAGACATTGGTATTATGTATAATTTTCCCCATGTGTTCTGTTTGTATTACATTTATAATTAATTAAATTAAAAATTTATAAAGAATGGTACTTGAGAAAGTTAAGGTCAGATTTCAGGAGATGGAGTCAGTCATATCAAGGTGAACACAGGCTGATCCATCTGAGGGCAATCTCAGAAAGCAGAGGATGTGAACTGGGGTGTGAGTACATAACAAAGAGGAATTTCATTCCAGATGCCTAAAGAGAATATTTCATTTTCAAAGCATAGTCAGGCTTTGATCAAAGGTGTAGACAAGGTTCCGAAGTGGCAGATAAAATGGTAATTTTCCTTTTACAAATTCATATGTTAATTTGTATTTTAGGAGATTAGAATTATTAAATTTTAACAAAATAAAATTTATCCCTACAGATTTCAGACTGATAGGGGCATTCCTGGGATCCATTCATGTATTGCAATATTGAAGTTCCTTGTGTTTGCTTAAACTTATATTGACTCTTCCATGTTAAAATAAAACAATTTTGACCTTGATCCTCCAGACTTACTAGATCAGGTATCATCATTTAGCCCCATTCTAAATGAAACTGGGTGGGGAGTGATGCAAAATGATGGGTTTTTATTTACTTAACCTTATTCTTCCAAGTTTCAACTGGTTTCCAACTTGTCCAAGAAAGGATGTCTGATGAGAAATTACCACATATTACCACGGAATGCATAGGGAAATAACTAGGCTCCAGCCTTGCTCCTTCGCTTCTGTTTGCATCTAGAAAGCATTTTCCTTAGAGATCTGGGATAATGTGTAGTTTAAAGCTATGAAATTTTCAGGTTAGCTGCATGAAAGTCAGCGAACCCAAACAAGCCTAGGCCAACTCTCTGGGCCTAAGGATGTGTAGCTTATTTGCTTATAAAAAATGAAACTGTTGAGTAACTACTGTGTGGCAGATCTCCCAAGTCCTAAGATGAGAGCAATAGGGATCTTCAGTGAGTTTGCAGTTGTGTGGGAGAATAGGTGGGCAGTGACCACTGCAAGACGGGGGAAGGGAGGAAAGCTCTTGGCGAACTCAGGGTCCCTCCGTGAGGAGAGGTGGGAAGGATGGGTCACGTACCACCTGAGCTGACCCTCCAGGGAACTAACAGGGGTCTGCTCCAGCCTAGCCTGCAGAACATGCATGTAACCACAGCACTCTTCCAGTGGTTTGCCTGGCTGATCTCCCCAGAGCGTTGAACTGGGAAAGATGAAGAGGTGATGTTGTTGCCTACACTGCCAGTAAAATGGGCTCCCAATGGCTAGTGCATATCATCACCATCTCTCCATAATCAGAAGACTTAGGCGATAGCCTTGCTTTCACAGGCTGTATTCTGTGGTTTCAGGTCAATGTTTTTTCTCTTTGGATTCATTGATAAAATGGAGCTATTCAGACAAATATGAGGTACCGTGAGTTATGGACAGAGTACTGAACCAGTAGCTAAAATACATATATTTCAGTCCAACCTCCACCTTTACTGAACTTGCTTATTTATAAAACCATAATAAGTGTTGCCTATTATTAGAACTGTTTAAGGTCAAGTAAATTCTTGTTTGTAAGGATCAAGTAAGTTATTGTTTATAAAGCAGATCCTCAGCATGCATGTAAAAAGCCAAGCATGGAAGCATAATCCTGTGGAGACAAGGGGATCCCTGGTACTTACTAGCTAGCCAGTCTAGCACAAATAGCCAACTCTTGAGTTCAGTGAGAAACCTCTTCTCAAAAAATAAGGAAAAGAGAGCTAAAGAAAGATACCTAATGTCAACTTCTGAGATACATACATGGATACACAAGTATATACCACACACATTAAACAAAAAGTATATATGCTGGGCAGTGGTGGCCCAGCACTGAGAAGGCAGAAACCAGCCTGGTCTACAAAACAAGTTCCAGGAAAGCCAGAAAAAAAATGTATGCATACACATACACACACACACACACACACACACACACACACACACACACACACATATCCACATGAAGGCAAAACATTCATAAACATAAAATAATTTTTAAAAATTTAAAACATAAAAAAATAATAAAAATAACCCAGTAGCTCAATACAAAATACGTTTTCCATTTGTGTGACCTAGAGATAGAGGTATGCCTAACCTTCCTCTGGCTGACTGCCCCTTCCCCAATCTTAGTCTATGGGTCTTGGTTGAACTGTTTTGAAAGAAACCAAGATGAGAATAGTTAAGAGGTGCCCCCTTTTACTCAGATCTGCCAGAAAGCCAGGGTGCCCAGTGTGCCCAAAAGTGCATAGAAATTCATGTCCTAGTCACTATCCAGCAAGGCACTCTGAGGCCATGGCCCAAGCTGACTCAGGTACAATCCACACAGGCAACAGACAATGATTCCTCCGTGTAATACTGCTTCTGCAGGCACACAAAACCCAAGCATTAGTTTGCACTGAGAAGTCAAAAGAAAGCCTGAATAGCTGGACAGTATGTCAGGGTCAAAGTCCCTACGAGCAGCCTTGACAGAGCAATGTCCGTAGCTCTGAGAATGACACCAAGGCTCATGGAAGACCCTAAGAAGGCACAGAGGTCTGCAGCATGGCATGAGAATCTGCAGGCAGTTGGCACAATCAGCTGTCTCTCTAGTAAAGCCAAAGGGATGGGACCACAGAGTCCTCAGATGGCCACATTTCACCGTAGTGGATCACCTTGGATGCTAGAAGTGGAGCTGTGAAGATTTAGTCTCAGCCCTTCTGGGGTCCCTGTCTGTCTTCCTGTCCTTCCCTTTTGGAATGACGGTGATTTACGCTATGCCTTTATACCTTGAAGTGGTTGCGGCTTGTTTCGATTGTTATACAGGCTCGTAGCTGAGTTTGCCTTGAGATGTTGGAGTTTGACTTGTGAACAATCATATAACAGTGAGGATATCAGGGACTCTTAAAGAAGGGCAGATTGCATTTTGCACTGGGATATGGGCATAGGCTTTTGGGGGCTATGGGCAGAATGCCAAAGTTTGGGTCTGGATTGTCCCCCAAGAGCACACGTGTTAAAGGCTTGGACACCAGCTCATAACGCTATTTTAAAAAGTAGTGGTAACTGAGATGAGAGCCTAGTGAGAGGCCTTCGATGGTCACAGGTATGCCCTTAAAGACATTGGAAGACTTGCATCTTCCTCTGTTCCTATGTCGCTCCCTGGCCACGAGGACAGCAATTTTGCTTCACCTTGTGTCCCCTGCCACTGTCATCCAGCACCCCTGCCAGAGGATGAAGGCAATGGGCTTATGGGATCGTGAACCTGGGCCTCAAACCGTGACCCATATTAGACCATTTCTCCTGCTAACTTGATTAACTCGAGCGTTTGTTACAGCGACAGGAAGCTACTAATGGAATTACGCAAGCATAGTCCTTTATTTTTCTCTTGGAATTAGTTTTTGTGGCTTGGGAGCAAGTGTTGGGCAATACCTAGCATGTCTTAACATGGAGGAACTATGGCTGCCGCTAGTATGTGCAACTTCATTCATTTTAGAAATGTAAGGGATCAGGAACCAAAAGTAATCCATTCTCTCTGGAAGCAAACAGGCTTGCACAGGGACATAAGCGGGGTGCTCAGAAGAGGACAGCTGTCTCCCTAGGCAGCCGGAGAAAGA
This sequence comes from Peromyscus eremicus, assembly GCF_949786415.1. Taxonomy (NCBI): domain Eukaryota; kingdom Metazoa; phylum Chordata; class Mammalia; order Rodentia; family Cricetidae; genus Peromyscus; species Peromyscus eremicus. The sequence goes on from NC_081421.1 coordinate 74,032,122, forward strand.
AGATGGAAGTTGAATGTGTTGCGCAGAAGTGACGCCGGAGAGCTATTGAATTCAGCAGCCTCTGCAGGCACTTTCAAAGTGGGATGTTCGTATCCATATTTATAAAGAGGAATCTGATGCCGAAAGAGGTTAAATAGTCTTTATAAATCCTTAGGTTAAAGTTACTTCACGTCTGCTCTGGGCAGCTAGCTCGAGACTGTATTTTGTTGCTTTATGTATTCCGGTGCTCTACTGTGTTGTAGGCATCAAAGATGACTAAAATACGTGAGGTAGCCTACATATGACAAAGAATGTAGCTCTGGTGCTGGGGAAACTCAGGCCTAATTGGCTATTCACATTTACATTAGCTTTTGAATGTGTTTCCTGCCCTTAATTTTTTTCCATCCACAATATTCAAAATGAGAAATCTCATTTAAAGATTGCAAACCTCATAGGGTTGTCCTGAGGATTAAAGAGATAAGTATGATGTTTCCTCTATGGTCAGGATGTGGTAAACATTAATGACTATTTTATCCTGGGCATCAGGATAAATAGGAGTTGCTGGGACAAATGAGGTGGGGAGAGCCTTGTAAAGCCTTGGAGGGTGTCATGAGGAGAAAGAGGAATTTCTACTGAAGTACCACCTAAGGCTTTTTACACCATTCTTAGCACTCTGATTTTGCTGGATGAGTGCGTGCATATATTACATCATCAGCCCATGGTTCTTGACTGGAGCTAATCTAGCAAGAAGGACTCAGTTACTAAAGATTCATCCACATTTTCCCTTCCTGCCCCCTGACCTACACAGACAATAATCTCAGATAAGCATGTCTGCCCTGCAGATCCTTCCTCTTTGGTGGCTTTTCTGAGGCCAGATTTTGTAGGGGTCAAAGGTCATCAGAGACTCTCAACAAGCCCTTTTGGGTTTCAGATCTAGAAATTAGTGGTTTCTGGCTTTATATGCAATAATGGTGAGTTTTTTGTTGGTTTGTTCGTTTATCTCCACCTGACTGTCTTCTATGGCTTACATCATCCTTACTTGGTGTTCCAGAGAAGGGCATGTAACTTGTTGGAAAGTAAAAGCAGTTCTTTTTCTCTAGAGCAAAGCTTCTAATGGGAGAATAAGAGGAAAGAGGGAGAGGCACACACAGGAATATATTTGCTCAAGTTGGTGCAGCAAGGTCTTCTTCTAACCATTCCTTTTCCTACACAAAAATCTCAATGATGGAGGCTGGAGCGGTGGTCCAGTGGGCCAGGATTCCATTTGCATCACCCACATGACAACTGACAACTGTCCATTCCAAGGGAATCCAGTGCCCTCCTCTGGCTTCCATGGGCTCTACATGCACAAGGTGCACAGACATACATGTAGGCAAAACACCCATACATTTCAAATAAAAATAAAGAAAAACGTCTTTCTAAATAACAGAAGTCAAAAAGCTATAATACAGAAAGAGAAAACCAAAAAGACACACCCAGGCTCAGAAACAAAGTAAACGTATTCTTGAAACAGAAATGGAACTGAAACGGAAAACACTTGGCAGTCTACAGCCAGGAGCCCACTGGGGTCTAGGCCCCAAAGCCAAGATTTCTGTCTCCTGGAGGGTGGCAGGAACAAAACAGACTTCAGAGTAGAGAAGCCATGAGCCAGCTGAGTGTATGAGCCAATGAAAGGAGCCTGAAAATATCACTGCCACCCTATGCCAGGGAAGCAGGAGGACAAAGCCTGCCTTGGACCCAGGAACCAAGCCACTCAGCTGGTTCTGTGGTGTCCCCAACTTCACTGGGTGAAGTGGGAACATCCAAATACTAACATTAGACCTGATCCTAGAACTGAGGCCTAGGAGGCAAATGGAGGCAAAATGACTGACTTTGGAGGAGGAAGCACAGCAGGAGAGGAAAAAATATGCTAACACAAACCAGAAAAAAAAAAAAAAGCAAGCAGAAATGCCCTCTTCCAAGTGACCTTAACTGTCAGGTTATAAATACATAACGTCTAACACCAAGAAAGCTATCCAAGAAACACTCAGAACAGGAGTGTCCTCCAAATGAAACTAACTCTACAAACTGAAAGAGGTTTTTAAAGATTTATTTATTTATTTATTTACTTACTTACTTACTTATTTTTAAAGACAGGGTCTTAGCTATCATTGTGGCACACACCTTTAATCCCAGTACTCAGGAGGCAGAGTCAGGCAGATCTCTATGAGTTTGTGGGCAGCCTGGTCTCCAGAGCTAGTTCCAGGACAGCCAAGGCTACACAAAAACACCTTGTCTCAAAAAAAAAAAAAAAAAAAAAACTAAAGGAGAGAAAGAGAGGGTCTTACTAAGTAATCTTGCTGGCCTATATAACACAATATGTAGACGAGGCTGGCCTTGATCTTGTAAAGACCTTCCTGTTTCTCACTTCCAAGTGCTGATATTAAAGGAATGCACCACCACACCTGGCATGATTTACTTATTTTTTTAAAAGACCTTTAATTTTAAATTATGTATCTGTATGGATATGTGTACATGAATGTAGGTGCCCCAAAGGCTAAGCTTTATTTATTTTTTTAAATTTATGTGTATGTGTGCATGCACATGTGTCTGCTCGTGAGTATGAGTGTCCTTAAAGGGCAGATGAGGGCATTAGATTCCCTGGAGTTGAAATTACACGTAGTTGTGAGCTGTCTAATGTGGGTGCTGGGAACTGAACTCCAGTCTTCTGCAAGAGCAGCTAAGTGCTCTTAAACACTGAGTCATCTCTCTGGCCGCAGACAAAGATCTTTAAAATTAAGTACATTTGCTTTTTCAAGTTAATAAAATGAAGGTTCAACATCCCTTTTAAAAGGACAAGAAGTTATGGAAAGCATGAATAAAAAACAGGGAAAAATGAAAAAGAACAAATAGAAATCTTACAAAATAAAAAACATGGTTATTAAACTGGGAAAAAATAGAAAACTAATAGACTTTCTCTGAAGTCTATGTAGTCCACTAGTCTGAGCTAACAAAACACAAAGAGAAAAAGGACTCCATAAATACACCAAAAACTCGCCCAGAACAGAGTCAAGAAAAATAAAGAGGCCTGGAAATTAGATGGAGATTTTCAGATCCATGAGATTAACATTGGGTTACTCTGACTTATGTTGAATAGGAATTCCAATAAGAAAAACTGCCAAGAGGAATAGAAAAGCTATACTTAAGGGGGTGTGAGCAGCTCAAAGTTTTCTACTGGAAAAACATCAGAAGTTCATATGAAGATAAGGACAAACATTTACTGCAAGACTGTGAAGTCACAGATCAAGAGGATGAAGAGTAAAGGTAAGTTATTAAAGGGGAAATGTTGGTTATCTGCAGAGGAACTATAGCTAGACTCTCAAAGAAGACAACTGAGTATGCCGGAAGTGCTGAATGAAAATATCAACTTCGAATTTGGTTTCCAGATGAGCTGTCATTTAAGGAAGAACGTGAAACAGTCACTTTCATTCATAAAAGCTAAGAGAGTTTACAGATCACAGTTCTATACCAAAAGAACCGTTAAAGCCAAGCCAAGCAACCAAAAACAAATAAAAAGCCATTTGCTTAAGAGAAAAGAGATACTGATGAGGGAAGGAATTAATAAAATATTAAGTAGGATTAAATAATTCCTACCTCTGTGTTTGGTTTTTTTAAATACAGGAAAACATTAGGCACGTAGAACACACCTGTTACCCCAGTACTCCGGTGGCCAAAGCTGAGCCTGACTCAAAAGAAAAAACAAAAACAAGCAACAAAGGAGACAAATGCATGAGGACAAATGTAAAATGGACAGTTGGAGAGCTCTAAGACCTTTGTCATATTTGAGAGGGGGTCTCACTATGTAGTCGAAACAAGTCTCCCACTCCTGGGCTCAAATGACCCTCCCACTTCAGCCTCCCAGATAGCTAGGCTACCATGTCACTAGTCTGACCAGTCTATATTCTGGGTGTTTTCCATCAGTGAAAATCCAGAGCTTCTCAATCAACAGAGAGACTTGGTAGCAAAGAATTGAAGGGAGTTAATATAGGAAACTAATAATCCAGCAGGAAGCAAAATAAACATAATATAGCCACAAAAAAAAACACAAAATAGAATTAAATCCAAATAGATAGTAGTGAGTACAATAAACATAATGAAATTACTTTTTATAAAGACATAGAACATTATATTGGTTTAAATTTAACAAAAAATAAATGAAAGTAATATTCAAGTAGGTGATGTTAGCATGAAACACACAAAGTACACTACAGAAAGGTGCTATAACAAGACATATATTAAAACAATAACAAAAAAGACAGCTGATAAAGCTATAAATACCAGACAATAATCCTTTACACCAAATACATATAGTATAATAATAAAAGTCTTTACCAAGAAACCTAATGTACCCAACACCATGGCTTTCAATTATAGAAAGAAGAATGGCCAAAGATCCAAAGAGAAATTGACACGCTCACCATACAGCTAGGCATTTTTAACAATCAGAAACTGCTAAATCAAGCAGACCAAGAAACAAGTAATAGGGATTGAATCATGAAGAGCCTTCAGGGAGGCCACATTAAAGTCAGAAGGCTTTATTCTGAAAGCACCAGGAAGCCATTAAAAAGTTCTAAGCAGAGGCGTGATTAGATCAGATACCCATTTTTAGAAGGGTCACTCTGACTATAAAATAGAGACTGGACTTTCGGGGTGGTTTAGACTACCACAGACAGAGCAGCTAGAAGACTCTGCCATCGAACAGGAAGGTCCTGATGGCCTGAATGATAGGAGAATCCTTGGCAAAGATGGACAGGCTTTTCAGGAAGCGCACGGGTAGCATGGCTGATTGGATGGCAGGTGAGGTTGGCATCCACAAGCTTGCAGAGACCACTTGGTGCATGGCAATAAGGGGGGAAAGCGGAGCTGCTTGTGTTGAGGGTTTTGAGGGATGGGGTGAGGGAGTAGATACCGATTCCTTCCTTCTGGTTACAGTGTTTGAAACTCTCCTCCCCTCAATTTTGACATTCAAATTGCCCATTGAAAAGTCAAATTATATTCAATATATACAAAGTAAGTCCATCAATTTTTAAAAATCCATCGAAAAGCACTTTTTTGTGTGTGATGCTGGGGACTGAATTTAGAGTCTCATGCATGCTAAGCAAGTGCTCTCCCAGCTGGCCCATAACCTCCACCCTCCAAAATCTTGTGTAGAGATGCTTCGATAAACCAGAGGGAGCCACACAGTAACAATGCAAGAAAACTGTCTGCAAACTTAATTATCATTTTTCATATAATTATGATGCATGATGGACCTTCAGGAATATCTGTATGCTTAACTACTTAAGGAATAAACCAATCCTGAGTTTTTGTCACATACAACCGCTACTAAAAACAGGTAAATTGGTTGTAGAAAATGACTCAGCCACTAAGAGTACTTATAGCTCTTGCAGAGAACTTGGGGTCTGTTCCCAGCACTCACATGGAACAGATCACAACCACCTGTAACTCCAGTTCCAGGAGATGTGACATCCTCTTCTGGCCTCCACAGACACCTGCATGCACATGCACACACATAAAATAAATATTAAAAAATAAATAAATAGGAAAAGCCAAGGCAAGGGTTATAACTGATCAACTTAATGCACATGTTAGGGCCTGAGGTTAGTCCCTACACCAAAGGGAAAAAAAGATAAAAGCAATCAAACTTGCCCAGTTTACCATGAATTCTCAGGCATACATTTCATGGTGCACAAATCCCTTTCTTTTTACTGGTTACTATGAATTACCTTAAACTAATGTTTGCATTTACAAGTGGTAATTATTCTTCAGAGAACAATGGTTTTGCAGTAACTGAGATGAGAAAGGGGGATGGAGATGAGCACATATTACACATCCAAACTGGGGTATAAAATGCTGGACATTAGGAGCTATTATCCCAGAGGCATTTAACTTGGCAGCTCCAAGCATGAAAAGAGCTTAAAGGATTTACAGATTTCCAATTATGAATTGTAAGGTTTTGTATTTACTTTATAGTAATTCCCAAATGCAAATGAGGTGTAGATTTTTTAACATTCCAAATGTGCTATGCAATTTCAGCCTAATCTACTAAAAATGTGAATAAAGTTGGAGCCTGTAATGACTGCCCAAATAGGCATGAGACCTTTTTCAACCACTGAAGGGAATTTTTTTGGGAGTCTGCAGAGTGGAAAGTTTCTGGATAGTAATAGAGTCATAATGAGGTTGTGTGTGACTCTAGTGCTATCATTTATTATTGTTGTTTTGCTTTGTTTGTAACACAGGGCCTCACTATGGCTGTCTTGCTATGTAAAGCAGGCATGAACTCACGTGCTAGGATTATAGGCATACACTACCACGCTAAGCTTCATGTTGTCTCTTAAATGATGACAAGGATGCATTCCGAGAAAACAAATAGTCAGGATTTCCTAATTAACACTTACTTGAGGCCCAATATTCCATTAACTTTCTCTTATGGCGTCTGTTGTATAAGCCACCGCCAACCTCATTAAGAGACCTTAATTTTTAAAATTGCTGCCCTTTCTTATCAGAGACAGTACAAGCAAAACAGCAAAGTGAGCTCCTCTCCTTTGGGGACAGAGTCTTTCCCTGTAGCCAGTCACTATATGGTGCCACCCAACCTCATGATGAGTTATTAGCTAGTTATAGAACTCTCACTCTTGAGAAGAAATGCTGAACACATAGAGCCCCTGCCATCCAAATGCTTTACTGTTCATCTTCCATATATTGGATATTGCAGAATGGATGTGTTATACTCTTCTGGTTCCCCCCCAAAAAAAAAATTATCTTAACGTACTGATTTTAAACAGCATGTGGGGAAAAGACTGTGAGAATAAAATTATATTTCTCAGTTATCAAAAAAAAAAAACCTTAATAAGGTTGGATTCTCTTTGTTTTTGTATGAGTGGCGGATGAAATTTCCTTTTAACTTTTGTGTTTCCTGGAAGTGTGTATTTAAGAAGGAAGAAAGGAGGGAGGGACAGATGGACAGATAGATAGACAGACGAACCAATCTTGGCATGAGCAGATGTGAACACTTCCTAGGATTGACACACACTACCTGGAAGACCCACCAAGCTTAAAGACAGAATTAGCTGCCGGCTCACCTCCGCATCAGCAGTCTCGCCATTATAACAGCATAGTAACCAGGAAGTAGGAAAGAGTGTGGAGGGTTTTCTCTCATATTTCAGCCAAGCACCCAGTGTCACCACAAGACAATGACTACCTTATGTCTCTGAGTTTGGGGGAAATGAAGGCTTTTCAAATGTCTGGCTATTTTAGCAAAGCTGTCTCCTGAATCTCTCTCCCTCTCTTCTCCTACTGGAGATCCCAGCAGGTAGCTTGCGTAGTGGTGGAAGTGGCTCCTGAACAGCAGAATCACATCTGCTAATGGAACAGTACAATGCTCACTGCAGATGTAAGGGCAGAGCTGGGGACATCAGGGTAACCATTAAAACTCAGGGCTGATTAAATCTAAACACTGGGAACGCTGGGGAATGCTCTGAATAGCACATATAGGGAAATGGCTGGGGAGGTGGTTCAGTAGAGAAAGGACTTGCCTATACAAGTCTAATGACCAGCATTTGGCTCCTCAGCATCCACATAAATGCTGAGTGTGTGTGCGGTAGATCTCTATAATCCCAGGCTCAGGAGGTGGAGATGGGATGGGAGCCTGGCCAGCTAGACTAGGTGAACTGACAAGCTCTGGGCTCAGCTCAGGAAGAGACTCTGCCTTAGTAAATAAGGTAAATGTTAGTGAATGAGCAAGGAAAACACTTTCTGTCAGCCTCTGGCCTCCACACCCAAGAGCACATGTGCCCACACAGGTGCTCCCACACACATCTGAACACTCGTACAGACACATATACATACACCATACATATACAAGAAAAGAATATGTAAGGAGGACGGACCAAAGGATGAAGATCTGGGAGTTGGTTTTATATGAGAAACACAGGGAGAATGACAGCTAAGTTAGGCCACCACTTTCTATAAAGAATTGCTCACTTCCGGAGGATTGTGAGTTTGAGACCAGTGTAGGCTGCACAGTGAGACCCTGTCTAAAATACAAAACAAAACCAAGCAAGCAAACAAGCAAATAAACAAACAAAAAACCCTCAAAGATCTCAACAGTGGGATAACAAAGGCTGGGAACTGTAGACCTTCAAATACATTTCTAGGGAAATCACAGAATGGGGGCTAGAAATGTAGCTCAGTTGGTAAAATGCTTGCCCCATGTGTTTGATTCCCATAAACTAAGCTTAGTGGTGTGCAAAGGTAATCCCAGTACTCAAGAGGCAGAGGCAAAATGTTCAGAAGTTCAAGGTCAACCTTGGCTGCAAAGTGAGTTCAAGTCCAGCCTATACTATAAGAGGGCCAGTCTCAAAAGGGGGTTGGGGGACATTTAAGTCATAAGGTTTCATGGAAGCATTCAGTCTTTGATTCAACTATCTTAATTTGTTATCACCATCATCATCATCATCATCATCATCATGTGTGATGCCAGGAATTCTTCATTGTTCTCTGCTAACAAGACATATTAAGGACCTCTTATCTGTCTATCATATTGTCTTATTGTATATCATAGTCTCTTATCTGTATATCATGTTCTCTTATCCTTATATCATATCCTCTTATCCATATATCATATTCACACATGGAGTTTGTCCTGTTTTTAAATCTTGGCATTCCAGTCCCTACTCTAAGCCTTTAAATTAGAATCTGGGATGGAACTTGGTCACACAATGAGCCCTACAGTGCTTCATTAGAAACACACAACTGCCAGTGTTGGCACCACCCATCTTCGGCTGAGCCTCTGTGGGGGCCTCGTAGGAGAATTGAGCTTTGCCTTCAGGCTTGGGTGAAAAGTGCCACCAAGCACAGGCAGGCCTCCACTCCATAACAGCTCATAAGGGTGGAATGGGCACCTTGTTTTTCCGCTAACGACAATCACAAACTAACATCTGGGATGTAGGATAGTACTGGGGGCTACCCATGAGACTGTCCGTAAATAAACAGACAGACAGAGAACCAAGGCTTGCATTTAATTGACACGATTGATTTCATGAGCACCTCACAGTTCTATCACACCACCAACCATCAAGAATACCCACTTGAGGCCACCCTGTCCCGGCTTTAAATATTGAACTCTGCTGTCTACTCTTTGTGTGAACACACATCTCTTAATATATCTGTGCCTCAGTTTCCTCAAGGGAAGTACTAGACATAGTGGATCCTGCTTCCTAGGGTTATAAGGAGCCTCAGTGAACCTTTAAAACCTGTGTAGCTCAAGGACACAGCCAGAGACAAGTATTAAGTATACAGGAGAGATTTGTGTCCATCCATAACACACATCAAGATCTTACACTGGTTCCCACATGCATCATAAACACACACACACACACACACACTAACATGTACACATGAATGCGTATACACACCACTGTATCTTATTCTACATGCTCTGACCCAGTCAAGGCTGCCCTTCAGCTCATGATGGGGGCCAAGAAAAAGGAGTAACTGTGGAGAGTCTTTCAATTCCATTTCATTTTGAAAAACTCTAATCATAGAAATGAACATAATCACCCCAGAGCCCATTATTACTACTTTGTGAGACATCCCAAGAGCCTTAGTGGGACAATACTTCAAGTAAACTCATGCTTAGTCTGACTTACCCAGGCAGAGGAAGTGGCCCCCTCCTGAGAGCCCATGGTGCTCTGCCCATGCCTTGATTATAATGTACTGAGTGCTGCAGTAAACTCCTTGCAGAGCTTCAGAAGTCCCTTGCTCTTCTCTACCCATGAGCCTTTGCAAATCCGGTCCTTCTTGCCAGTAAGACCTATCCCACCCACACCCTCTATATTGTGATACTGAATTGCAATGGCCCATCTACCGTCAGCCTTCCGCAGTAAGCTAGTAGCCCTGTGAGAACCAGGAGCTGTCTGTTTTTATTCCCCACTGTGCCCTTAGTGCCTAGCAAAGTGCGTAGCACATAGTGGGATCCCCCAAAATATTTGAGAAGTGAAAAATAGGTATTTCTAGCTTTTGATAGCTTAGGACTCTACCATTTCAAGCTGTTTAGCTTCGAACAGACCGCACAACTTCTCAGATCCTCAGCTGAAATAACTTCCTTTTATGTTCTTGAAATGACTAAAAGATAGAGCAATGAGAAGAGCAGCTGGCAGAATGCCCAGAACAAAGCTAACGCTAATAGTTAATACGCGTTTTAAAAAGCAGCAGAGCCAAGTGCACCCAAGCCGCCTTTCATTTCCCTAATTTTGTCCCTTTCTCGTTTAATAAAAATAGATGCTACAGCCATAATTGTCAGTATCAAGACCCCAGAAAACAGGGGAGACGGGATGAAAGGTCAGAGGACACTGGGCTGCGATTCTCTGCGGTAGACATGGATTAGTACTGGTTCATAAATATTCATTAGACAACTTGTAGAGGCCAGGCATAGCAGAAGCAGAAACTCTCAGCTGGGAGTGTGCCTTCTTCGTACCTACTCCTCTGCACAGAAGTTAACGCCACACAAAACCAACATTTGCAGCACCGAAGTCAAAGATGTACTTTAAAACTAAGGTGAATATGCCCACCACTTGCCCATTCAAGAAATGGGTTCAAGGTTCCAGAATCACCAGTCACATGCCATGTGGCATTTGGGTTTTTTGTTTTTGTTTTTATTTCTTGGAGACAGAGTTTCTCTCTGTGTAACAGCCCTGGCTGTCCTGGAACTCACTTTGTAGGCCAGGCTGGCCTAGAACTCATAGAGATTTGCCTGCCTCTGACCTGGTTTGCAAAGACTCATGGGTAGAGAAGAGCAAGGGACTTCTGAAGCTCTGCAAGGAGTTTACTGCAGCACTCAGAACATTATAATCAAGGCATGGGCAGAGCACCATGGGCTCTCAGGAGGGGGCCACTTCCTCTGCCTGGGTAAGTCAGACCAAGCGTGAGTTTACTTGAAATATTGTCCCACTAAGGCTCTTGAGATTAAAGGCAAGGGCCACCATGCCCGGCTGTTATGTTTGAAAACCTCGTGTCTGCCTTTACTGATGAGAGTTTGTATTTGTTGAGCATTAACTATATACCAAGCAGTTAACTTTGGCTCTCACATATGCTTCTCAGAACTTAAGTCATTTCCATTTCAGAGATGAGATGACTTGGGACTGTCACTGAAACAATGGAGGGACTAGATATCCCCAATAAATTAGCAAGAAGTGTAGACTATTGACTACACAGCCTGGACTCAAATGACACTGGTCTTCCCCTACCCCTGTGCACATGCATGCACACACACACACACACACACACACACACACACACACACACACACACCCCTGCCCACCTGCCTTCCGTCATTGGATTCTCATTCCGAGTCTGGTTTGTGAGGCTAAGCTCCTCTGGTCCTTCATTAAGCTACAAGTCTCTCTCAGCCTAAGGAATCTGGAGGAGAGGTACTGCAGGGTCACATGACATCTGGATTGCAGGAAGCAGGCTCTCTGCCTTCCCACAGTGCAGGGAATGCTGTGATTACATGGCAAGGTCGTGGGTGGGAAGGCTCGCCTGTCTCCGCTCATTTAGGCACGCAGGTCCCAGCAAGCTCCCACACTGAGGAGTAACATATACTCAGGCAGATCCAAGAGGCTACTCAGCAACAGAACACGCTTACAGAGAAAGGGCCAGAACAAGGCGGGCTGTGAGGGCACGCATGGCACCGCTGTCAGGGCCACAGGATGTGGATTCCATTGGGTAATCAGCTGCTGCTTCTGTCGCTGGTTCTGGTCTCCAGTGGACAGGCAGCCTTTCGTCTCTGCCCTGGTGGGGAAAGGGGAGCTTGGGAAAGCAGACAAATGACACTCTATATGACAGAGAGTTCCAGCGGCCAACTAAGATATCTCAAACAATCGTTAACGATCCCCTTTCCTCAGACCTCCAAAACATGCTTGAAAGGGTACTCTTACCTGTAATGACAAAATTATATTTATAAAGCCTTATGTGTGTTTTAACGATGTTTTATAAAATCAAGAAAATGAGGCCTATTCTCTAAGTACCAGGCATTTACCCTCCAGCCTCTGCACCACCCCTACCTCAGCTCCTCACTGATAGGAAGATTAAAAAAAAAAAAAAAATGGCCATTTAATTTTTTTTTTTCTTCAGAGAACTCTGCAAGCCACATTTGGTACTGACTCTGCATGTGAAATGTTTATTTGTTAAGAAAAGCCATGTCTCGCTCCTATTGAACATTTCTTTGGTTCTATTTCCTAGAACGAGCAGGGGGCAACAGCATGAGCGATCCACGCACTTCCCGTTTTCATTTTTCTGCATGAGGTAAAGAGAGGCAAGCATCTGCCTTTCAAGGCAATTGCATCTGTGTGGCGAGTAGTTGGGGGGTGGAGGGGTGGGCTGAGGCTGTCAGTCCCCAGCTGGCCTCAGAGCAGTCACTGAAGCAGTGAGCTGTGGCCAAGACCTTTTCCTGATTTAGCTGTTAGTCCGCAGAGAGAACCCACACAAGAAAGGACCACAGAGAAGGCGCTGGCAACAGATTTTGCTAGGGAAGGGGCTGGTGGCAGCGGGGGTCGGGGTGCAGAGGCTGAGGATTTTAATCACATCTCCTCAAAGAACTGCACAGCAGCGAACTAAGCAACAAGACAGGTCGAAATTGATATTTCTAAATCTAAGAGACAGGAGACGTGTGTCCCTCACCCTCTCTCCTACACGCATGCCCACCTCCCTCCAACACCCAGCTATTTCTGCCCTAGATTTTGCTTTCATTCTGGAGGATTGGTTTCTTATGCCAGGTGTACAAATACAGTTACGAAACACTGCCTGCTCCTCCGGTCCCATAGAGAGGCTCCCTTCTGCTGAAATAAAAGAAAACTAGCTTGTTGTTTTTGTTTCCCCCGCGGTTATATTAAAATTGGTTGCTGAATTTTCTATCCTCTAAATTGTTGAATGCAGTAGTTGTTTGTTGTGTTTTGTTTTTTTTTTTTTTTTTTTGAGTCATCGTAAAAACAAACGTCGTTTAACCAAGATGCAGCCTTTAATGGAAGGAAATCCTGACATGCCTTAAGTGATTAAAGATAAGCAAGTACTCGGTTTGACCCTATTTGAAAGTGTCCTCCACCCACTAAGTATAGATAAATCTTTATGGAATGACCTATTAAGTGGCTGCTGCTGGGACAGACGGAGCTTTGGGTTTTGTTTCAGCTGTAAAATAAGGTCACTCTGCTTTTGGTAAAAACTGATGTCGCCGCTTTGATAATTAAAACTTACAGAGTCTTGACGGGATGACATATTTAAACCTCTAAAACTTAATGTGCAGTGATAAAATTGCAAAAGGAGGAGGATAAGGGTCCCTGACTACTGCTCATCAAATTAAATATTAGTCATAGGGTATTTATGTCACTTTTAAGTAAAGAATTCCAAAAAGTGTCTTGAAAACTTTAAATTCAAGGCATGATCCATGGCCTGGCTAGCTTCATTATGGAAGAGAACCAATAGAGAGGGCCACGTGTTGGGGGGCTGGGGAATCGTGTAAGTGGATTTATAACATAAACAGCTGATGTTGTCAATCAAGGAGCCAAGACACAAAGCAGGTAAAACTGACTGGGTCCTTAATGTGGGTGTTGTGTTTTGTTTGAGATAAGATCTCTTGTAGCACAGGATGACCTTGAATTCCTAATCTGTCTGCCTCTACCTCCCAAGTGCCAAAGTGGGGTTTTCTATCTACAGACAGGTCCGTTACTTGCGAGCCCTAGTCCTCCATGAGAGTTCTCTGTTGCTGCAATGAGAAGTTCCTGGCTTGAGGGCGACAACACTTTAAGAAGCAATACCTACAAATAAAATCAAACAAATGCTTGGGCAAGATAATTCATCTCCTTGTGTCTACGTCTCCTCTCTTGTAGCCTGGGACCAGTGATGGCAGTAAGTACTGGTGATACTGTAATGATAACAGTACTGAAAGGCACATTGCAAACATCAGGACATGCCATTTTTCCTCTTTGTGCCCTGCTCTACATCTGCCACCTTCCTCCCATCGTGCCCAACATCCAGGCTCATTGTGCCGTTTGTCATCATATATAATCCTGCCAGCAGGGACAGTACGTACTGGCTATACCAGAGACTGGATCTGACTGGTCTGTGAAGTGACATTGGTTCTCACAATACATCAACCAGCCTTGTGGTTTAGGCTTCCGTCTCTTGCACGTTTAGTAGTGATAGTCACTCATCTCTGAGAACCAAGTCTGGGACAAGCTGGGAGCAGATCCTACTATATATGGGAATTGAAACATTCCCTCGGAGAGGTGGAAGAAAGCTTTTGAGAGCCAGGTGGTAAACCAACATCCCATGACTGGGAAAGGTGCCCTTGTAGGGTTCTGAAAGACACATTCCTCAGCTTTCTAGAAACTGTACTCAGTTCCTGGGAGACGGACCAGGCACACTGCAGAGAGGAGATCTTTTGGACCTGTGGAGCGGCCTGGCCGTTATGCAGAGAGCGCGAGGGTTACTCTGGTGAGGCGTCATCTGTGCTTTGGGGGGCTTTCCAAGATACAGCTCCTTTGGAGTCATCCCTGCTCCTGTAAGTAGCCCTTCGTCCATACTCCTAATGGTAACCCCACCTCACTGGTTCCCCAAGTTGGACTTTCGTGCAATAATTACTTTGGACTGTTGTGAATTCCCTTTCTAGGGGAAGTAGACATGTGTTACATCTCCTCAGGAAAAGTCTCTCACACAATACCTACCACCTACAAACCAAGGCATCTTAATGAAATAAGGCCATCTGTGAGGTCTGAGGAGACAGGCGGCCTCTCCTCTCCAGGCAGAACACCACCTTCAATTGAGGCTCATTTCAAATGTCACCTGCATTTATAGGCTGAGTGTGCATGGGGCAAGCATTCAACCTTGCCTGATACTCCTCCGTAAATCTACTTGCCTTGGAGAGTCATGGTGAAGATGGGTGACTAGACTGTAATACATTATACAAATGCAAAATACTGCTTTTATTTTTTTGAAATTTTATTTATTTTTATTTTATGTGTATGAATGTTTTGCCAGAATGTATTGTCTATGCAGCACATGTGTGCAGTACCCAAGGAGGTCAAGAGAGGGCATCAGATCCCCTGGGACTTGAGTTATCAGAGGATGGTTGTGAGCTATCCTGTGGGTACTGGGAATTGAACCTGGGTCCTCTGGAAGAGCAGTCAGGGCTCTTAACTGCTGAGACATTTCTCCAGCCCTAATTTACAATTTTTAATTGTACATTAAAATAGAGAAAATCTTGTAAATATGGTTCCCTCCTTCAATACATCAATGTGAGAATAAAAAAACAGAAAGAAAAAATAAAAATTAGAACATTGTATTTGGACTAGTTCTTTAGAGATGTTGTTTTGAATCTTAAGAAGATATAATAGAGGAGGGCTTGATGTAGTAGCATACAGTTGTAATCCCAATACTAGGAACGCTGAGGCAGGAAGATCATGACTTTGAGGCCAGCCTGGGCTATATAATTGAGTTCAAGGTCAGACTGGGATACATAGCGGTACTCTGTCTTAAAAGGAAGGGCATAATATGTTAAATACTATAAAAGTAAAACATTAAAAATATTTACATTATATGTTAGGTATAATATAAAGTACTTAGGTTTCTCATGTTTGAGTCACAATTGTAATCCAGATGGTACAATTTTTTTAAGGCAATATAACAGTTTTATGTTGGATAGCATCTGTGTAACTTCTGATGTGATCTGTTTAGATTTTACCTTGAGCTTTATTGGTCTTCTATTTACTTATCCTTCCCCAATCATTAGGCACTATTTCCTGAGGTATAAATGGCAACTGTAGTAGCCCCAAGTGGCCCATCTTCACCCTGCTGTAAACCTGATTATATAGTAGAATTGCTAAAGGTACCGAATAGCAATGCTTTGAGTTTGGAATTTTATCACTCTCACTGGTCACTGAACCCACCAGTTATAAATTACATTTTTTTATTACCTCCTAGAAAAACAAATTAAGTGATGGGCAATTCAAAGTCTACATGCAAAACAGCTCTCTGAGAAGTAAAACTCAGCTGGCCCGATTCCCATCCCTCCCCCACCAGGGAAAAATGAAGAAGCTGGAATACCTGACACTCCAGTTGGTCCTGTTGCTTCTGCCAGCTGGGTAGGTCATGCAGTGATCTCACTGGGCTCCAGAGAGGTGTCCGCTGTCTCTCTCACACCCCCTCCCCTCCCCGTCAAGGACAGAGGTCCATGTGGCACTGATCCGGCCTATAGCCTTAACCTTTGTACTCATGGGGTATCTCTCTGCTCTCCCCTTCATACTGACGGGGCATCTGATGGAGCATGAGGTCATCTGGAGCCGGTTGGACTTCCATGGGCTCCTCTTGTTTGTGAGCTGTCTTTGATAACTTTCTCCCAGTTTCATGTATTCTGCCTTGTGTTCATGTGTCCTCGGCTCCTATTTTCTTAATGTGCTTTTTAGAATTAAAAACAAACAAATAAATAAAAACCTTCTTTCTCCGATTTCCCATCTTATTTCTACTTCATTTCAGAGGGTCACGAGCTGTGTTCCCCACACTCGCGTATCCACGAATTCAAATCATGGTTCGGGCTATAGGCCATAAGAGCCACCATCCATGGTATCCAGACACTGACATTAAATTACACAATGAAAGCGATTTTCCTTCCTAATTCTCTTCTAGTCCTTGTCTATCATTTCAAGGAGAAACTTTCCATTTGGTCCTTGTGTAGCTAGCACTTGCCAATCTTCCCTTTGAAAAGAGAGCAGGCCCCAGGCTGAAAGCCTTTGACATGTGTAATAGTATCTAGCCAGAGTTGTATAACGTTGTTTTGGCTTTTATTACATAAGAGTGCTTGTTTTTATTGTTGCCTCCTATTTACAGCAAGTGATGATGGCGTTCTTTTTATAGTCCTGATATAATGTTTCTTCTTTTAAAAAGCATATGTAAATTTAAAATGTGCACCAATTTAAAGGAAAATATTAAGTACAAGGATAGAGACGGATGTTCAAGGTATTATTGCTGGAGTGATGGAAGTTTGAAAACTAACAGTCCAGAATCACTTAGTCTTTGCTTGTTTTTTTTTTCTTCTTTATAGCATTTTATGCTATTGTTAAGGCATATTTGTTAATAGCATCTAGACCTAGAGAAAAGATATTCCATTTATGATTCCTCCAATTGAAATTGTACATGAATTATTTCATGGTCTCCTTTTATTTCTCTCAGCCATAGGGTTTTGATAGCCTTTTCTTCAAATACCTACTGATAACAGTTTTCTTAATCTGCTATCTATTGCCGTGATAAACAACATGACCAGCAGTAACTTGGAGAGAAAAGGGTTTATTTTTGTCTTACAGCTTACAGTCCACCATGAAGAGAAGTCAGGGCAGGAATTCGAGGCAGGAACTGAAGCAGAGACCATGGAGGAGTGCTGCTTACTGGCTTGCTCTTTACTTCCTGTTCAGTCTGCTTTCTTATACAACCTAGGACCATCGGCCAGGGGTGGTGCTGCCCACAGTGGGCTGAGCCCTCCCACATCAATCTTGATTAATATCAAGAAAATGCCCCCACAAATTTCCCTACAAGCCAGTCTGATGGAAGCATTTTCTCAGTTGAGGCTCCCCGTTTCCAAATGACTCTAGCTTACGTCGGGTTGACAGAACAAACAAACAAGCAAGCAAAACCTCCCCAGGACCGACTACTGATCTTCCAGCAGAGATTCTGGGAGACAGCATTCTGTAAAGTAATTTGGTTTAATTCTACATCTATTTTTAACACACACACACACCGCCACTATTATCATTATTACCAAGACATATATAGCCCATGGGACATCAAGACTTTGACCCGTATTTATTATGAATTATTCAAGATGATCTCATTAATCCCAAGTAATGAAATCTTTGCACACCTTTCCCTGAAGGGAAAAAGGCTATATCTGCAATGCTTTATGCTGTTTCCCCCCGAAGACTATTCAGTCCCACTCACACCAAGGGCACATTTATCTCAGGGAATTACACCCTCCTTGACCTCTTTTCACTTAGTAATAAAACTCTCTGAAATTCCTGCGCTTATTCTCCAGTATCTAGTGGGGATGTCCTCAGAGGTAGTTTTGTTTGGCTCCTTCCCAGTCTTGTTTTCTGCAGATGTCAGTCTAGAGGGGTTACGGGAAGCTGATACTCAGATTTCTGGGATTGCCACCCAACTGTCCACAGTATAGAGATAAGTCTTAGGGTAGATGGAGCAGGTTCTCATTGATGCGGCTTCTCTTTGGTTCTATATTCTCATTTCAAATGCAACCCACTGCCATCCTCATCTTCCATTCTCTGAGAAAATTCAAGCTTTGTATTCACAGTTCCAAAGTAGGTAAATGGTTAACCCCTTATGCTAAAACAACAAAACTCATCCAATTCTTGTGAAAAATGAGTGTCAGGAATAGGTCATGGTGAGATGGAGAAGTAATAACTGCTTGCAATCCACTTTCCTGCACTGTTTAAACACCATAGCATCCTTGTTCCTTTCCCATCTCACCCTGCTACCCCCAACTCTCTGCATGCCTCAAGCCTACTATTATGACAGGAGCAGGTTGTATCCTACGCTGTATTCTTGTGTCAGATTCTGTCATTGTGGGCCATGAAGGCTTAGGAAGTCTCAGGAATAGGAAACGTGAAGCCTCTATCAGTGTTTCTAGGTTCTTGTGACAGAGAAAGGATCCAGAGACAAGATGAAATAAGAAAGCAGAAGGAAGCTTTTACCACAGAGCAAAAGTACACCTTCAAGAGAGTATGTGCTGTGGGATGTTCTGTATGGCAAATGTGTTGCTAATTAGTCAATAAATAAAACACTGATTGGCCATTGGCTAGGCAGAAAGTGTAGGCGGGACAAGGAGGAGAATAAAGCTGGGAAGTGGAAGACTGAGTCAGAGAGACACTGTCAGCCGCCATGATGAGAAACAGCATGTGAAGATGCCAGTAAGCCACGAGCCACATGGCAAGGTATAGATTTATAGAAATGGATTAATTTAAGCTGTAAGAACAGTTAGCAAGAAGCCTGCCACGGCCATACAGTTTGTAACCAATATAAGTCTCTGTGTTTACTTGGTTGGGTCTGAGTGGCTGTGGGACTAGCAGGTGAGAGAGATTTGCCCTGACTGTGGGCCAGGCAGGAAAACTCTAGCTACAAGTATGGGCTTTTCGGCAAAGAGTTAGCTTAGATGGAAGTGAGGTTAAGGCAAGGGCGTAGGTGAGTTCCGGGGGTGGGTTAAGATTTTCCCAGAATAGTGTTTATTTCCTCTTTTTCTTAATCCTAATACGGGCATGGGGGTAAGGTTAGATGTGTCATGACAAGTGTATGACGGGAATAGTCAAGGCTGGTGATACAGAGATGCCATTAGAATAAAGCAAGTAACAGTTAGTGGTCAGATAGGTTGACCAGGATAGTCCCAGCCATCGTGGAGCGGCTTTTATCTTTACGGTTTGAGTGGTCACCCGATGCCCTGCTGTAATACGGTTCTCCACAGCACCATCTTCTAGTCACTTCCTTTCCCACCCTTCTGTCTAGCTAGCCTATCTCATATGAAGATGGATTACCTTGAGGACACTAAGGGCAGGCTTTCTTCTTGAACACAGCCCTTATGCATACAGTGTTCTCCTCTACAGTGTCCACTGAGGGACAATCTTGTTCAGTAGTTTTATAGATAACCCTTTTCCATGTTTGTTTCTGGGTTGACTGACTCTGTGGCTGGAAAGATGCCACCTACAGGCCTTCTCAGAACACTGAGGGCTGAAGTTAGGCCTTTGCCTTTTCACAGTTTAGTGACTGACTGTCCCAGTTGGACCTGGTGGCTCCTGGTGGTTTGGATAGGCATTTCCTGCTGCTTGCCCCTAATCTTAGCAGCTGGATGCAATTAGGGGCCTGCTCTCTGGCTGGCAGCGGGAGCTTTGATTGATGTTCCATGCCCAGCAACTGCTCCTTCACAGAAAGCTGGATCCGTGCTTTCTTCTCCACTTTCTTCCGTGATGGGTCCTTTTCTTTTCTAGCTTAACAATTTTATGTATAGCCCTATAATTGATTCCATCTGACTGCTTGCTCCAAAGTCCTCAGACACTTAACTTCTCGGACTGAAGTGTCATGTGCCTTGGGATACGACCTCAAGACCTGTATAAATTCTTCATCCACCTCCTTCAAGTTCCTAAGTGAGATAACCCTGTAAAGTGCTCTGCCCCACGCCCTAGTACACAGTAAGTGTAGGCTATTGTTGAGATTGTGCTTGGGCCTGTTGCCATTTTGTTTCTGATATCTACCATTTTTGCAGTGTTGGGGTCTTCCCTCAGCGGTGTGGAGGTTTTTGTACTCGGCCTGCACTGGAACTCTTGAAGAACACCCACAGCTCTTGTCCCCGACCCGGCTGTCACTGCTTGCACATGCTGCACATGTCTGTCTAGACTCAAGTCTATTGAGAGCTCTCTTCCCCAAAAGCTCTGGTCTTGTCTGGAGCTCACTGCCTATCTTGATCTGGAAAGAGGTTCCAATGGTACAGAAGCTCCATATTCAAGGCAGAGACAGGAAGGCTGGGTAGACCATCTTTCTACTCCTCCAGGGGGGACCAAGCAATTAAGCCAGGGAAGCTGCATTTTCTTCTTCCTTTCAGAAAGGCTTGAGCACTGCCAAATCCCTCTGTAGGATCTTGAAGGCAGACGTCAGTGTTCTCTCTTTTCAGGCTCTCCACTCTTTGCCTGCACCAACTGAGAATTCATCTCCATTTCCATGCATTAGCCCTCCTACAAGATCACTGTTATTTCCAAATATCAATTGGCCATAATTCATAGTAGTCTTTGCTGCAGATGTATATAGATAGTACTTGGGGGTCACTAAAACTCTGGAAGGAGCCCTAGATTGTGACAGTATTCAGACTTAGTAGCTTATAGGGCGTCAAGGGCATTTATCCCTAAGTTGAAACAGCTCTGTCCTCTTTGCATGTCCTGATTTTGCCCAAAGCATGGTCTTTTCTGGGTTTTACTGGCTCTTTTTATATATACAAGATTTATTTTTATTTTCTGTGTGTGATCATTTTGTCTGCCTAGTACCTGATACCTGCAAAGCCAGAAGAAGGCGTAGGATCCCCTGGGACTGGAATTACTGATGGTTGTAAGCTGCTCTGTGGGTGTAGAGATTTGAACCCATGTCCTCTGAAAGAGCAGCAAATGCTCTTAACTATTGGACCATCTCTCAGTGAAGCCCCTGAGTTTCACTGTTTAACTCTTTTCATGAACTCTTCAAGACTGTTTGCACATGTACTCTGGCTCATTTTACTTATCCACTGTCCAGCAAGCATTCTGGAACTTTCTCTCCCTTGCTCTCCCCTCCTTTTGTTTTAGGCAAGATCAGGCTCATCAACTTCCTGCCTCAGCCTCCTGATGGCTGGAGTCACAGATGAATGTCACCCAAGTTCTTGTTTCCTTCTTATGCTATGACAGCTTGGTAATCTTTGTGGAACGGGAAGACCAGCTTTCCAGAACCATTCATACTCAGTAAGGGCATGAAGGAATTACCCAGAGCCTAAAGTATTGTTGCTGTGTTTCTTTGCTTATCTTAAGATTTATTCTTAAATTTTTAATTATGTCTATTTGTGTGGAAGTATGTGCACATGAGGTGCCTATGGGGATCAGAAGAGGGTGTCAGATCCCCTGGAGCTGGAGTTATAGGTGGTTGTGAGCTGCCTGATATGGGCGCTGGGAACCAAACTTGGATCCTCTGCAAGAGCAGTATGTGCTCTTTAATGGCTGAGCCTTCTCTCCTGTTCCTGCTGTAGTTTCTTGTTGTTGTTTTAAGATGTTTTTGTTGTTGTTCATGTTTTTACTGGCTTCAGACTGAAGGCAGGCTGTTGTAACTTTTTGGTCATGCTATTATCCTTCCAACTCTCTCTCTTGCTCTTACACACATAAATATACATACACACAGAGCCAGGCTTGATGATTCACCCTGTAATCTTGGCATTCTAGGTACTGAAGCAAGAGGATAATGTGTTCAAGATCAACCTGGGCTACATAGTGAGAGCCTCACTCAGAAAAAGAAAAATAGACAGGAAGGAAGAGAAAAACCGCACACACACACACACACACACACACACACACACACACACACATACACACACACACACACACACACACACACACTCCTATACTCATTCACATACCACATGTGTTAATACACACCCCACACACTCATGTACACCCTAACATGCACACACACTCATACATACACCCCCACACACATTCACACGCCCAGTCATACACGTGCACACTTCTCCTCCACATGCTCACCCCCCCATACACATATCCACACTCATATACACAACTACACGTCAGAATTTCCTGTTGGAAAGCTTCAGTATTATTTAAAAGTCTCATTTTAAAATACTGTACTTTAAATGACTGAAGAGACTAAAAGCAAAATTGTAAAAAATATTCATTGCTCGTCCCCTGATGGTACATGTTTGTCACCCTGAGATAGTGCTCAATAGAGGATATGCACTTTACAAATGACAAAGTGTGAGCATCTACACAGCAGTTCCCCTACAGACCTCTAAGTCAGTCCCTAATGTTTTCTAAATTGAAACATTCCACAATTTTGTTAAGGAAAGCCATATAAACTCAGTTATAGCTTCCTTTCAGCTAAATAGCTCTTAAAATAGCAACGCAGTACCTTCCATAGGAGAATTTAGTTCTCTCAAGAAGCAAATAGGCTGCACTTGTCTTTTCAGGCTTGCATTTCCTGTTTCCGGTGCCTAAGCCCAGCTTCGAGAAGGCCTGTCAGGAGCAGTGGTGCAGACCTATCCCCAGCCCTGGGGAGGCTGACGGGAGTGGGTCAGATCTGAGCCTGGGCTGCACAGTTAGACCTTGTCTTAAAACAACCAAGGAAGGATTGACAGAGAGCTCTGGGGATCTGGTCACTGAGGCTCATCCGCTCAGCCTTGTCAATCAGGCCAAGTTTGTTAGACCTCCCACGTCCATTCTCTCTGTTTTTGAAGCTTCAGACATCTGGCCATGTTAAGTACCCAAGTACAAAGTTGTACAGCCCAGGACAGAGAATACATATCCCCACCCTGTATGATCAGTCAAGCTTGTCAAGCAAGATGTCTGTGTAGAAGTCTGGCAGATCATACAGCCCAACATCACCAGCAGGGATTTCACTACAAAGGGCGATGCTGAGCTTCAGAACCAAACAAAACTTTTTATTATGGTGTGTGTGTGTGTGTGTGTGTGTGTGTGTGTTGAATGCACACCTATGTATGGAAATGAGCACACCCGTTCAAGGGTTTGGAAGCCAGGGGGATGTCAGGTGTCCTGCTTTGGACTCTTTGCCCTGTGTCCCTCACTGAATACTTGAGACAGGCTGGCAGGGCCCAAGACCGAGATCCTTCTCTTTCTGCCTCTCGCAGCCCTGGAGTTACAGGCATGTGGCCAGCCAGGCTTTTGACATGGGTGTTGGGATCCAAACCCAGGTCTTCATGCTTGGATAGCAAGCACTCTGACCTAGTGAGGCAGCTCTTCAGCCTCCAAACTCAAACTTTCATCACCAGATCTACTAACCTTTTCCTTCATAACTTCTGGATTTTGTGTTGTATTTTGAAAAGTCCTGCTCATTCCAGATTAAAATATGCACCCATGTATTCTCCTGAGATAGTAATGATTTTATATTTTACATGTAAATCTTTGCGGTATCTAGTAATTATTTTGACTTAAAAAGCAAGATAAGGAGGGCTAGTAAGATGGTTCAGTGGTTAACAGCACATGCCACTCTTGCAAAAGATTGACGTTTGAGAGGATCTGAGTTCCTTTTCCAGCACCCACACTAGGTGGCTCAACTGGCTGTAACTGTAATTCCAGGAGGAATCTTCTGGCACACACACACACACACACACACACACACACACACACACACACACCCATGTGCACATGAATGTACACATGCACACACACACACACAACTTAAAATAGTATTGAATCTTTTTTTTTTAAGAAGCAAAGTTAGAATCTAGTTCTTGAAAACTATACTGTGTTTTGCCTGGACACGTAGTAATTGTGTGTATTTATAGGAGTGTGGTATTTCAATGCAGGTATATAATGTATGATGATAAGAGCAACTGGCTTATCTATTACCTCAGTTATCACTTTTTTGATGTTGAGAACATTCAAAATCCTCTCTCCCAGCTATTTTAAAATATTCAGTGAATTGTTATCAGCCATCATCCTACTGTGCTGCCGAGCGTTAGAAGCTATTTCTCTCATCAATTTGCATTCTCGGGCCTGTTAACTGTCCTCTCTCCATCTTTCTTTTTCCTTTTTTTTAACCTCAAAACAGCACACCAGCAACCCTCCTTTATTATTTATTGAATTAATCTATCTTCCATAGGTGCTCTCGCCACAAGGGCTCTATTCCTGAGCCACACCCCCAGCCCATTTAGAAGTTCTTTAAATAGCAACTTGTCCCTGTTTATTTTCAAAGTGATTCAATTTATGCCAGTTCTGTATACGGTCTATAAAATTCCTATTAAAAACATAATGCGAGAAGAGCCATGGGGTGGTGGACAGTTATTTAACCCGTTTGAGTCTGTCTTTCCACCTGTTAAAATTAAGACCATAGTATCAATTTAGTATTATTCTTGTGAGTATTGAGAATAAATAAATTAATTAAGCTGGGTCTGGTGATACAGGCCTACTGTTAATCCCAGCTACTTAGGATGTTGGGGCAGGAAGATCACAGGTTCAAGGCTAGCCTGGCCAGTTTAGTAAGATGGGGGTCTCATTAAAAGCAAACAGGGACAAGGTAACTTAAGTGGTTGAGAGCTGGCCTACTTCAGGCTCAGCCCACAGTACTGAATAAATGCTTTTATTTTAAACTACCTAAATGCATCTACCTCTTTCTTTCTTCCTTTCTTTCTTTCTTTCTTTCTTTCTGTTTCTTTCTTTCTTTCCTTCTCTCTCTCTCTCTCTCTCTCTCTCTCTCTCTCTCTCTCTCTCTCTCTCTCTCCCTCCCTCCCTCCCTCTTCTTTCTTTCTTTCTTTCTTTCTTTCTTTCTTTCTTTCTTTCTTTCTTTCTTTCTTTCTTTCTTTCTTTCTTTCTTTCTTTTAGGTTTCTGTAATCAAACAACCAAGTCAGTCCTCAGAATCAAAGATCCAACTTTTATGTAAGACATAACACCTTTATTTACTTCCTAAGTGGCTGGAGGCAGCAAAGGGGTCGTGGCTTTTTCAACATTGCCACAAAGTTGTTTTCTTGTCTGCATGGCGACCAAGCAGCCCCCTTGAGGAACCAAACATCTTTTCACCTCCCAAATCCTCAGCAAAGCATAGTGCTCAGGACAAGCGACTCAGAGCAGACTGGAGTCTGAACTCCTGTTCCAGCCCCTGACAACTAAAGAATGATGAATGGAGGGGGAGTAATGGCCTTCCTGTCACCAGGTTCCTGATGGCATCAAACAAAAATCCTCCTGGGCGGGCGGTGGTGGCGCACGCCTTTAATCCCAGCACTTGGGAGGCAGAGCCAGGCGGATCTCTGTGAGTTCGAGGCCAGCCTGGGCTACCAAGTGAGTCCCAGGAAAGGCGCAAAGCTACACAGAGAAACCCTGTCTCGAAAAGCCAAAAAAAAAAAAAAAAAAAAAAAAAAAATCCTCCTGGGATGTAAACTCTCCAAGGACAAGGACTTTGTCTCGTAAATGATGATGTCCTAAGTTACTATGTGGCAGGAGTTGGGTTGCGGGGAGCAATGTCATTTTTAGGTACTGTGTCAAATAGGACTGAAACTGCTCACTTTAGGTAGAGTTCAGACAGAACAAAAATACAGTGCTGCCATTGGAGGTTCAAATCTAGCGCTGAAAAGCAAAGTGTAGATTATGCACAGGCCGGTGGAAGAAGAGATGCTGGAAGGTCAGTCAGCAGCCTCCATAATTCTGCACTGCCTTAGACAGTAAGTGGACGGGAAGGCATTGGAATTGCAGAGTCAGAGGGCCACGCCCATATGATGCTTACTTATTGATTTGTGTGTGTGTGTTTTCGGGAATCAGGATGAAGGATGGATCTGAAGAATTTAAGGCTGTTGTGATAACATGGGGGAGAGGGAAAGTCCTGACTAGAGGAATTGCAGAAAAAAGTGGGGAAAACGAAGGCCTGCTGAGCGGGGAAGGCAGTGGGAGAGATAGCTGAGAGATGGTTGAGCAGTTAAACTGATGGTGATGTTTTCTGAGGCAAAAGTTCCCACAGGCAGGGTCTGTTGAACTTGAAATATCCTTTGAGGTCTGGGGAGATGGTTCAGTTGGTAAGGGTCTGCCACACAAGCCTGAGGATTTGCATTTGGATCCCTAGCACCCACATAAAGGCCAGCAAAGAGAGCTGCATGCATCTGTAACCCAAGCACTGGGAACGGGAATGAGGGTAAGAAACAGGCAGCTCCCTGGAGCTCATTAGCCAGCTAGACTATCCTATGAGAGCCCCTGTCTCAAAAAATAAGACAGAGAGGAACTGAGGAAGACATCTCACTGCTGACTTCTGATACACACACACACACACACACACACACACACACACACACACACACACACACACACAGATGTGAAGCTGGCCCCTGATGCTCAAAGCAGAAGAGACAAAGATGTGTCAGCACTGTCCCATCATTAAGCATCAAGGTTGCTTTTCTAATATGTTTGCAGTCAGCGTAATATATGATAATCAAAGTATCTCAGATCAATGGGAAGAGATGAATTATTCAATAAATAGTGTTGGGGAAGTTGGCTGGCAAGTTGATAAAAAAAATACAAAAAACGATGGGTGGTGGTGCACACCTTTAATCCTAGCACTCAGGAGGCAGAGGCAGGCGGATCTCTGTGAGTTCGAGGCCAGCCTGGTCTACAGAGTGAGTTCCAGGACAGGCTCCAAAGCTACACAGAGAAACTCTGCCTCTAAAAACCAAAACTAAACCAAACAAAAACAAAAGTGCCACCCCTTCTCTTTCTACACACACACACACACACACACACACACACACACACACACACACACCAGATAAATTTAAAAGTGATGAATTTAAAAACTAATGCAATTTGTAGTTGAAAACATAACAAAGTTAGGAAAGTTGGTAAGGACTATATGTTTACACAAATGTATGTCCACATAGATATACAGAAATACTTATTTCCTTCTCTGTGTATATTTACTCAAATCCATGAGTTTACACTGAAAGTCCTAATATCAGTTCAACACCACACTGTTCATTCTAGCATTTCTTCCTTAGTTTATTTCTCTCTTCCACAACAATGAGAAACTTAGTTTCCATTGTTTTTAGTGAATTTATCTTCTAGATCAATTCCCTCTACACAGCCAATCTCCCATCACCGCTACTGCCCACATTCCTCAAAACATTCTTCATCCTGTTTGGTTTCTGAGATAGTTAGTCCTGATTGTCAACTTGATGGGATGTAGAATCACCATGAAAACAAATCTCTGAGCTCACCTGTGAAGGAATACCTTGATTTGGTCAATTAAGGTGAGAAGAGCCACCCTAAACATGGGCAGCACCATTCCATGAGTTGGGGTCCTGGACTGAATATAAAGGGGATAGTGAGCTGAGCCCCACTATTCATCTCTCTCTGCTTCCTGGCTGTGCAGTAGTGTGACCAGCCTCCTCCCAATCTTTCCACCATGGGGTGACTTCCCTGTCATAACAGGCTGTACCCCCAACTGTAAACCCAGATAAGTGTAGCTTGAGTTTTCCTGCCTGGCCCACAGTCAGGACAAATCTCTCTCACCTGCCAGTCCCACAGCCGCTCAGACCCGACCAAGTAAACACACACAGAGACTTATATTGCTTTCATACTGTATGGCCGTGGCAGGCTTCTTGCTAACTGTTCTTATAGCTTAAATTAATCCATTTCCATTAATCTATACCTTGCCACATGGCTCGTGGCTTACCGGCATCTTCATATGCTGTTTGTCATCGTGGTGGCTGGCAGTGTCTCTCCGACTCAGCCTTCCACTTCCCAGCTTTATTCTCCTCCTTGTCCCGCCTACACTTCCTGCCTAGCCAATGGCCAATCAGTGTTTTATTTAGTGACTAATTAGCAACACATTTGCCATACAGAACATCCCACAGCAGATAAGCCTTTCCTTCATCGGGTATCTGTCACAGCAATGGAAAAGGTTCCAACGTCTCATACGGGACTGCCCACCTCAATACAGGTGTGTCTTGCTTTGCTCCATATAAAGGATTTAGGCCTGAGTCATACAAAAGTGTGAGGGACTAGGGTGGGGAGGGAAGAGGAGAGGAGAGAGAAAGGGAAGGAAGGGAGGATTCTTCCAGCTTTGTTGAGCATGGGTAGGTGGATTCACCTTTGCAGTA
Source organism: Peromyscus eremicus (assembly GCF_949786415.1). Lineage (NCBI taxonomy): Eukaryota > Metazoa > Chordata > Mammalia > Rodentia > Cricetidae > Peromyscus > Peromyscus eremicus. The sequence goes on from NC_081421.1 coordinate 74,060,522, forward strand.
TAGATTAGATTCTCTGTGGTAGTTCACAGCACCACAGCGTGGACATAATGGGGGCTTTTTTGTTGTATTTTAGAAACGTACCTAAGTCATCTGTTTTGAATAACACACTCTCTTGAAGCGATGGGCTTTATTTTCAGTGTGCTGCTCTCCAAATGGCCCTGATCTCCCACGACATGTTTATCTGATTCCTTTCCATTCAACTCCCATTTACCAAACACTCTCTGTGTTTATGCTTCCTGGGAAGAATGAGCTACTTCCCAAAGCATCACTGCTGTCCAAGAGTTTACAGCCTCATTGGGAAAATTAAACAGAGACATAGATTAATAATACAAATGAAAATTGAACAGTGCAGCGGAACATGTGCGAGACCAGATCTGATTCTCATGGAGCCGGGTGGGTGAACACAGTTCCACAAGCCTGGCTTATCTGGGGCTTGGTGTTGACTCTGTTCCTAGCCTAGTAGAGCAGCCTGGTGGATGGTTTCTTCCCAAGGACATTTTAACGTAATCACTTCCTCCTGCTAACCATTTCACGTTCCGCAGAGCAGGTGAGCTCTCCCAAATCCTAGCACATCACCATCTCATTCCCAAACAGGGTTGGGTCTGTGGTCCTCAGCTCACTATCCAGACTTCAGAAAAGAATGGGAGAAAGCAAGTTCAAGGTCTCCAGCTTCCCTTTAACTTTGTTATATAAATAATATAAATCCAGGCCCAGCATGATGGCGTACACCTTTAATCCCAGCACTCAAGAAGCATAGGCAGGCATATCTCTGTGAATTCAAGATCAATCTAGTCTACATATCAAGTTCTAAGCCAAACAGAACTAATAGTGAGATCTTGACTCAAATAAATTGATTTAATTTAATAAGTAAATAATGTAAATTCTTTTTGGTACCATTGCTTGTGACTTCATAACTTTCAGGACACACTTCCAGAACTTTCTCAGTGTATTCATAATTCAGAGCCGTACATCAGCACTCTCATCTGTAAAATAAAGATGGCAATGGTATTATCATCCTCACATGGTGATCATGGGTAAAGTGTGAGTTAAAATATGCAGAGTGCTTCCAGTCGGGCCTGCTGCATCTATAAAAGTAACATACAGTGCCTTATCTATCAAGACTCGGCTATCCATTTTTATAAGACAGGCTGGACGCACCCGTACTTCCCCATGGCTTGCTTTTTCATGAATGATACAGTGTGAATGCCTTCCCTCGTGGGACAGTTTTTACAGTGCAAAGAGACCATTAGATCCTCTGAGTGGTTTTTCCAAAGTGAAAAGTAGTTTGGGAGGTTTGGGCCCTGGTGATTCAAGCGTGTTCTTTCAAGGTGACACACCGCTTCAGGAGAGGACCGAGTGTAATGTGGCTTGAGGGTGTTGTGCATCTGAGTGCTGGGAAAAGCCTCGGGGCTTCTCTAGCATAAACTCCCCTGTTGCTCAAGCAGTAAAACTGTATTTCCCTCAACACAATCTGATGTTAAAGTGAAGGAATTTTAACCGTTTGGGGCCAGGCATGGTACTGCATACCTTTAGTCCCATTATGCAAGTGGCAGAAGCAAATGGATCTCTGTGAGTTCAATGCCAGCCAGAGCTACATAGTGAGACCCTGTCAAAAAAAAAGCAAAACACCCACTTGAGTAAACGTTTATTATATTAGCTGAAATATATCACATTTACTAGAAAGCTTATTAATAAGATCAACAAACCTCTTTTATTAACAAAATTTGGAACCTAGGAATATGTATAGTAATTACAGTTTTATTCTGAATCAGCTTCAATAAGAAAATAAGAAGGACACTTGTGAAAACCCTATGCCACTGTTGTATTGGTTACTTTATTTTCTGCCTGGACAGAATACCTCACAAAAGCAACTTAAAGAAGGAGGGTTTATTTTGTCCCCGCTTTGAGGGTCCAGTCCATCATGGCAGGGAAGGCGCAGCCCCAGGAGCACGAAGCACCGGGTCACACTGTGTGCACAGTCAGGAGGCAGCGAGAGATGGATGTTGGTGCTTATCTAGAGCTGTCCTTCTTTATTTAGTCCCAGACCCACCCTTGGACTGGTGACACCCTCGTTCAGGGTGGGTCCTCTCACCTCAGTCACACTTCTCTGGAAACTCCCTTGCAGACACGCCCAAAGACTTGTCTTCTTAAGCAACAGAACCCCTGCAAGTTTACAATCAACACTAACCCACAACACCAAACCCATCATTCTTACTCCACAAATTAAGACCAAGAGATTCTGCCTCCTTTGAGTATTAAAATAGTAAAAGACAATATGATATGAAAAAAAGTTTCTGAAATGGTTAACATGTATGTTCTACCAAATACGATTCTCTTCAATTTACATGATTACCACATAGTTTCCTAATTAATAAAGATGGAAATGGCCAATTAACTTAGCTGCTGTTCTTTACTGTTTTGCATTATCCCCATAGCTTATAAACCTTGGGTTGTGCTGACTAGGTAATTTGTATTTTATTCCATTAGTGGGTTAAAGATTTACTGATTATCTCTAATAATTGAATTATGTATTTTAGCCCATGGATCAGCATCTCATTTTCTACATATCAGCTCTTTGTATCTACTAAATGTCCATCCTATCATTTGTAATTTCAGCTGTTTTCTCATCCTGAGGTTTGCCTGTAAAACTCGGGAAACCACTATTGACAAACAATCTCCTTCTCTAATTAAATGCTGCTGTGCCTTCCTGATTGCTGACTTCCCGCTGCTCCCTCCTCCTCTCCGCCCCGGACTGCCAATAGAGAACTCTATAGTGTAGTTGCTGCCACTGCACAGGACTACATGGGGACTGTCACCCCTGACCTCTGGGGTGGGTGTAGTTCTACAGAACCTTATATATGTATATGTCTTTTCAAAAATAAAAAAAGGAAAAACAACAGTTCTTGCAACTGAAAATTACAATGTGAAATATATCAGATGAGCCAAGAAATACTTATGATACTTACAATAAAGAGGTAATACATTCTCTTGAGAGATTAGTGTGATGAAATCATACTTGCTTGGGCTGCAGAGATAACTCAGTAGGTAATATCGTTGCTGCAGAAGCCTTAGGACTTGAGTTTGGGTCCCCAGCACCCACATAAAAAGTATGTGTAGCAGAACGTGCCTATAATCCCAGTTTCTGGGCAGAATCAGGCAGTTCTCTGGCCAGTTAGGGATACCCAGGTTTAGTGAGAGATCCTGTCTTAGTCAGGGTTTCTATTGCTGTGAAGAGATGCCATGACCATGGCAACTCTTATAATGGAAACATTTAATTGGTGTGGTTTACATTTTCAGAAGTTTAGTCCATTATCATCATGGTGCAACATGATGGTGTGCAGGCAGACATGGTGCTGGAGACGGAGCTGAGATTCCTACATCTTGAATTACAGGCAGCAAGAAGTGGTCTAACTCACTGGGCATGGCTTGAGCATGTATGAGCCATCAAAGCTCACCTCCACAGTGACACTTCCTCCAACAAGACCACACCTATTCCAACAAGGCCATACCTCCTAATAGTGCCACACCCATTGGGAGCCATTTTCTTTCAAACCCCCACAGATCCTATCTCAAAAACTAAGGTGAAAAGTGATGAAGGAAGATATCCCATACTGCCCTCTGCCCTCTACATGCACACACACACACACACACACACACACAAAACAAACAGGCAAACATATATATGCACATATACCACACACACAAAACTTATATACTTACTTATTGTAAACAGTTTGGAAAATACTTAAAGATTTATAAACATCTAATAGCATGATTGAAAATTACCCATGCAAAAAACTCTTCTTCTGTTATACCTGATCCATAGAATATTTGTATTTTCTATGTCCTCCACTTTTCACTGAGCAATGTATCATTATTTTACCACAAATTACATATTTTAACTAATCATGAATTTTCTGGGCATCTTATTGCCATTTTATTGAATACCAGTTATTTTTCTTCTCACAAATGGTTTATTATTATGAGTAAGAAGTAATGAAGAACTTTAGACATAAATATTTATCTTTGATTTCCCCCTTTGCATTAAGTCATGTCTTCTGATGTCAGATTTTGTGAATAGATTAATAACTTTCTTGGTAATACTCCTAAATCTCTGCCTATTACTGCCAATTTCTGTCTTAATTTGCTTTCTGTTGCTGTAATAAACACCAAGACCAAAGGCAACTTGGGAAGAAAAGGATTTATTTGAGCTTACGACTCTCAGGTCCTGTTCCATCATGGAGGGAAGTCAGGGCAGGAATTCAAAACAGGAACTAAAGCAGAAGCCAAGGTTCCCCATACCTTGCTCAGATGGCTTTCTTGAGGCACCCAGGACCTCCAGCCCAAGGAAGGACTGCACTGCCCCCAGGGGGGCTGGACCCTCCTACATAACTCAAGAAAATGCACAAGCTTCTTCATAGGCCAATCTGGTGGGGGCATTTTCTCAACTGAGGTTCCTTCTTCCCAAATGACCCTAGCTTGGGTCAAGTTGACATAAAAACTAGCCAGACCACAGATGATGGCAGGCTTGTGTCAATGGCACTGCCAGTTTCTGATCCCTACTCACTTTATTGGGATCTTGTTTCTGTGCACTTTTCAGCTTCTAGAAATTTCTTTGAGGGCAATCTGTGCTCACAAATTCATGGCAAATATGCAAATAAAACAGCAGTCTTGATAGATGCTGAGGATATGTGAGAAGAGCTAGGACAGGCAAATGAGGGGGGGAAAAAGAAGAGCAGAGGGGAAAGGAAAACTTCTGCAACTGTTGACCTTTATGTTAGAAAAAGGGGAATGGAGTGAGCAGTTGGCCGGTAGTTCATAGCACAACATAAATACCAAGACAAGATGAACCAAATAGTATTAGATTTGTCCAGAAGGTAATTATTTACTTTGGAGCAGCTTGAAACAGCAGAAATGATAGAAGATGGAGGGACATATCAAGGATATTGAATTAATATTACATAAAGCCTGAATCTCTCCAATAGCATAAATACACACCAAATGTGTGAGGCAGTCTACTCAGAAATGGGGACACATCTGTGAGTAAGGCGGACACGGTTCCTGCTCTGATTGAGCTTATCTTTTAGGAGAGAGGGAGAGAGAGAGAGAGAGAGAGAGAGAGAGAGAGACAGAGAGACAGAGAGACAGAGAGACAGAGAGACAGAGACAGACAGAGACAGAGAGACAGAGACAGAGAGACAGAGACAGAGACAGAGGCAGAGACTAACAGGGGAACGAGACAATCAGAAAGCACAGCTGAAGCCATAGGAAAAGTGCCAGTTCACATGAAGGATGTAGGGTTGTCTTTCTGAAAGGTGACATTTGAGATGACTTATGAGAAGAAGCCAATGGTGGGAATGTCTAGGGACTGATCATTGCGGCAGAGAGGGCAGCAGTTGAAAGCGGAGAGACAGGGTGAATGGCTCCATCTGCCAACAGGAAGAACAGGGGTGGCTGGAGGGAATGAAGAGGGTGTTCGAGCAGAGGAGGCTGGAGACACAGGTGCCTGAAGCCAGACTGCCCAGGGCTTTACAAAGACTCTGGACTTCACGTGAAAGAAATCAACTTTGAAAGATAACAATCCTGATGTCAAATCATTGTGTTCCTTTCCCAGGTAACCTGGGCATCTCATTTACAGCTCCTGTATGTAACGTAAATCTTGCAGCTGGGGAAGGGAAGTTCATTTTTTTTCTGTGGTGTAACCACTGATGTTACCCATGTGCCTGTAAATAACCTCTCATCTAAGCAACTCTAAGCTCGGTGGTGTTGGGGATCTCCCCTGGAGCTGCCCTCTTCGCATCCCACCCCTCAGAAAGCCTGCCAAGGGTCAGACCCTCCCTGGGGCTGCTCAAGACCACGACTACAGGGTATTTAAGACCTGGTCGTCAGACCTGCCATGTGACTTTCTATCCTGCCTTTCCGAGAGTCACCTGGGAGTTGCTTTGCTCTGTTTATTAAACCTGGTCTTTTAAATTCGGCTAGATTTGGCTTATTGCATCAGCAGAGGATACCCAATAACTCGGGATCCAGTATTTATCAACTGGGTCACAAAAAAGCAAAGCAAAACTGTAGCAAGTTTTCTTATCGGACTTTCTTTGGACCACTTAGCCCCCAAATAATGACATAGAGATTTATTGTTGCGTTAAAGATTGGCCTTAGCTTAGATTTGTTCACAACTAGCTCTTATAACTAAAGTTAACCCATGTATGTTAATCTACATTCTTCCACAAGGCCTGTTATCATACTGTATGTCAATTCCTCTGTGTCTCGGTGGCTTAATCCCTTGCACCTCAGATTCTTCCCAAGTTCCTTTCTCTCTCTCCCCGGAAGTCCCACCTATTCTCTCCTACCTAGCTATTGGCCATTCAGCTCTTTATTAAACCAATCAGAAGGCACCTTAGGCAGAGACACATCTTCATAGTGTACAAATATCTGGCAACATAAAACCAACCAACAGATAAATAAAAACAGGGCAGGCTTTGTTGGGAAGGTGTCAGGAGGAAGTAGAGGGGGATTAGAGAGGGCAGTGGGAGGCTGAATGTGATCAAAATACATTATACATATGTGTGAAATCGTCAAAGAGTAAAAGAAATAAGCATTAAAAAAACTGGCCACTTTTGAAAATAAGCACGGGCAATATAGGGGATATCTTTTGGGTCAATCCACTTAACTTTCTCGAGTTTATTTTGGTTACTCTAACCTCTCAGCCTTGCCCAGGACACAAAAGACAGCAAGCGAAAGGCAATGAAAGTTACATCCCAGGGTCTCCAGACAGCATGGGTCTGTAACCGTGAAACTACAGACACATGGTGCAGGGAATATGCATGACTTGAGACTTTAGCCTCCCTCCAACTCAATTCCCCTCGGAAAGAAATGTACCATAGTAAGTACTTCAAGAAGCACCCAAGCTGTTTCCCTAGGCCTTGCCTTCGGGTGTGTGCTGATTTAATGGTTCTCTAGGGGAAACTCTGATTCAGAACATTTACCAGCTTTTCTCCTATCAATACCCCTACCATGGTTGGTGAACTACCCAGGATATAACAACCGGCTGACAATATCTCTGGAAAGGCAGCTTCGGTCCACCACTCCTCTGCCTCTCTCCTACCCCCTCCATGTTTTCCCAGTTACTGTTTCTCTCTGTGGTGGCCTTGCCCTTGGTTTCATACAGGGTTTTCTATGGATCCTATGCACTGTCATCCTGACTAATGTCAGTATAACAAGGTGACTAGAAATAGCAAAAGCTTTAGACTGGATTTAGAGCAAGTCTTTTGTGACTTGGAGCAAATTGCTTAATTTCATTGAGCCAAAGCCTCCTAATTTATAATATGATTTAAAACCATCATACGAGATGTCATGAAGATTATAGGAATGAACTGATATGAGAAACGCCGTGGTAAAGTTTTTGTCTCTTTTACCTCCTGTGGAAAATAGACACCCCACCCCATCTGTGAAATCAAGGCTATGTATTTCACACCGCTAGACCTTGCAACTTCCTATCACAGTTGTCGCTCCCTCACCCAGAGAACTTTACTGCAGGACCTTGGTCTTATTTACCTGTATTCCCCAGGTGCCAGTCCAGTACCTGGACCACGGTAGGAATTCAGTAAATATTAAACGATAACCATTTTTTTCCTATGTAATCATGAGGAAGGCTGTTTTTATTCATTTGCTGGTTGGTTTTGTGTTGTGAGGTATTTGTACACTGTGAAGATGTGTCTCTGCCTAAGGTGCCTTCTGATTGGTTTAATAAAGAGCTAAATGGCCAATAGCTAGGCAGGAGAGAATAGGCATGACTTCCGGGGAAAGAGAGGAACTTGGGCTATAGAATAAAACTGAACGAAGAGGTTTGGGACTGGAGGCTCACTGGTGCAGATGCTGTTGCTAGCACAGCCATTGAGCAGGGTAGGGAGGATCCAGTGGAGATCTGATTTGCATATGGATCAGTGACTCCTCCCACTGGCCCAACCCATTGCTTTTCTTGGTACAGGGAGCTGAACAGCCCAGGGGTGATGTCATTCACCCAATAACACTCATTCTTTGCCTCTCATGTTTCTCTTGCTGCTGCTACGCCGCGCGCGCGCGCACGTCCTATCTTTTTCTTTCACTGAGTGTCTTTTTGGTTTAAATCTCTACGTTTTTTTTTTCCTTGCTGTCCTGGAGATATATGAACCACAGCCAATAAAATGAGAGCCCTCTTTTTCTTCACAGCTCTGAAAGCTTTACATAAGTGTTTCTTCACTTCTATTTTATGGCCAGGACCAGATGCAGAAGTGCTAAAATATTTTGATAAGAGCTGTCCTGGCAGGAGTTTTTGCTTTTACAGCTATCCAGAGGGAGAGAATTAACTAAGAAGTCAGCCTACAGAGAGGAGAGAGAGAGAAGCTATGAAATCTCTCTGTTGACTGAGATTCACAGTTAATTTCAAAATTTACCTACGTGAAAATATAGCAAGTAAATTCGAAGGTCCTATAAACCCAAACTGATATCCTCAGAACTCTCAAGTTAAACATGTGTGCCATAGTAATCAGTAAGGTACTAACTATTAGCACCTTCATGGAATAGTGGAGACTGGGGTTCAGGGACTGTGTAAATTGTCCAAGGTTACTTGGTTAGCTGGTCAATGGTTAGGCAGGTATTTAACTACTGTTTTCTGGGTCCCTGAGTGTGTTGGGCAGGGAGGAATGAGCAAAACAGGAGGATCAAGGGAGCTGCACAAGGTCACAGAACAGGAAGCGGCAGGGATTGGTCCTTCCCATGCTCCGTATCTAGGTTACCACCTCCCTCCCAGCCGTGCACTGGCCTCACGTTCTGTTCCGTCTTCTGATGTTCTCTTCGTCTTGCGCCTGTTTTTATTTGACTCATTCCGCCTTGTTCCTCCTTCTGTGATCCCTTTGAGGGTTGTTTTCATCCCTCTTCTGGGCTCTACCTCAGTGACTGTATTTCAACAAATGTGCCCGAGTCCTTACCACATGCCAGAGTCCAGTCCACTGCACCCTGGAACTGCTCATTCACTCTCACTCCCCACAACAAGCCTATGAAACACACCGAGGATGTATTCTCATTTTACAGATGAGGGAACCAGGTGACCTTGTTTCCCCGAGGACACACAGTAGGAAGAAGAGCCGGCATTCAAGGATGAACAGTCTGGCTTTCCAGCCCACTCTCAGTCATTTGGCTGCAGCTGGCTCTTTCTGCCTGTCATCAAGGGGAAGGGGATATTCATATCTAGACGTGCCTGGTCGAGGACTCTGGCTCACATCTACTCCTTCCACTCTACCCACAGGAAGTTCAGATAGTGCAATCCAGAATCCTGGCCACTGACTCTGAGGGCAAGAATTTCCAAGGGATACATCGAAGCTGAAATTAAAATACATGTTTTTTTCTGTATCTGATTCTGGAATTCTATTTTTCATTAATTGCTCATTCATTAGGCTGATGTTGCCTGCTCTCTGTCTGAAACACAGGCATAAAATAGCTAAATAACTAAGCTGCTTAAACTGTGGCTTCATAAATACGACAAAAACTAATAAACTAGTTGCATGTGCTTGCAACTATAAAAATATGCCATCTTCCAAAGGGAGAGAGACGCTTGGGCTGACAGAAGAGAGGAAAACCAGTATGGGAATAGTAATGAAATAAAATTCTGAATCCAATTTCCTTTGGTGAGATGTATTAGATTTTAATCATCTAAACCAAATGCCTGAAACTCATTGAAAGCCAGACCAGCTAAAATCTGCCTTCTGTTTATTTACAGGAGTCTCATCCTTCATCTGCACTACACTTAAAGCACCACGCACAGGAAACCGAAGGTTACCCAGCTTGGTCTTCCCTCCCCGTCAAGTGCCTGGCACATAAGCAGGTGCCCAATAGGTGCTTATCGAACAGAATTACAGAGAAGGCATTTCTCTACTTATGGATTCCACACTCGTCCCAGGAGACGAAAGAATGAATTCGAGGCTGTGCTCTGTTAGGTGTAGAAATGAAAACAAAAGCCGTCTCAAGGTTGGTAGTTTCAGAGTGCGGGACTCTGCGGTGAAGCCTCTCTGAGGTGGAGAATGGCTCACAGAGCATGTTTGCCATCAAGGTTTTCTACAGCATCACCACAACCATCCAAAGCCATTCAGTTTTAATGCCACTCCCCGCCCCCCAGAACAAAAGAAGAAAAAACTCAGAACAAGGTAAATAGTTACTCGTTGTACGTGATCTCAAGTTGCAGTTTGTTTCCTAAACTGCTTAGGTTTGAAGTAGAAGAACTTGGGAATTAGAAGCCAAGTTACTGATTTTTCTAGATATATTCAGGGATTTGTGGGGGGCGGGGGAGGAGTGGTCACAATACATACTGCCCATCCTTTCCTTACTATTGAGATAATCAATTGTGTAATACACACAGGGGTCAGGCAGACATAAATCACAAACACAATCTTTACTACTCATGAAAAGGGTGTTAAACGAAAGGGCTCAAGAGGTTTGCAGGCAAATGGGCAGAACTAGAAAATATCATCCTGAGTGAGGTAACCCAGACTCAGAAGGACAAACATGATATGTACTCACTCATAAGTAGATACTAGATATAAAGCAAAGGATAACCAGACTGCAACCCACAGCTCCAGGGAGGCTAGCTAGTAAGGAAGACCCTAGGAAGGACACATGGATGGCCCAGTGATGGAGAATTGGATGAGATCTACATGAGCAAACTGGGGGTAAGGGGGGCTAATGGAGGGCAAGGACAGGGGATGAGAGCTTAGGGGAGCGGGAGGTTCAAGTTGGAACGGGAACAGAGTGGGAGAGCAAGGAAAGAGATACCATGATAAATGAAGACACCATAGGAATAGGGAGAAACAGAGTGCTAGAGAGGTTCCCTGGAATCCGCAAGGATGACTCCACCATAGATTACTGGCAATAGTCGAGAGGGTGCCTGAGCTGACCTACTCTGGTGATCAGATGGCTGAATACCCTAGCTGATATCATAGAACCCTCATCCAGTGACTGATGGAAGCAGATGCAGAGATCCATGGCTGGGTCCCAGGCGGAGCTCCAGGAGTCCAATCGATGAGAGAGAGGAGGGATCCTATGAGCAAGGGATATAGAGACCGTGATTGGAAAAAGTACAGAGATGACTAGCCAAACTACTGGAAACATATGAACTGTAGACCAATAGCTAAGGAGCCCCCATGGTACTGGACTAGGCCCTCTGGATAAGTGAGACAGTTTAGCTTGAACTGCATAGGGGGCCCCCAGGCAGTGGAATTGGGACCTGTCCCTAGTGCATGAGTTGGCTTTTTAGAACCTAGTGCCTATGGTGAGAAACTTTGTGCAGCCTTGGTGTAGGAAGGAGGGGCTTGGATCTGCCTCAACTCAATGTACCAGGCTCTGCTGACTCCCCATGGGAGACCTTGCCTTGGAGGAGGTGGGAATGGGGGGTGGGTTGGGGAGAAGGCTGGGGGCGGAAGGAGGAGGACAGGGGAATCTGTGGTTGGTATGTAAAATGAATAGAAAATCTCTTAATAAAAAAATGTATTAAAAGAAAAGAAAGAACTTGCTCTACAAGGGAGAATTCATGCCATGTAGGCATTCCAAGAATAAATCTCTTTTATGATGGAAAAAAAAAGAAAGAAAGTAGCTCAAGCCAGGTGGTGGTGGTGCCGCCTTTAATCTCAGCACTTGGGAGGCAGAGGCAGGGGCAGGTGAATCAAACCCTGTCTCAAAGGAAGAGAGAGAAAGAGAGAGAGAGAGAGAGAGAGAGAGAGAGAGAGAGAGAGAGAGAGAGAGAGAGAGAAATTTTAGACACTATTTTGCACTTCCAGCCTGAGCTAAGCTGAACAGCCTCAGACCTCTGTGATGTGTATATACCACCAACTTTATAGCATAAGACCTGGGATATAGTTCAACAGATACAGTACTTATAACATCAGCATGAGGACATGAGTTTGATGCCCAGAACCCACCTTAAAAAAAAAAAAAAAAAAAAAAAGGTGGGTGTGAAGACACATGCTTGTAATCCCAGCACCGGGGAGGCAGAGGCAGGTGGATCATTCGGCTCTTAGCCAGGCATCCTAAGCTACTTGTGGAGCTCCAAGACTGTGAGAGACTCTGTCTCAAAAAATAGGATGGATAGTGCCTAAGGAATGACATCTGAGGCTGACCTCTGCCTCCACATGCACACACAAATATGCATGTATACTTGTGTGTGTGCGTGCTGTCACACACACATGACTTAATGGCATGGACAGGTACATACAGCACAAGGGAGAAGAGTAACTACCCCCTACAACCATGCAGAGCCCTAGGAAACTGAGCGAAGGACTGATAGGAGCTTGTCTTATTTGATCTTCCAGATGCTAAGTCACACTTTTTTTTCTAGGAAAAAAATCAAGAGGATAGGAGATGCCGAACAGTATCCCAATAGAAACCTCTCCATATAAAAACTGAGGCATGAGAACCAATCGTCCCCTCCAACATACGATGCATGTTGCAACAGATGCACTGTACTACTGATAAGTGGTATGGAATCCCATCTTTTAGCAGTGATTTATTGGATTCCTGCTATGTGCCAGATACCATGCCAAAAGCTTTGCAAATACGTTGGCTCAGTGAATCCTCAAAATATTCCTAGGAAAGACAACAGTTTGGTGTTTCCCTCAAGATATTAATCAGCAATTTAGCAGACAACTCTGCGGTTTCATTCATGAGTGTATGCTGAAAAGAACTAGAAGCAGGTGTCTCAACAAACACACATGCCCATATTCACAGCAATGCTATTCATAGTAGCCAAAGGTAGACAGCTAAACAAAACGTGATTGATTGCAACAGAATACTACTCAGCCATAAAAACAAATGATGCGTATTCAAGGTTGTTTTCTGTGACTATGACAAAAACACCGTAACCAAACCAAAGAGTTTATTTTGGCTCATAGGCACTGAGAGGCAGTCTATAATGGTGAGACAGGCATGGCAGCAGGCAGGCATGGCAGTCAGAGCATGGAGTTGGCTGATGACATCTTCAACCACAAACATAAGGCAGTCTTGTGCCCGTGTCTCAAGACGGCCAAGCAAGACCACCACAGAGCCCATATCCAATGCAAAAAGCACAGGCGTTTATTGATAACAAGCAAGCCTGGGCTTGGTCCATGTCCAACACTCGGCACAGCAGGTGGAGGAGGATGGCCCTGAGCTCTCAGGGTGAGGGGTTTTTAAAAGGGAAAACCACAAACAGGGTGGTATAAGCCTTTGCGTCATACGATTGGGTGAGGGTGTAACCTTTGAACTCAGTGGTTGGGGGTTACAGTTATCATTTTGGGGCAGGCCTGGACAAGTCCCAGGCTTTGTCCTTGAGCTGCCATGGAGACCAGCTGGCCTAGCATGTACTGACTGTGGGGGCTGACTCAGTGGCCCAGGCTCTGTCCTTGAGCTGCCACGGCAGCTGGCTGGCCTCGCACGTTCACATTGACTCATGCACATAGCTCTAAGTTGGGGAGGGGTCCCAGACAGTAAACAACTGGCTGAACCTTGAGCAGTCAGAGTACGTGCAGAAAGGGAGCAAGGGCTATGTTTTTTGTTCATGGCCCTCCCAGAAACTGCTTGCTCAAGTCTCAGGAAACTGAAATTGAGGCCTGATCTCTGAGAGAAGACTGAGCGGCCTGTTAATGGAGTCTGCTTGGTCCTTTCAGCGAAAGCATGTGAACTGGAAGTGAGGCAAGGCTTTGTACTCTCAAACCCGCCCCCAGCAAGGCTCTACTACCTACAGGGTCCACAACCTCCCCAAACAGCATCATCAGTTAGGACCAAGTGTTCAAATGCATGAGTCTACGGGGACATTTCTTATTCAAACCGCCACAGAGGCAGATGTCATTATCCAAACTCTATGGACAAGAAGCCTGAGGCTCTGGAGGAAGAGGCCAAGAACACCACAGTCAGACAAAAATGGGTCTAAGTTTTATGGGGTCTAGAGTGTTTACAACGTGGGACCCTTCCTTAAGAAAAATAATGTAAAATAATGATGAGAAAACCACTAGGTTACCTCAGAAGGTTTTGCAAAGGGCTTTTGAAAGTAGAAACTCTGAAGTATGAATCTTATTTAGGTAGAAGAAAAAATGGAGAAAAAAATTTAAGCCTATCACAGCATTTTTTCATAATATAATTATTAGGAGTAAATCTAATAAAAGAGTAGCAAAATCTCTATGCTTAACCATTGTCAAGGGAAACTTAAAAGACCCAAATAAGTGGATAAATTCATCATATGTATGGATTACATGTTTCAATATTGTAAAGCTGTCAGTTCTTTCTATACTGATCAGAGTAACTCTAATTAAAACCACCACCAGCCCAGGTCTTCTGCAGAAATTCACAAACAGACTTATATTTATATGCAGAAATTATAGACCTCTACAGACATTCTGAAAAAAGCAAAGTGGGAGGAGTTAAACTCCCTGGCTTCAAGACTTCCTGTAACAGTACCCTGTAGGGCAGAAGACATCAGGAGAAACAAACCGTTGGAAACGCTATAATAGAGCCGCCACTTATGCCCACCATCAAAAGATTCCCAACAAAGGCACTCTAGTAACTCACTCACCGTGTGTTGACAATAACGCAGAACGTTGGGAGACTTCTATGGCAAAGTAGGCAAAGCTGCAATTCCAACTCAGACCTCTCTGTCTTGTTCTACTTCCCGCTTGTTCTGTGATCTCCCCACCCACCCTCTCTGGCCACAGCCAACAGAAAGGTGAGTCTGCAGGGGGTGGGGGTGAGGGGCTGTGTCCTACTGTAAAGTGTTTGTTAGGGGGATTGAGAAAGGTGCAAGTGTATGGATGCCTGACTCTGACTGAACTGGTCTGCCTTCTGTCTTGAGATGCCTGGGATCCCGCTGTTGGTTATCAGGAAGGGTGAGAAGTCTGTGAGAGCTAGAGTAGAAAATCATGTGTTTGCACTGTCCCTGGAGAGGTCAAAAATCTGGTGCCAAAGCCAGACATGGTGGTACACACCTTTAATCCCAGCACTCGAGAGGCAGAGGCAGTTGAATCTCTGAGTTTGAGGTCAGCCTGGTCTACAGAGTGAGTTAGTTCTAGGACAGCCAGGACTACACAGAGAAACTCTGTCTCAAAAACCAAAAGCAAACAAACATAAAGCTTTCTGCAGAGGTCATCTAGGGGAGAGCAAAGATTCCGACACTCAGAGTTCTTGGGTTCTGGGCTGAGGCTGTAGCTGGGTTGGAAGAGGGCTTCCTGATGTGCATGAAGCCCTGGGTTCAATCCCAGCATGACATAACACTGGGCATGGTAGCACATGCCTGTAATCCCAGTACTTAGTAGTTAGAGGCAAGAGGACCAGAAGTTCAAGGTCACTGTCAGTTTGAGGCCTGCCCAGGCTGCATGAGGCTCTGTTGGAATAACGACCACCACCACCACCACCTCCGAAGGTTCTGACTCTTAACTTTCTTTTCTGAAAAATAGGATCACTAACACCTTCCCCACTTTATCCCACTTGCCTTTTGTTGGGGTCAAATGAAACAGTCTACAAGCACCTTCTGAAAACTACAAAGTGTCACAAAATAAGACATGTCATAGCTGTGTGCACTTTTTGCAAGTTCAAGGTAATAGTATTACTTTCTCTTTCAAATTTAAAATTCACATAGCATGTACAATCTGTAATTACTTTTCTTGTTCCTTTTGTGTTTACAAGAGAATCTAGCATTCTGGTGATGATTCAGAATTCTTTCTTTAAAGTCATTCTTGCATCAAAGATAACTATTATTTAACGTTTTATTTATTCATTTCTTTAATTCTATATGTTTTAATTTTTCACTCATTCATTTATCTGTTCATCCATCCATCTATTCATCCATTCATTCATTCATTCAGGACAAGTTCTTACTGACTGCCTACTATGAGCAAGACAGTACAAGTACAAGAGATAAATGAATGAATGGAGACTTGGTTCCCCTTCGAAAAAATCTCAGTTGCTGTGACAGTACACTCTTAAAGACCCAGACCCAGTTATGATGTGATGTAATTACAGCTAAGGACTTGTACATGAGGAGGACTACCCATGATGGCAGGACAGGCTTCACAGAGGAGGTGATGTTCAAAATTGAGACCACAAAAAGAAAAAGGACTTTTGCCAAGACAACTTGATAAGGTGGAAAGTATAAAACACAGACAGTGTGGAAGATGGTGTGATGGGGTAGGGACAGGTTAGGAGGAGGAGAGTAAGGGTAGTGGGAGGGTAGATAGGGAGGAGAGTTCAGTAGTCACTGCAGTGGCTGAGACAAAATGATGAAGGCCTGACCTAGGCTCATGGAGATAAGGCAGCCTTGAAGAGAGTGATTTGAAGATTAAGAGGCAGAACCAAGATAACTCAGCAATTAGTTAATTGAACACAATGGCCAAGAGCAAAAAAATGTGCTCAGTTCCACCTCTAACTTGTGGTGTGGCCTTGGGCACAGTGCCTGGCCTTGTGAATTCCCAGTTTTCTCATTTAGAAAATGGGAAGTAATAATAACTAATTCATATAGTTGCCGAGAGCTTTAAAAGTCCTCATTGTGAAAGCACCCCGTCACAGGACCATGTACAAATAGATTTGACACAGATATTAATTTACCGCCCCTCCCAGCCCCACATTTCCTTCTCAGCTCACACTGCAGAATGACTCTTCCAAATTATGGAGACTTTACCCTCTGTGGTTGGGTTTGTGTATCTTCAGGACAGTACACTCCCTTAAATATATCTCTGGAGTTTTCATGAGAATATCTAGGCTAGCTGGAGCATGTTTGGGGTCACATGGAAATTTCTGTGTTCTTTAACTATCTGAGGCAGCAACCTGAGCTCCTACCAGGATCTGGAAGTTTGTGAGGTCTGACAGTGGAGACCCAGCTCTGCTGTCCCACTATCCAGCAGATACTGTCCTCACTCCATCCCTCTGTGACACACACAGTGGGAGGTGGGACCCTTTGCTCTCCTAGGTGCCTGCATGGCTTTATCTCCTACTCCAGAAGAGGACAGATGAAGGATTCCAGAATTTCCCTTCAGCACCTTCAGAAGATGCTGATCTATGCAGGCTGCTGAGATTGAAAGACCCTAACCCTTCAGGCTTACACCCCCCAAGCCCCAGGACAATAAGGAACTAAAAAGAAAACTAGTTCCAAGGGCCATCTGACTCAGCCACTACTCAATCACCCCTGCAACAATGTAACAATGTAAAAAGATTTCTGTTAAGAGATGTGCTCAACTGTGACTGGGATAGTTGCAAGTGTTCCAGGAAGGACCACTGTGACCTTTGTGTAAACTCCACTCCCGCCCTGATACCCCCCTTGAGGTTTCTGGAAGAATATGCATGTGGAAGTGACTGCACCCACTCTGTGATCACTCTGTGATCAGACCATGATCATCAATCAAAACAAAATTGTATGAAAATTGTAATCTTACGGCTTTTGTGGGGTTTTCCTTTAAAAGTACCCATGTGATTGCAATAGGCGCGACTCCTGCTCTCTGAAGCTGAGTTAGCCCGACTGTACAGCCACATTAATAAACACCTCTTGCTGTTGCATCAACTGGATCAGAGTCTGGGTTCTTGGGGCGCCCCCTCGAGAAGGTAGTACCCTGGGTCTGGGGGTCTATCAAGATCTTGAATACAACTTGAAGAATCACTATTCCGAAGCAATGGGTCTTGAGACGGTTTTTCTTTACCCTTGGTGCTTAGTTTGTCCCTGTCCCCCTGTTTCTCTTGTCCTTCACCTCTATCCCTGTTTGAGACTTTCCATCCCATATTCCCCTCTTTACTTCAATGTTACCTATTCTACTGACCCCCTCCCTAAAGACATTCCCTTCAATCCTCTTTTTCTGGTTGTCTGGCTTCAACAGCTGCTTTGAATCAAACGCATGAAGGTAAAGACTGAAAGCTAGAGTGCGTACATGAGAGACTATGTGTGGCATTCTCTCTGGGCCTGCACTTCCTCCTTAGGAAGGGCCCAGGGTCCTTACCACTCTCCGATGAACTCTTGGCAACTGATGGAATATGGGGGCAGGAGGGACAGTCATTGCCTTCAGCTGTGTGCCCGGTGGTTAGCTCAGCAGGCTCCAGGGGATAGTCCTGACCCAATGGCCGCACACAGTCTGGTTATATCAGAGTCACAAAACGAAATAGAAAGGCATGAATGGGAGAAAGGGACCTGTAGAGAGGAGGTGTAGCACGAATTTCTAATAGGTCTTTTAATAAAAACCCAGAGCCAGAATACTGGGGTAAATTCTGAAAGGTCGGAGAGACAAAAGAACAAACCACAGCCACAACCTCTTACCTCACCAACTCCTCAGCCTGAAAAACCTCAGTCGATAGGCCTCTAGCTGAATGAGCTTCCTCAGCCAAAAAGGCTCCTCCAGCCAAAAAGCCTTTAGTTCCTGTCTCTTCACGCCTTACATGCCTTTCTCCACCCAGGCATCGCTTCCTTCTTAGTGCTGGGATTAAAGGCGTGTATGCTTCCCAAGAAAAGGCATGAAATCTCAAGTGCTGGAATTAAAGGTGTGTGCCACCACTGCCTGGCTCTGTTTTCTCTCCTAGACTGAGTCAATCTCATGTAGTCCAAGGTGGCTTTGAACTCACAGAGATGCAGATGGATCTCTGCCTCCTGAGTGCTAGGATTAAAGGCACGTGCCACCACTGCCTGGCATCTATGTTTAATCTAGTGGCTTGTTCTGTTCTCTCATCTTCAGGCAAATTTTGTTAGGGTACACAATATATCACCACAAGGAGGAGGGGATGAGAGAGGAGGGAGAGAGAGAAAAGAGGGCTTGGTAAGAGAAACAGAGTGCTCTGTGCACATGCGTGAAATGGTCAATGGACAAATTTAATCAATTAAAAAGCAAGAATCACTATTCTAGCTCTCTTGCCCACATTGCTTCCTCCTGGGGGGTCCTGGCTTGATGGCATGGTGGCATTAAAGAAAGCAACACTTGAGGAGAGACAAGCATCCCCAAGGAGGGGGAGGAACAGACCTTGGGAAAAAAAAGTGGTTGACTCAAAAGTGTCTGCCTAGAGAGCGGCTGATTGAAAGCCCTGCGGTCTACAGAGGCCAAGATAATTAAAGATGTGAGCGCTTCCTTAGATGAAACGTTCTCTTCATTTCTGGCTGGCATTTGTGGGTGTAATTGCTGAAAGGGAGAGACTGGTGAGTAACTTAAGATACTCTCATACACAAATGGTAATCAATGAGCTCTAGAGCCCGTGGTCTCCATACCTGATCAGGATTGATGTGCCTTTTGTTTTTTTCAAAGCAGATCTGAAGGTTTTCCTCTGCGGACCTATTCCTGTGACATGGCAGATGATTGCGGCAGATTGCTCAGGTCTTGAGCGCCTGGGAACCCTATTAAGTCACACCAAAGCAAAGTCATTAGTGAAACCTTCAGCTCCACTTCTCACCCCCTTGCGCCCTCTTCTGTGATGTCTGTGATGGGGCTTGGTCTAACACTGTGAGATGATGTGTTGAAACTTTACGAGGAATTGAGTTCTCCCATAGAAGCTCTCAGTGGAGAGGTACTTGGGTCTCCTGAATGGTGTCTCTATGGTGAGGAACAGCTGGGGCCTTTGCCTCTTCTCAGCAAGTTTCTGGGCTACAGAACGGGGAATCATAATGAAAGCAGGTGGGGTGCAGGGTGGGGGCAGTCCTCACTCAGCACCCAGTCCCCAGATGTCACCAACCCAAGTCTGTGAACACTGTAGGAGGGCAAGCCATTTCAAATAGTAGTAGAAGCTAAGTGACAATTACTGTCGGGAAAATCCATGTACAATTAGCTCATCTTCTAATAAGGTCAAGAGAGCATACCTCCAATCCGCAATGCACAGATAATCCCAAACTCATCTCAGATACATGTTCATGTCTACCCAATATTCATCTAAGGCAATGAACTTATTCCTTTAAAATTCTTTTTTAATATTAAATGTGTATGTATTTTGCCTGTGTGCATGTCTGTGCACCACTTATGTGCCAGAGAGGCCAGAAGAGGGGATCAGATCCCCTGGAACTAGGGCTATAGGTGTTTGTTAGCCACCACATGGGTGCTGGAAATTGAAACTAAGGTCTTCTGGAAGAGCAGCAAGTGCTCTTAACTGCTGAACCATCTCTCTAGCCCCTGGATTGAGTCTTAATGACAACAATTCATTTTTACCCATGGATTTTTCATACATGTCAGTGTTTTTAAAGCACATTGTTGGCAGCAGAGAGAGAATCAAAGCCTCCCTGGAATGCCAGTATGTATGCCAGATTCAAAGACAATCACTACAACAGACACTGGGAGGCAGAGTCCTGCCCAGAGAAACTCTGACCTTCACCTCCCTTGCAAGCCGCACTTCCCGAGGGACCACTGGGAAGTGTGCAACCCTCAACAGCACAGCTCACACCCCACCGACACACTGGGTCTCCTTCTGCATGCTCACTGTGAGGTAGGTCGGTCAGAACTGATGTTGTGTAGACAAGAATAGGTTCAGAAATGCTGTGTCTCACAGGCAGGGAGCCAGTGGTTCTGGGACTTTGCAGCCCAGTGCTAAATATCAGGCTTGATAATCTCTTAACTTCACCCGTGCACTTTACTTCGCTCACTCCCCCAACCCACCCTCATGATGGTCCAACGTAAGAGAACAACTCACGAAGGGGAAGGGAAGGCTGACAGATATACACCATCCACCAGACAGAATCTTCCACAAGCGCTAAATGACTCATTTCTCATTCTAGAAGTGACAGACTCACCACGGGGCTGATGAGCTGGGTCCGAATGAGATCTGCTCTCTTTCTCTGTTCACCTTTAGTGATCAGAATTTCAATTGCTTAATAATTTTTGTCACTGCCTGGCTGTGTCTAAATATTTAGGCAGATCTGTGCGAGTAGGTTTGTCTGTTTGATGTGTCGCATATATTTATGTATTCTGATTGTCAGTCAGTAAGGAAACCATGCCACAGGAAGCAGATGTGATCTGACAGTTGCCAAAAGGGGTTCTCATTCCCCCCAGCACTCCTTGTACCTCTCAAAAACAGGACTGGATTCTGCCTTTGGACCATAGGTTCATTACCTGAAAGTCACCCCCATATTCATGCCCAGTTAGTATCCATACCTTCCCTAAACTCTGGCTACAGTCTTGATTCCATATTCTTGGCTCAAATCAAGTTCAGGTCAAGAACTTCATTTCATTTGACACATAGACCATGATCAGAAGCAACAAAATTTGTACATCCAGAAGTAGATTAACACCTGTCCAAAACAGTGCTCTGGGAATGGTCTATCTTGGTGTCCATTGCTGTCACTTAACTCCTAAAAAATGGAGGAAACCGAGTTTTCTTGAATCCTTCTCCTTTTCTACCCACGTTAACTCCACCAAATCATTCTTGAGGGCTTGTTTGGCGGTTCTAGCACAACCACCTCTATACCGTTAACTGAAGACTGAAGATGGAGCCTCCTGTCTTCTGGGATGGTTGTGGCTTCGGGAGGGACACACGTGGAGCCATGACGGGGTGGGGGGGAGTCAACCAGCCCAGCCCAATCCAGCCTGGTGGTCAATGGGGTGGCAGAGGTTGAAGCCAGATCACCCTCACATCCACCACCAAGTCATTCTGATGAAATGTTTTTATCGTCTTCTGTCTCTGTCTTCCTCTGTGTACCCCAATCCTTGCTGTCTTAGTTCATTCTCTCCCCTCTATTCTCTGCCCGGGAACTGTGGTAGATATGGTGGTGGGTGTTTCATCAGTCATCCTGACTGGTCTCTTTCTCTCTAGATTCAATCTCTGTGATGCCTCTACGACCTAACTTTCGTAAGGTTAGGATCAAACAAAGGCCCTGCTCAGTCTGTCCCCATCAACCTCATCCTCAGTCACACAGCCCAGCGTTCCCCTTTCCCTGACATCTCCATCCGCTCACTCGGGAATTCCTCGTGCTTTTTCAATGAACACATCTCCTAGCCACACCTGTGCTGCTCTTCCTGTGGTTGTTGCACAAAGACAGTGTCAAGCCTTGTAACAATGACAATCCTCCCCAGCTGTACTGCAGTCATCTGAAGTGTCCTCTGTCTTCAGGGACTCCAAGCCATTTCCATCTGTTTTCCTACTATAATAATAGAGTTATTATTGCGACTTTGTATCCACACAGTGACTCCTGCCCCCTTTCTTCTCGTCTCTCCCCCCTCCCGTTTACTCATTACTTAAATATTTGCCTTACTATATATGGAACTTTATTATGTATTTAAATATATGTTCAATTTTTTTTTTTTTTGTTATTTTGAGACAGAATCACTAGGTAGCTCTGGCTGACCTGGAACTCACTATGGAGATCAGGCTAGCCTAGAGCTAACAAAGTTCAGCCTGCTTCAGCTTCCTGAGTGCTAGGATTAAAGGTATGTGCCACCGCATCTATTTTATATATATGATCTTAAAGTATTATTGCAATCAGAGTAATCTGGAGAAGAAATAAGTTTGTAATAACTTTTAGTCCCCCCAAGCAAGAACATGGTATATATTTTTTCATTTGTCTGTAGTCATTTATATCTTTTAACAAAGTTTTAAGCTTTCCTCTATGAATTCTCCCGACCCCCAGGCTGTTAAGACACCTTATTTCTTTGTTGCTATGGAAAGTAGTATCTTGATTTATACTTTTCTTCAGCTTCCTTTTGCTGACATGGAGGACGCTATCTTGTAGTCTTCCAAGTTTGGAACCTGATCTAAACATAAAAGGATTTTTATGAAGCAACCAGTACTTTAAATGTTTCCAAAATAGCTTTGATATGATATCTATTATTCATTCCTTGAAGAACTTTACTTGAAGAGTATATGTGTGTTTAAGTAGAAGGCTGTGTGTGTGTGTGTGTGTGTGTGTGTGTGTGTACATCTGTGCAGACAGAGGAGCCAGAGGATGTCCAGTGATCTGCTCTACCACTCTCCACTTTAGTCCCTTGAGACAGAGTCCCTCGCTCTGGAGCTAGGGTGGTGGCCAACAAGCCCCAGTGACCATCCTCCTGTCTCTGTTCCCCACAACTTGGGGTTACAGGTGCACAAGTCCTGGCCCAGATTTTTGTGTAGGTGCTTGGAACGCAAACATAGGTCTTCATGCTCGCACAGCACGCGCTTGTACTCACTGATCCGTGCCCTTAGCTCTTTTTTTTTTTTTTTTTTTTGGTTTTTCGAGACAGGGTTTCTCTGCGTAGCTTTGCGCCTTTCCTGGAACTCACTTGGTAGCCCAGGCTGGCCTCGAACTCACAGAGATCCGCCTGGCTCTGCCTCCCGAGTGCGCCACCACCGCCCGGCCCCGTGCCCTTAGCTCTTAACTAGAGACTTCTTGATACTTTATAATAGTTTGGTCAGGCCAGATGGAATGGCCCAAGCCTTAATCCCAGCACTCAGGAGGCAGAGTGATCTCTGTGAGTTCAAGGCTAGCCTGGTCTACATATTGAGTTCCAGTACAGCCAGGGCTGCATAATGAGATCTCCAGGAAACCAACAACAACAAAGTTTGCTCAAATTTCCTCTTTTCATGCCTTCTTAATTTTGCCTGAGGAGCCCCCCCAACACACCCCAATCTAGGCTCTTAATTTTCTTATCTTACTACTTCGTGTATGTGTGAAATCCACAGAGCAGCTTTATTTATTTCCCCCCTTTATCCTGTACTTTTTTTCTTTGTAACTTATTGCCACCACCCCAGCCCCCCCTTTTTTTATTGGCAGAGGTTTTCCTGCCTTATGACTGCTAAAAACAGAGAAGGTTTTCTTCTATGTTATATTTCACTTTCTGAGTTGATGATTTAACAGGAGTCTTGCTCATGGGCATTTCTAGGAGTGTGTTTGTCTGCTGAGGACCCTGCAGCCTGTTTCCTCCAGAACAGCTTAACTGAAGCCTCACACTTAAGGGGGTATCTGAGCTCTCACTCAGACATCCTTTAGATTCTACTCTGGGAACAACACTCTACTGACTTCTTCATTTCAGTGTCGTGACTGAGAAATCTGATGTCACACTCGCATTACTTGGTAAGATATTATTTTCTGTATGATTTTAGAATTGCCTTTTGAAGTGTGAAGCTATCGTGTTATACTATATACCCTAAATTAGTCTTTTATCTTTCCTTTCTTTTCTCTATTTCTCTCATCCTTGTATTTCTTTAGCATTGTATGGGCCTTTGCTTCTAAAGATTTATTTATTTATTATGTATACAGCATATATGCCTGCACACCAGAAGAGGGCACCAGATCTCATTACAGATGGTTGTGAGCCACCATGTGGTTGCTGGGAATTGAACTCAGGACCTCTGGAAGAGCAACCAGTGCTCTTAACCTCTGAGCCATCTCTCCAGCCCCCTAAAATATTTTTATTTCAGTCAAACATGTTATTTGGGGGAACTTTAGGTTATTATTTGTCCACACATTACCTCCCATCTCTATTGCAACACATTCCATGCATTTCCCCCAAATCTAAAAGAACAACAGTGGATGGTGTGTGCGTTGGCTGTGTGGCTGGACTAACTTCACAGAGGCACACTTGAGCGGCTGTTTCAGCTCAAGAGAGTCCTGGTGCACAGGGGGAGTATCTCTCTTCCTATGAGGCCTTTCTTCCTCAAGCAGGCTGGACTAGGCTTCACACGGTCAGAGTAGTGCTCAGCACAAATGCTTACTATGAACATGTTTGCTTCATATATTCTGGTGTCAAATTTACTGATTGGTTAAGGTAAATCACATTATCACATCTCAGCATCCCAAAGGCACACATTCTTTTTTTTTCTTTTTTAAAAATTATTTGGGGGCCTGCCACTCAGCTCTCAAATAAATACACCAATACTTATTCTTTCTTATGAATGCCCAGTCTTAGCTTGGCTTATTTCTAGCCTGTTTTTCTAACGTACATACATTTCTCTTTAATTACATTTTGCCTCTGGGCTTTTTACCTTTCTTTATTCTATATATCATCTTTCTTCCCATCTTATTCTGTGGCTGTGTGTGTGGCTGGCCCCTGGTGTCCTTTTCCCCTTCTCCTTTTCTCACTCCTCGCCTCTTTTTTGAACCTGGATTTCTCTTCCTATTTATTCTCTCTGCATGCCAGCCCCACCTAGTTCTCTCTATTGGCCATTCAGCTCTTTATTAGAGCAATCAGATGTTTTAGATAGGCAAAGTAACACAGCTTCACAGAGTTAAGCAAGTGCAACATAAAAGAATGCAACACGTTTTTGCATCATTAAACAAATATTCCACAGCATAAACAAATATAACATGTCTTAAACTAATATTCCACAACAAACCTTAGTATGTATGACAATAATAATCAAAGAAAAAGAGTCTATCTATTTGAGAGTGGGGGTCATGGAGGAGTTGGGGGAAAGGGAAAGGAAGAAGTGATCTAATTATATTTTAATTAAATTTCTTTAAAAACTATAAAAGTGGGGGGAAAGAAAGGAGAGAAGTACCTTCTTTCTTTCTTTTTTTTAATTTATTTTATTTTATGTGTACAGGTGTTTTGCCTGCATGTATGTCTGTGTACCATGTGCATGCCTGGTACTCAAGAAGGCCAGAGAGGGTGTCAGATCCACTGGAACTGGACTTACATATGGTTGTTAGTCAACCTGTGGGTGCTAGGAATTGAACCTGGGTTCTCTGGAAGATCAGCCAATGAGTGTTCTTAATGGCTGAGCCATCTCTCCAGCCCCAGGCACACATACTTAGCACAACTGTTGCTCACAGTATATTTGTTGTTCTCCCATGAATCAGAATCAGGTGACTGATGGAGTTTGGTGTCAGGGTGCGGGGACAGACTGGGGACAGACTGTGTCTTGTGACACGTATGAGTCGTGGGGATCCAGAGTTACAGCCCACCACATCTTCCTCTGTACCTTTCTCCTTCCCTCCTGAATCTCCTGTTATATAGAGGTTAAATTTTCTACTGATTTTCTTCATTTCGTCTCTTCCTGATGCCTTTGAAGATATTGGCCTTATCATTTGTTTACAAATTCAAATTTGTACCCATTCTGTATGTAATTTCTCTCTTCAGTTATATTCTTTAAATAAACTGTTATTTTTACTTGGTCTTTTAAATTTTCATTGTATTTACTCAGCACTAACCACATCCTCCCATCTCTTTTATAGTGTGTGCTATGCTTAATTTGATTTTTAGAATCTATCCTTTCTAATATGGGTAATTGAGTTTATTATCTCTCTTTGTTTAGCTGGGTTTTCTTTTTTTTCTGTAATTTCAGAGGGGAGAAACCTAAGCTGACTTAATTGTGTTTTCACTGACTTTCAGGAGGATGTGCAGATACTCGAGGGCTGGAACTAGATGGATCAGAGCCTGTATAACAGTCCTGACAGCTGCCTCTTTTTTTTTTTTTTTTTTTTTTTTTTTTTTTTTTGGTTTTTCAAGACAGGGTTTCTCTGTGTAGCTTTGCGCCTTTCCTGGAACTCACTTGGTAGTCCAGGCTAGCCTCGAACTCACAGAGATCCGCCTGGCTCTGCCTCCCGAGTGCTGGGATTAAAGGCGTGCGCCACCACCGCCCGGCGACAGCTGCCTCTTTAGAGCACAATCCTGCCTTCACAAGTTGAGTCCCCAGATCTCTGACCTAGGTCCTGGAGAGGGTCTGGAGGATACCATGTTAGAATGTTACAAGTCCCCCACAGGGGTTTGAACACCTGCTGCCCACAGGGCAGCTACAGACCCTGTAGGAGGCAGGGCCTATTAGAGGAAGTAGGTCATCGGGGGCGGGTCTTTTGGGGTGTCGTTATCCCTGGCTTCTTCCTGTCATACGCTTTTCCTCTTGGTAGGGCTACTTTGCAAGGAGTTCCTGCACACCCCCATCCCCCGGAACCGCTCTGTGTGACTTCCCTGCCAGGATAAAGTGCATCTGCTGCAACAATGAGCCATAACAAACCATTCCTCCCTTAGCTGTTTTCTGTCAGGTGTTTTGATCACGGCGACACAGGAGGGATTACAATACTGTGAAGGCGTTTTACGTGTTAGATAGGAAGACACCCAGGAGTCTTTGCTTCTGTCATGTCCATTTACCCCTCACAGCAGGTTTTAGAATCAGTCACAGTGTTCATCTGAGGCCCCTCTGCTGGCCTTGGGTTCAATTTTCCTGCCTGCCTCTTGGTGACGATTGGAGCAGGCAATGAAGGATCCGTTAGAGCACTTTTCTATGGGCAAAATCATTCTGTACTCTGAAGGGGAACTGGTATCTTGCCAACCCTAACTGCTTTTTGGAGCTTCGTCTCAGTTGGGCCTCAATTTGTTATCCCTGTAGGCTTGCCGCCTTTTAAAGTTGGGGGTAAATTAGCAATGGCTGATTCTCTCAATCTCTACACCGAACTCTTTTTCTCTTTCTATCCAGTCCGTTGCCATTGCCACTAAGGCAATATTACTTAGAGGCTAGGCCATTCTTCTGTCTTTTGAAGTTGGTTGGGAATACCCTGACCCCTGCTTGCCTTGACAAGGTTATCTGTTGATGATTTTTTTTTCCCCACTAACTTCCTGTCTGTATCTCTGCTCGTTGGGGAGAGTCAAAGAAATTTAAAATAAAAACACAAACAAGCAAACAAAAACAAACCCAAATAAGTACAAATCAGCATGCATTTGTTTCCAAAGCCGCAGAGCACAGAGCGCCCGGAGTGAACCATCGGCCGAGGGCTTTGCGTGGTGAAGATGGCTCATCTAGACTCATGCGTTGCGTTGGAATGAATGCGCCAAGCTGGTGTGGGTGTTGATACAAAAGAGGCTGAGCTTGAGTAGAGAATATATGGGAGATGCCTGAACTCCCTGGGGGCCCACCATGTGTCCCCTTCTGATGCAGCCTGTGTGTCACTCTATGTAAAGCCTTTTCTCCTAGAGAGTGGTAGAGGCCCCTTTCCACCTCTCCCTTTGTTTCTGATCTGACCCAGAATGCCCACGGCCTTCTCTGACTCCCCAGACCTTCCATCTACCAGGGACAGTGCAGGGCTTGGCTTCCTTCCCCACCCATGCCTTTTCTCCTCTAACATCGTATCAACTGGAAACAATTACATTTATGGGTCACTTGTATCCCCGTGCCCAGCGCTGCTGAGCATGCTGATTGGCTATTATCCTAGTTCAGCCACAGCAGCCCAGGGCAGTGTTACCATTCCATTCCGTTTTCCAGTAAGAAAACAAAACCTTTCCTCCTGAAGTGTTGTGATCAAATCCAGGACCTGCTAAGCAAGCACTTTATATTTCTAGCCCAAGAAATTAAAAGCTGGAGGTAAAATTTCATACATCTAAGGCGACAGTATAACCCTGTGTCTTCTGAAAGCACCTGCTCAATCATTTGTTACATAGCCTCTGGGCTGGCTTCCCTAACGTCACTGATGCATATTATTCCAGATATTTCTTTTTCTTCCTAAGTATAAACATGCTTCCCCCTCAACGTAGTTTTTTTGTTTGTTTGTTTTTGTTTTGTTTTTTTGTTTGTTTTTTTAAGCTTTGCCTACGTCTTGTATAAAACTAATACATTCTTTTCTAGATAGGGCTCATTATGTAGCCCAGGCTGGCCTCTCATACTCCTGCCTCAGTCTCCCAAGTGCTGAGATTACAGGTGTGTGCCACCTCACCTGCCTTGATTCTTACGTTATTAGCTGCAGAACCAGGATCAGTCCTGAGCTGCTTTGCCTTTCCAGCTACGCTTGGAATTGCTTGGTGTCCTTGCCTTCTGGAAATCCCCTTTACTGCAATTAACTCAGTACTGAGTGCTCAGCAGGTGCTTGAACTGCTCACTGATGGGAAAGATGGAACAGAAAAAGGTTCATTTGCAGATGGCTTCTGATAGTTGTCCCGAAGGCCTGGGAGGCTAGAGGAAAGGTCTATCTTTCTACTGTCACTTGTAGGTGACTTTGGGGATAGGTGAGGAGGTTAAAAAATAAACCTCCGGCCTCTAGCTTCCAGGAAGGGCAGAGGTATTTGTCATGGTCTTCAGTTCACCTCCTGGGGAGGAAGGTTTGCAGGAGAGAGGAGACGACATCTATCAATTGCTTAGTGGTTCCTGCTGAAGCCAGCTCCCCCCCCCCCCCCCCACACACACACATGGATAGTTGTTGGGATAAGGAGGACAGGGACCGGAGAGTCAGCCCTGTGCTCACCCAGCAGGATGTGGAAAAATTCAGCTGGGTTCTTTTTATAGTTTCAATCATCCCTGGTAATGAAGATTCTGCAATTAGAACTCAGCTGGCAGTTGTGTTGGGGATGTGCGAGGCAGAATAGAATCCTGGGTCCGCAGGAGGGCAGGCCTGTCTATCAGGACCACTTGAAGGCTCCCCTAGGAACAAGGGATGTGATGTGAGGACAGAGCTATTTTTGCAGGCCGTTTTCTAGCCACCATCACACCTCAGATAAAGTTCCACTTGGGCACTACAAAGCTTACGTTTTGTTCAAGCTACATCCTTTTGCAATTATCTGTCAAGATGGAGAAGCACATCATTAACACAGGTGATACATCATTTATTTAGGCACCCCAAAGACATGGAATTTATGATGATTTCATTGGGCCTTGATCAGAATTTGCTTAGTCTGTGAAGAAAGAATTTGTTGAAAAATATTTTAAGAGGATCAGCCTGGTTAAGGAGGTAAACTGTGGGTCAGTGAGACAGCTCATGAGTAAAGGCACTTGATGCCAAGCTTAATGACCTGAGTTCCATCACAGGAACACACACACACACACACACACACACACACACACACACACACACAAATAAATAAAAATGAAATAATTTTTAAACATCGTAAACTATTTTCAAACACTTAATCAGAATGAGAGACAAACTTTTATTGAACACATATTATGTGCGACTCCCTAGCTACATCATTTGCATATTCATAACCTGCCTTCTCCTTAATCAGCTTATTAGATGGCACTTTTATACGCTCTATTTTATAGGTAAAGGAGAGGGCCTCCTGTCCATCACATAGCTAAGCAGTGGCAGGCCCTAACATTGAAGCCAGCCAACTCTGATTCAACTGCTCCTTTTCTGAAGTATGAGTCACTAGGCTGGTTCAAAGCCAACCTCATCTGTTCATAAAACCACTCTGGCTGCCTCTGCATGGCACCACTGTTAGCACCTGGGGCTGTCCTCACTGTTTTATCCAGCACCATTGCAGTAAAGGATGGAGAAGCGTCTGTTTCTTGATAAATTATTAAGTGTCTTTCTCATTCCGTGCTAGCGTGGGTGCCTCCCGACTCCTTCTCTACCGGATTTAAAGCTCTCGCTAAAACTCCTGCACTCTGACAACCAAAATTACAGTATCAAAACAGGAAAGACATCCACTCAGATTGTCGTTTCCATCCTGGCAAACCTATCTCACGAGCCACACGCTGCCTTCTGAGTTACGTGTCTGATGGTCTCTGTTCCCTTCTTCAGCCGGGAACTCTGGGGTCACAGGTGAAGGTCTCTCTGACAGGCCTGAGCACGGCAAACATGGTGCCCACAGGTTTTGCCCTTTACCCTTTCTCTCTTGCTAAAAACTGTTAGATTACATTCCTAAAGCTAGCTCCCAAGGTCTGTTCCCTTATTTGGCCACTGACTCAATCTTGCAACAAAACACCAAAGTCCAACAATCAAAACTCATTATTTGGCTAACAGGTCCAATCAGGATTTACCCACTCACCCTACCACAGACTGCGCCCCCGCCCCCAGCGTTTTCTCCTTAAAAACCCACTCCTGCAAGAAATATCTGCTGCTGCTGTTGCTGCTTGCTGCCTGCCTTTGCCCTAGCCAGAGGCAGCCCCCCACTCTGCCCCGTTTGCCCCTCTGCAGTAATAAATCTCCTTTGTGCTGAGAATTTGGTGTCTGGGTGTGTCCTGTCCGCACTGACTCTGGGGGGCCATTCCAAGCCCTACAACAAGCAAGCTGCAGACCTAGATGTGGGGACGGTAGAGGCTGCATGAAAATTAAAATAGAGAACAAAAATCACTTCCCTCCTGCGCTCCGGTGATCTAGAGCTTAACAATCTATGCTTTACTTCTTAGAGGAGGGGGTGACGGGTATAAGTCCACTCCTGGATATGTGAACTAACGCTTGTCCTTCAAGGAGTATTGTTCTGCAAATGTGCAAGGTCCCAGAGAGTATGGTTGTTGCTGTGATAAGCATGGCTACGTTGTTTGGGGGAGAATTGTGGATATATTTGGAACTTGGATCTGGAAAAGCTACTGAGTGTTTGGAGGTTAAAGAGCTGTGCTGTGGGGACTTGGAAGGTGATTGAGGGAAATGCTCGTGATGGAGGCCTGGCTTGTGACATTTGAGAATTCCCTCAAAAACTCTATCAGGGACGTTCATGTGATGTATTTTCAATTAAGAATCCTTGGAAGTGAGATATGTTGCTGATTAGCTGGGGCTGAAGACTCAGCTGTGATTAATAAGAGACCAGCTTGACTGAGGCAAAATCTTCTGAGAAGTACTTCCTCAAGGTCAGTGCCCAGAAGCAGTGTGGTCTAAGGGGTCGAGAGTGTGTGGACATCAAGCTCACGGCAGAACTTGGCAAATATGCAAGAGTCTCCCCCACGGTACTGGTTTTGAACACACGCAGGAGTCATGAGAGTAGCCGAAGGTTCACACTGTGCATGCAGGATTGGAGTAGGGGGTTGGAGTAGCTGAAGGTTCACACTGTGTGCATGCAGGATTGGAGTAGCTGAAGGTTCACACTGTGCATGCAGGGTTGGAGTAGCCGAAGGTTCACACTGTGTGAATGCAGGGTTGGAGTAGCTGAAGGCTCACACTGTGTGCATGCAGGGTTGGAGTAGCCAAAGGTTCACACTTTGTGCATGCAGGGTTGGAGCAGCTGAAGGTTCACACTGTGTGCATGCAGGGTTGGAGTAGCTGAAGGTTCACACTGTGTGCAAGCAGGGTTGGAGTAGCTGAAGGTTCATACTGTGTGCATGCAGGGTTGGAGTAGCTGAAGGTTCACACTGTGTGCAGGCTTGGAGACCCCAATGAAAGGCCAGATGAGGCCATCGGTGAAAGTGCAGCCTCAACTGCTGTGAAGACCACAGGACATTGGAGCCATCGAAACCATGAGTGATCTGCCAAGGACAGCAGCGCGTGAGGGTGGAGCTGGCTTGACCTACAAGACGAGCTGTACATGACCAGGATGGCAGAGCCAGAGAGGTGGGACTCACCGAGCTCTTTTGCTTCCGGAAGATGATGAGTCTCAGACAATTGACACTGAGGTGCTTTTGTTGTTTGTTTTGTGACAAGGTCTCACCCTGCAGCTTTGACTGGCCTGGAACTTGCTATGTAGACCACCTGCCTCTGCCTACCCAGTGCTGGGATTAAAGGTGTATGGCACCATGACCAGTCCTCAACACTGAGCTTTTTACATGGAGGGACTTTATTTTTGCTTAAGTGTGATTTATTTTATGCCCTGATGTATTAGCGTTCTATATAGAAAATTAGGGTTTTCTATATTCTAGAGCAGTGGTTCTCAACTTTCCTAGTAATGCTACCCTTTAATACAGTTTCTCATGTTCTGGAGACCAAGAGTTCAGTAGTGGCTTAGTCCATGAGGCTAGATGTCTCAGCTGGTCTTCAGTATATGCTGGAATCCCGAAGAAGTAAGCTCTACTGCCAGTGAAGGAAGGGATGTTCCAGCAAGGCGAGGGCAAGCAGGCAGAGAGCAAGAGCTTCCTGCTTCCACATCCTCATATAGGTGTGGCCCAGATTCAAGGTGTGTGTCTTCCCACCCCAAGATACGGATCAAAAGGGTGTCTTCCTAACTCAAAGATCCAGATCAGAAGCGGACCGTCCCCCTTCAAATGAAGCAAAAACTTCCTCCCAGGTGTGCCCTCCATTGTTGGGGTTTAGTCCCAGATGTAGTCAAGTTGACAAGCAGGAGCAGCCATCACACCTGGCTCTTCCCTTTTGGAGCAAGGAAGTAAGTGACATGTTTTTGATGTCCATAGGAGATTACAGCTAAGAGAGTTGAGATTTGTAAAGTATTGGGAATTTTAAAGATTGGGGGGATCTTTTGAACTGGAAACATGAAACTTAGAGGACAAGGTTATGGTTTTTAAGATTTATTTATTCATTTATGTATGTGTAAGTATGGATGCCTGCACGTTATGTCCCACCCCCTCAGATAGAGGACGTATCAGATATTAAACTGATAAGAACAGACACTACACTTGATCTTAGCCAAAAGGCCGAGAAGTGAAGGCCCAGAAGCGATGCATGTTATGGTTTTTAAAGTGAAACATTTGTGTGTCAAGTAGACAAGGGGTGGTTTGTGATGGTTATTTTTTGTTTGTTTGTTTGTTTTGTTTTGGTTTTTGGTTTTTTGAAACAGGGTTTCTCTGTGTAGCTTTGCGCCTTTCCTGGACTCACTTGGTAGCCCAAGCTGGCCTCGAACTCACAGAGATCCTCCTGGCTCTGCCTCCTGAGTGCTGGGATTAAAGGAGTGCGCCACCACCGCCCGGCATAATGGTTGGTTTTAATGTCAATTTTGCTACACATTAGAATCTCCTGAGTCTTGACTCTCACCTGAAGAAGTGTCCTGACTTCATTAATTGACGTGGGAAAACCAACCCTGACTGTGGACAGCAGGGCCTGGTAACAGCCCAGCCTGAAAGGCCAGGGCGGCAGAAAGGGATTATTGCCTTTTGTGTCTTTTGTTCACTAGGCTTTCCCTTTAGGTGCAGAGCTGATTTACCCTTCTGTTGCTGCTGCTGCAGATTCCTTCACTGATAACAAACCCAGTGTTCCCAGCTTCCTTCGTGCACTAAGGACAAGTGGCTCTCCATCAACCTTCCAGGTTTGTGGGACCAGATTGGTACTGCCCAGGGACTCAGCCTTGTGGGCCTGCCACTCTGAGACTACTCTGACTGCTGAGGCATCCAGCCACAAGGACTGGGCTCTCAGCCTCTCAGCTGCGAGACAACTGTTGTCACTATTTTAATGCAAGTTGACTTAATAAATTATATATGTGTAGTTTATTAAGCTCTGACTAATAAAATTACTCAGATCAAATGCACCAGGATCCTATATTAGTTGTGACAATAAAATACAGACAACACACACACACACACACACACACACACACACACACACACACACAATATCACAAAACCCAATTCTCAGGGCTGGTGATGCAGCTGTAAAGGGCTTCTCTGGCATGTGCAGGACCTTGGGCTCAGTCCTCAGCACTGCAATCAAATAGAATAAACCAGAGCTGGAGTGATGGTTCAGCAGTTAAGAGCAAGCACTTGCAGAGGATTGGGAGTTTAGATCCCCTCACCCACGTCACACCTCTGTAGGCATCTCCATTTTTTCACATGCACCCCCTCATACACATAATCTAAAATAAAATAAAGCTAAATCTGAAACAATGAAACCCTTTCTCCCGGTAGCCTAAGCTGGTAAATCAACAATCAGAACGTGAAGCTGGGGCTGACGAGATGGCTTAGCTGTGGAGAGTGCTCCTTGCTCTGGCAGACTACTGGGGACTGGCATTCCCGGCACCCTGGTTGGGTGATTCACAACTGCCTGTAACTTTAGGTCCAGGAGATGAGACATCTTTCCCTGCAGATGTGCACATGCACACACCCAGAGAAGAACACATACACAAAGAAAAATAAACCAAACCGTAGGAAAAAATTAAAACAGGGTTTTGTTTATGCTTGTGGTAGTAACAATACTAATTTCATGATAGTACTAATTACTAATATTAAGAATTGGTGTTGTTTCCCTTTGAATATTGGGCCAGTGTGTCAGTGGCTACTCCTGAAATAAGAAACTTTGGGTACTTTGTATAAACATCTCCCTCTCTCTCTGTCTGTCTCTGTCTCTCTTACACACACACACACACACACACATGCTTTTTTACAGATAAGAAAACAGTGTGAAAAAAAGCCTTAGGCTGAATTCGGGTTTTGCAGAAAAGTGTCTCTGTTAAAAGAGAAACCTAAGCATGTTTCTGAACGTAACTAACTCAGCCCCCACCCTCCATCATACAGATTGTCAAGAACAAATCTCCCTTCTCCAGTTGATTTAATCCCAGGTGGAGTTTCCCCAGCATGTGCCCATCTTACTATATTCAGTAGACAGGAGATGCAGACTACAAGCCAATTTTTATTCAAGTGAATCTGTGGTGGAAGAAATCTATATTAACAGGAATCACCAACTGCATTCCAAGGACAGCTATCCAGACATCTTTCATGATCATCTGCTGTTTTGAATTTTGTGTGCCAATGCTCACTGCCATTTGAGTGGGCAATTGAGAACTGCCTGTCCACAGACAACACATGGTCAATATTGGCATGTGCAATATGCAGAAGTTGGGGCAACATGAATATGTCTGCTGGCTTCACAGACATATCTGATAACTCGGGAGAACTTGCTTGAGTTTCAAGCCTGGGCGGGGCAGGGCAGTAACTGGCCTGGAATCCGATCCTCGCTAGGGAGCTGGGTGTGAGGGTTTTTCTGGAAATGTTGGGGAAAGAGCAAGAACAAAACCAAAGTGTGGTGCAAAGGGCGTGGCTGGCAGTGAAAGACCGAAGACAAGCTGGGCAGCTGCCGACCCTTCCAGCTGCTTTCTGGGTATTAGACAGTGAGGCACCTCTGGATGGCCGCGGCCCTGGGGCAGGGCTTGTAGGTAGGCAATTATGTTTCGAGCAGGGTGTCAGACCCCACTTGGTCATTGGGCTAGTTTCTGGTGCTCGGGACACAGCCTGTACAACTCTGAGAAGTGGCCCTGCAGTCAAAGGTTAGAGCCTGGGAAGATCCTCTGAGAGATCATGTGGGGACTTTAGGGAAATGTTATGAAAACAAAATTCAGAACATTATGTACTAGTAGTATTAAGAATACATAGGAAGGAATATATCTTAGTTAAGATTTCTATTGCTGTGATGAAACACCATGACCAAAAACTAACATGGGGTTAGGAAAGAGTTTAATTGGCTTATACTTCCATTTCACTATTTGTAGCACAAATTGTTGGAAGGTCTTATTAATAAAAACAAACCCAGAGCCAGTTATTGGGGTGAACGCTGGAAGATCAGAGAAACAGAACAAGCCACATCCAACCTCACCTTGTCAACTTCTCAGCTGATCCTGTTTCCTCAAACTGGAAGCCTCTGTGTCCTCATAAATGGATCTCAGGTGAACTGCTGCTAAAAGTCTAAAAGTTTAACGAGCCTTAAAAGCCTCTAGTTCCTGGTTTTCACTCCTTATATACCTTTCTGCTTCCTGCCATCACTTCCTGGGATTAAAGGCGTGTGTCATCATGCCTGGCTGTTTCCAGTGTGGCTTTGAACTCACAGAGATCCAGACAGATCTCTGCTTCCTGAATGCTAGGATTAAAGGTGTGTGTGCCACCATTTTCTGGCCTCTATGTCTGTCTAGTGGCTGTTCTGTTCTCTGACCCCAGATAAGTTTATTAGGATGCACAATATATTGGGGACACAATATCACCACAACTATTCATTATTGAAGGAACAGGAATTCAAACAGGGCAGGAACCTGGAGGCAGGAGCTGATGCAGAGGCCATGGAGGAATGCTTTTTACTGACTTGCTCTCCATGGCTTCCTTAGACTGCTTTCTTACATAACCCAAGATGACCAGCCCAGGGATGGCCCCACCCATAATGGGCTGGGCTCTCTACCACCAATTCCTGTTTAAGGAAATGCCCTACAGGCTTGCCTACAGTCTGATCTTATGGAGGCATTTTCTCAATTGAGGTTCCCTTCTCTGAGATGACTTCAGCTTGTATCAAGTTGACACAAGCATTTTCTCCCTCAAAACAATCACAATTTCAGGATAGGCTGAAAGGATAGCATAACATTTATAGACAGTATTTATATTAATAGCAAATATGTATTTACAAATAATTTCATATTTATCTAAAGTAAATTTCTATTGTGCATACTTTTTAAAGCTTCAGAAGCACTTTGACCCAAACCCTGGGCCTTACCCAGTCTACCACTGATCTATACCACCAGTCCTGGTTCTACATACTTGGGCATCTTTCTTTTTTCACTTAATATCTGTTTGTTTATTCAGTGCTGGAGACTGAACACAGGGCCCCTTGCATGCTAGACAGGGGCCCTACTACTGAGCCACACTTCCAGCCTTTACTTAATACATTTTGAAGCATTTTCATATCCACGTACATTAGTTAACCTACTTATTTTTTTTTAAAATTGTTTGTTCGTTTTTTGAGATAAAGTCTCACTTTGTAGCCCTGGCTGGCCTGGAACTCACTACATAGACCCGGTTAGCCTTGAACTCACAAGAGATCCACCTGCCTCTGCCTCCCAAGTGCTGGAAAGGTGTGAACCGCTAGGCCCTGATGGGGCTGTTTTTCTTTATTAGGTAATTATGAGAAATCCAGTCACAGCAATGTCCTCCAGCTTACTCAGGCTGTTCTTGCTGAATATTTAGCTTCCCTCTGACTTCACACTCTTTTGCTTCTTCCATAGCCTCTGTACACACCACTTGGTGTGCTGGCTGAGCAAGAAGAATGAAATCACAGTGCTGTGTCCACTGTGGGTTACTCACTGGAAGATGGAAGCCAGGGGATTTTGACCTGTCAGGGCCGCCTGCCATCAACATGCTCGCTTTACTGATGACCACTAATGTCGAATGGGTGTTGGGGGTGGGGGTGGGGGGTGGACACGACAGTGACATGGGCAGTACATTGAGTAATTTGTACCTTGGAGCTCCCTCTCTAAAGAAAGCTCTAGAGTGGTGTTTGACATCACCATCCCATGCCCACCCGCAGCCCCAGCCATGAGCTGGAGACAGGCTTACTCTACAGCCTTGGGTGGGTGATAGAGCAGGCAAAGTCACCAAAACCGGATTCAGAGACACAGACCTTGAGTGGCAGCTATGAATCCAGATCCACTTGGCAAACTAATTTCTAGGAGAAACGGTCCTTTGAGAGTCCCTCTGGCTTGGCGGTCACAATCCATTTCAGTGCCTCCGGGCTGTATGGTTACTTTCTCTTGAGGGTGGCTCACTGCACTGAATCATGTGTGGCTTTGCTTCCAGATTTCCTAAACTGAGAAATTGAGGAAGGAGTTACATTAATGACCTTCTTTCTTCCCGAAGTTTCAATCAAATGATAGGAGAGCAATCTGCATAGTAATTATAACACCCTTCCAAGTGAATCCCCATGCCTCAGCAGAGGAGAGCATGGAGGTCTATATCTATAATGAAACTCAGACCTATCACCTCTAAATCACAAGGAGGTTAATTCGGGCTATGCAGTCGCAGTCAGAAGGGGCATGATATACAGCATACTGGTCGAGGGGACAGGCTCACATAGTTCTCAAGACTGGAGGGTAACAGGACATAAGCTGTCACTTGAGATAAGGCTTGTGCTGGCAGCTGCCTCCATCTGGGACTGCTTGGTAAGTACCATGACCACTCAGGTTATGAATGGGTATCTTGCCTTTTTTTTAGTATCAGAGCAGAAAATATATTGCATAAAGTTCTTGCCCTAAATCCTCAAATCCAAAGATTTTATGACTAATGGCAATGACAGGTCATACTTAGGAGGAGCTGGAGGTGGTCAGAGGGAGATGTACATATCCTTGACCTTTTGGGAATGTCTACCCACAGATCTCCATACGTGTCTGTCATCCTATAGGTGATACTTGACAGGGCAGTGTGTGTGTGTGTGTGTGTGTGTGTGTGTGTGTGTGTGTGTGTGTGTGTGATGTTAACCAAAGAGCTACCACCTGAAGTTTCCTGCCCACCAGCATGAAGTAGGGTTCCTGGGCTTCCAGGTTGTTGCCCAGGAGTTCGCTTTGCTTCTCCTTTGCTGAGACACCTCCAGTTCCACCCAAGGCCAGCAAACCAATGAGACTCTTGTCATTGGACTTGCACTTTGTCCAGCTTGAGTCTTCAAAGCAGAAGTAAGCTTTGTTCCTTTTTTTTGCTTACTCCTGACAAAGCTCCAGCCCTGACAAAATCTCAGAGAACAGTGTCCTTCCCAGAACCCCAATGCAACTCTTATCCATGTTGACCTTAGGTTCTGCTTGGTCCAGGGCAGGGCCTATGATGGATGGCATTGTATGAAAGGTGGGCCTATTCAGAAGTGCCTACTTACTGAGAAACACTGAATGACCACAAGCCATTCCGCATGAATAAGATGAGACATCTATAGCATTAAGTACTGGTGTGGTGTGACAGTGCAGATTTTACAGATTTTACTCTATAGTATTTATTTCTCTCTCTCTCTCTCTCTCTCTCTCTCTCTCTCTCTCTCTCTCTCTCTCTCTGTAAGTTGGCACAGCTGTTTCCATCTCTTCTCCTGAGAGTTTTTGGGATGGTTTGAACAAAAATGCACCCCCATAGACTCATAGGGAGTGACACTATTTGAAAGGCTTAGAACATGTTACCTTGTTGGAGAAAGCATGTCACAGGGGATAGGCTTTGAGGTTTCAAGAGCTTAAGCCAGGCCCAGTGTCTCCCTTCTTGCTGCCTGTGGACCTGGCTGTAGACCTCTCAGCTACCTCTCCAGCCCCCTGCCCCTGTGCAAGCTATCCCATTTCCTGGTGAGATAGCGATGGACTAAACCGCTGACGTGTAAGCCAACCTCAATTAATCGCTTTCCTTTAGAAGAGCTGTGGTCATGGTGTCTCTTCACAGCAATAGAACACTGACTAAGACAGCCCCCCCAAAACTGTTATAAGATGTATGACTTTCCCATGGCTGAGATAACAAATGACCATATATTTGGTGACATGAAGCAGCAGTAATTTATTCTTGCAGTTCAAGAAGCCAAATGCATGAAATTTGTAGCACCAGGAAAAATCAAGTTGTCAGCAGGGATTCACTCCCTCTAGAAGTTCTAAGGAAGATTCCAGAATCTATCCTAGCTTAGTTTGGTTTCTGTTGCTGTGATAAAATATGGGTGAAAAGCAACTTGGGGGAGGAAAGGGTTTACTTGGCTTACACTTCCACACCACGTCTCTGTCATGGAGGGAAGGAAGTCAGGGCAAGAACTCAAGACAGGAACTGAAGAAGAGACCATGGAGGAGTGCTGCTTACGATTTCAGGACCACCTGCCTATGATCGACACTGCCCTCGGTAGGCTGAGCCCGCCTATATCAGTTAGCAATCAAGAAAATGCCCCACAGATGACAACAGAAGTTAACACATCCCTTTTATCCTCCAGCTTTTGGTGGCTACTGGAAATCCTTGGCTTCTGGCTCCCACGGCTGTAAGCTTGGAGGTGAGCATCTTCAATAGTTCTGATACATTCTTATCCTATTCTGTGTACTCCATGTGTGTACTCATCCTCTGTCTCCCATCATAAGGATACATGTAATTGTACCTGGGATCTACCTGGATAATCCAGAGTGATCTCCTCATTTTAAAATCATTAATTTAATAACATCTCCAAAGGTCTTGTTCTAAGTAAGACAACATCCAGGTTCTAGGGATTAGGCCCTGATTTCTTTGGGGAACGCTATTCATTCTATTAAAAATGCTTCTTCTACACACATATTTCTTGTTATTTTGTCTTTTTTTTTTCAGAGCTGAGGACCGAACCCTAGGCAAGTGCTCTACCACTGAGCTAAATCCTCAACCCCCACATTTCTTATGATGTTACACACAATAGGTGTTTTTTTTTAAACACTTCTTCAATTGAATCTAACTTTCATTGGAATGAGCCCAGATCTCCAAAAGATAAGGCTGTGTAAATTCATTAAACAGGTGTCTCACACCAGATTCCCCAACCAGTAGGAAAGCAACCGCCATTTGTCTAACGTCAGAGGCTTTTCCTAAAGTCTGCCTCCCTAGATTGTCACTCTGGCTCTCTCCACCTGCTAGAACCCTGAAAGGAGAAACAGACAGGGAAGGAGGTAACTAATCAACAAACACGTTGGACAGCAGTTAGGGCTATTTTTCTTTAACTCAGAAGGTAGAGGATGAGGGCACAGCTTTAAGAAAATAAACTAGAACAATGGCTCACATTCCTACCGCTCACCTGTCTCCTAACTCATCATTATGTGACTGCATGATGGACCCAGGAGCCTCTGATCACAATGGCACTCTGGGACAGCCCATGACTAAAATCAGCTACTGGACATTCATGTTACTTCTCCAGGACCGATCATGAATTTCGATGTTTCCTTACAGTCTATCACAGCTTTTGGCTCTTCGGGCTTTTCTGTGTAATTGATATGTTTCAAGACAATAGAACATACCTTAGTCTCCCTTGGGAGGATGGACCGGCTTTGCCATTGGTAGGCAACATTTCTGAGAGGAATCTGAGGGTTGGGGTGGAAGAAAGAAACTGTGTAGATTCAGAAGATTGAGCCGCACAAGACTGCAGAGTTACCGATAGCTGGGGTCAGGGAAGGTTATCAGGCAGAGGAGGACAGGAGAATGGTATCAGCTGAAGACAGTGTTTTGTTAACAAAGACAGCCATTCAGCCTCAGGACAAAGGCTTAGCTAGCAGCCAAGCAGGGAGGACTATTGCCCACTCTTCAGTTTTGAGGGTAATTATCTTCTATGCTAAAAAGACTCTGGCAACCACTCCATGTAAAGCTTTCTCCGCTTTCCAATTGGAAGGAAGGCCTTCTCCTTTTGACACACACTGGGACTCCCTAGTCTCCTGAGCAGAGGCTTGAGAAGTCTCAAGTCATGTTTACCAAGGAGGGTGCTTAGCAATACTCCCCTAGGGCTCCAGGCTGCTTTAAAACCATTACTGCTCTAGTTCTTGAATTCAAGCTGCAATGCTCTCTGTACTTCCTTCCATCAACCCCATCAAATATCAAGTTCTTTCTTGCAAAATTCTGCTGTCTTCTTAAATGATGTTCATATGCACCACCCATGTTAGATCTTATGACACCACTGGTTCTGATCTCATCAAACTCACCTATAATTTAATTACTAAATCCATACAGCCTTCTCAGTCTCTGCCCTCTTCTCTGTACCTCTGGCATTTGACTCTGTTGGCTATTCCATCCATGAAAGTCTTTCTACCTGTTCTCTATTGTATCTACCATCCCTTGCAATGCTCATCTTACTCATGAGTTTTCTTCCTGTAAATCTTGTTAATCTCTCAATGTTCTCTCCTGTTTTCTCTGGTCTATGAATCATCTCATCCACTTCTGTGATTTCAACTACTGTCCTATGAAGACTTTGGTGATTCCCAAATCAGCCTAGCTCTCCAAATCCCCAATGTTCTGTAGACAAGGCTGGCCCGGAACTCACAGAGATCTACCTGGCTCTGCCTCTCGAGTGCTGGGATTAAAGGTGTGCGCCGCCGCCTGCGGCCGCCCCTAAAAGTGGAGTTACAGACCGTTGTGAGCTGCCATGTGGGTGTTGGGAATTGAACCCGGGTCCTTTGGAGGAGCAGCCAGTGCTCTTAACCTCTGAGCCATCTCTCCAGCCCCCAGGCCCCAGCACTTCCATTTTAACCTAGTTACTGACTTGCTACTATTCTAAGTGAGCTTCAGTCTTCTGCAGTGTATTGATTTACACATAACTTGTATT
This sequence comes from Peromyscus eremicus, assembly GCF_949786415.1. Classification (NCBI taxonomy): domain Eukaryota; kingdom Metazoa; phylum Chordata; class Mammalia; order Rodentia; family Cricetidae; genus Peromyscus; species Peromyscus eremicus. The sequence goes on from NC_081421.1 coordinate 74,102,964, forward strand.
TTATAGATACCATATTATTGAACCCATCAATTAGCATGCTGATTATGTATATAAATTCTTTATTGTTATTACTGGTACAATTATAAACATTCAATATCCTCACTTTTATTAAAGTAATTTTTATTGAAATGTAAAATACAAGTCACAAATACTAACTGCACAGGTCAGTGAGTTAATCGAGCCATCACCCTGGTCTAGAAACAGCACTCATCAGCCTCCCAAAGGCCTACCTTGTGTGTTTTTCCCTCCCTTCCTCCTTAAGTGTAACCTCACTTGATCCCTGAGTTTTGTCTGTTTTCCAATGTTATAAAAACGGCATCATGGAGCACATATTGTTTTGCTTAATGTTTGTTCACTTTGTCCAATCACCCTTCCTTTACTCTATTCATTTTCATTTTCACCTACAAGTCCATTCTGTCGATGTGACTGATGACCATTGAAACTCTTACTAGTTTGGAAATAACCATAGACATGACTTGACTGTTCTAATACATATTTTGGCACATATACTTCTGCAAATGTCTGCCTTGTGTCTGTCATTTTAAATGTTTAAATGACTCAGCAGGCCTGTGAATTACACAAGCATATTAGATAGCAAAGACAAAAATTCCGAAAAGGCTCTTGACAGGTTGTAGTAATTAGCTGAAATGAGTGTAGTTAAGTTGAACAATGGTAAATGTATGATTTTCCATTTTGCTTTAACAAACTGTTATTGCACATGATGTTTGTCAGTTAAAATGGAAAAGCCTGCATATCCAATAACACAAGAGTGGTTATCTTGAATATGAATCACTTAATTTCTAAGTCCTCTTGGGAGGGTACTCCAGTCTCAGGGATGCTACTGCAGAGTTCCACTGGCAATTAAAGATCCCTGGCTGCTGATATTGGGGAGGGTAGGAAGGGCAGAGTGCATGTGATACAGAAAGAGACACTAATATCATATTATGGAGAAGTATGGTGAACACACTTAAGACGGGAGCTTTTATCAGAGCTAAACCAACCAATGAGACAAATCCCATGGCAGCATCAGCCTTGCTGGGAGGGAATGGGGAGGCCTGCATGGCATCATCAAAAGGCCTGGAGGTGATGGGCTGTGCAGGTCCTTTCTAGGCCTGCAACTCCCGTGAGAGCAGGTTCTCTGGAAGCAAGTCATTTGCCCAGTAAAGAAGGGCAGACTAGACAGAGCAACCAATGGAGGTGGAGGCTCCCATAGCTGGCACTCCCCACAATTACATAAGTCTTCCCTCCAATGAAGGACATTATTTAGCCATGATGATCTTAACCTATAAACTTAATGTTTGCCATGTGGGCTAGTTTGTGTTTATTGTTACCTTGACATGACCTTGAGTCACCTGGGAAGAGGGAACCTCAGTTGAGGGATTGTCAGAGGAGATTGTAATTGATGATTGATGTGGGAGGGCCCAGCCCACTATGGGTGGCACCATCCCTAAGCAGGTAGGTCTGGATTATATAAGAAAGCTAGCCAAGTACAAACCTGGTAAGACAGTAAGCAGTGTTCCTTCAGGGTTTCTGTTTCAGATCCTGCCCCAGCTTCCCTCAGTGATGGATTGAGACTTGGGGTTATAAGGTGAAATAATCCCTTTCTTCCCTGAGCTGCTTTTAGTCAGAGTGTTTTGTCACAGCAACAGTATGAGACTAGAAAGCCGTGTATTTTTCTAAATCTGTTTCTACAAATTACTCCAAGAATGTATAATGTCTATCAAGACACCACTTGCCCCATTTAGCAAAAAGTTATATCAAGTCTTGTTTTAAATTGGTGATCTCCTTTCTACAGATGGCCCTCAATGCCCTCCCCCCCTCTCTCCCTGCCTCCCTCTTTTCCAGGGCTCTGTAACTTTGTAAAAAAAAAAGTTTTACTATTTATTTTTAACTTTGTGTATGTGTGTGGGTTTGTGCATGAGAATCCAAAGGCATCCCAATCCCCTGGAGTTGGAGTTGGTTGTGAGGCACCTTAGGTGGGGCTTAGGACCTGAGTTCCAGTCCTCTGCAAACACAGGATTCCCTCTAAACCTCTGAGCCATCTCTCCAGCTCTGGGCTGTGTAACTTTAAGCTTAAGCAGCCCTATTCTTCTTCCAATTTCATGAGCTCCCATCTCTGTATGGAATATACGACTTGTGGTGGTATGCGTGAAATACAGCAGGCATACAAAAAGCTTTTTCAAGTAAGTATGTGATCTAACACCTTGTAAAACAAACCCCTCTATAGCCTGCCAGCATCAAGAAATGAAACATTACAACAGTTTCCAAAACCCCTTCCAGAGTTTAACCCTGCTTTTCCTGGAAAAGCAAATGTTCTCTTGATTTTTATAGTATTAACTCCTTACTCTTCTTCATAGTGTTAGTCCAAAACTGCTTATTTTTGTCTCTTAAATTTGTATATAAATTATATCATACAGACTATATTCTGTATTGTTTGGATTTTTTAATAAATATTTTTATTTTATGTGCATGGTGGTTTTTGCCTGCATGTGTGCTAGTGCCTGCAGAAGTCAGATGAGGGCATCAGATCCCCTAGAACTGGAATTATAGACAGTTGTAAACCACCCTGTGGTTGCTAGGACTTGAACCCAGATTCTCTGAAGAGCAGCCGGTCTTTTTAACTACGGAGCAACCTCTCTAGTCCCTCCCCCCAATACTTTAAGAAAGATGCTACTGCTGCTGCTGTTGCTGCTGCTGAGTTTGAAACAAGGTCTTACTATGTAGCCCTGTCTGGCCAGGAATGTGCTACATAAGCCAGGCAAGCCTAGAACTCCCAGATACCTGCCTGCCTCTACCTCCTAAGTGCTGGGATTAAGGCATGTGACAATACCTAGCTCAGATTTATTTTATTTTTACTTATGTGCATGTGTGTCTGTGTGAATGACTGCCATGTGTGTGAGAGTACCTATCAAAGAGGCCAGAAGAGGATGTTGGGTCCTCTGGAGCTGGGCTTATAGAAGATTGTGAGCCACCGGCAGATGCCAGGAACTGAACACAGGTCCTCTGGTGGTTGTGGTGGTACCCACTGGTAGGATATCTTGAAGAGTTGAAGAAAAGAGGCTAGGGGGTTAAAACTTTTTAAAATAACCATCTTAAGTACAGTACTTAAGAGTCATTTCTTGGTCTAAATTTTGTAAAGCTAGCTGCCTCTGTTAGCTACTGGGGGTTTGTTCATTTGTCTTCTGTCCCTGCATTTACAATAGGTTGGAACTGATTTTAAACCATTTTTTGTTGTTGTTTGTTTTTAATTGATACATTATCTATCTATCTACTACACACACACACACACACACACACACACACACACACACACACACGAGTGTGTGAGCTTTCAATGCATGTATACAATGTAGAATACTTACAGCAAGGTAATTAGCCTATCTCAAACATTTCTTTGGTTTGGAATGTTTAGAATCCTCTCTACTCTTAATGTGTGAAATGTACAATTAGTTGCTGTCCATCAGTTTTCCTCCTGCTGTAGGACATTAGGGGTCATCCCTTCTATTCAGCCTCAGCCCTGCATTCATCAACCATCTTTACATATGTGCTCTCTACCTCAGACTCTGGGAATGGTTAAAATGTAATCACTATTGTAGACTACACTTTACTTCCACAAAATCAAGTTTCCTCATGTGAGAACTCATGCCGTTTTCTTAAAGATTGATTTTTATATTTTTAAATTATTTGTCTGTGTGGAGGAATGTGCACATGAATATGGGTGCCCACAGAGGTCAGAGGAGAACACTGGATTCTGGAGCAGTGGTTCTCTACCTGTGGGTCACAACCCCTTTAGGGGGGTCACCTAAGACCACTGGAAAACACGAATATTTACATTCCAATCCATAACAGTAGCAAAAATACAGTTATGAAGTAGCAATGAAAATAATTTTATGGTTGGGGGTCACCACAACATGAGGAACTGTAATAAAGGGTCCAGCATTAGGAGGGTTGAGAACCACTGCTCTAGTAGGAGTTACAGGTGGCTGTGAGCCACCCAGTCTGGGTGCTGAGAACGAAGTTCAGATTCTTTACAAGGATGCAATATTTGCTTTGAACCACTGAGACATTTCTCTAATCTCAAAACAGTGTTTCAAGTTAGGATTTCATTCTTTTTATGACCAAATAATATTTCATTGTACATAGTAACCACATTTTCTTTATCCATTTATCTGCTGATAGACACTTGAGTTGATTAATGGGACTATTTTGAGGCTAATCAAGATGGAATTCTCTCAAAGCCATAGAAAGCAAAATGACCAATATACCAAGAAGAGGTAAGAGAGCTTAAGAAACATCTGGATCAGCTAGTAGGAAGGAGGAGTCAGTGTTTGAACTCAAGCAGTTTGTCTTCAAACCCATACTTTATCCACCACGCTCTCTGCCTTTCTTCAGACTCTAAATTCCTCACCACAGAAAGAAATATCTCCAACAAGTAAGGCCAATTAGAGACCTCCTCCTGGACTCTTTAGTGAGGAAGGTGGGATGCCCTGAGCCAATGGCCTCATGGGGCAGCAGAAACCATCAGCAGTAGAACTTGAAGCTGTCTCGACAGGAAGAAGCAGAGGGATAAAGGTGAGGATCTGGGTGGCCCCTTTGCTAGCCCACAGTGTTTTTTGTTTTACATATGCTTTCTAATAAATAGTCTCCACTCGCTTTTTCGTTCTGCCTAGGCTAGGTCAAACTGAGTGGCCCTCCCCTGCACTGGGGATGGAACCCAGGGCCCAGAATGTACTAGGCAAACGCTATGCCACTGAGCCATCACCTCCAGTCCTACACTGACTCCTTGATACTTGTCAGAATAGTCTTGGCTGATATGGAACATGGTGCTGTCTCCCAAAGATGTCAACATTTATGAAAAGCATCAAGGCACTTTGGAGACTAACAGAGACGGCACTTTCCTGACTGTATTTGACGTGTGTGTGAATGAGAAAGATGACTTATGAAAGTGCCTTGGTGGCCTCATAAATGAGTAAGTCAGATCTTCCTCCATCAAGTCCTGCAGCTTCTTAGGAACATCTTTCCAGGGAACGAGATGCCCTGTACCTCCTCTTCTGAATTAAGCTGTTTGTCTTTTCCCTGCTTACTCTGTATGCCAAAGTGCAGGCGCTTTGGTCATGAATCATATACACACATATACGTTATATTTCTTCTTTGGAATTGTTTTCCAAGTCATTACTAGAAAAACAGCCGAAAGTCACATGCAAGGAACAATTTTCCAACTGTCCTCTTTTGGGTGAGTGTCTGCAAATGAAGGGCTGGATTCTGAAGTGCTCACACATTTATCTCACCTGTCCCTCAGTGAGTTTAATCCACACAATACCACAGGGCATGCTTTGTTCTTACACTAAGTGCCTCCAAAATGCCACCCCACAGTTTCCAACAGAACACCACTAAACCCTACATGTGGCTTTTAACTCTTTAAAGTGCACTTTCTTGCGGAATGGAGAATGCATGATTGGCATTTTGAATGAATCAGACTTCCCTCAGCACCAAGAGCAGCCGGCAGACTTCCTCTCGTTGCTGAGCTGAGCTGAACAGCTCCCTGTTCTGTCAGACGCCTTTCCAACGCCCCTGGGAATCACTTCCTTTCCAAATATCATCCCAATTGCTTTTGCTTTTCTTATTCTTTTTAAAGTTAGCATAGGAAGTGATGGGTTTAGCGTTTTTCGTGCATACACGTCACATCATTGCACTTTTCTCTTACTCAACACCTTCCTGTCCTCCCTCATCTGCCCTCCCCGCTCTTGCTGGCCCCCCTCCCCCACTCTATAACACTTCTGCTTTCAGGTCTCCTCCGCAAGTCCTTCAAATGTCTTCCCTTTCTCTAATGGCCCCTTTAAACTTTCATTACACACACTCTCTCTCTCTCTCTCTCTCTCTCTCTCTCTCTCTCTCTCTCTCTCTCTCTCTGTGCAGTGGGTAAATTGATGTAACGATAACGCATGAATGTGAGAGAAAAGGGCGTTTGTCTTTGAGTATGGCTTACTTTGCTCAACCTAATGATGTCGGTTGCGTTCCTTTTCCCACGTGTCAGGGCTACACTTTACTCCACAGCTGAATGCTGTTTCATTGTTTACGGTCTGCACTTTCTTTGTGGCTCTCAGTTTCAGTTCGCTCAACCACAAACAGGAGGCTGACCCCTAGGAAACTTTAGGGCAGAGGTTCTCAACCTTCCTGACGCTGTGACCCTTCCTCATGTTGTGGGGACCTCCACCCATAAAATGATGTTGCTGCTTTATAACTGTAATTTTGCTACCATTATGAATCATAATGTAAATATCTGGTATGCAGTCCCAAGGGATCTCGAGCCACAGCTTGAGAACGACTACTTCAGTCCTTTGAAGTCCTTTTCTACTCTATGTGATTAAAATAAAGTTTGTTATCAACTGAAAAGGCGTGGGTGGTCACTCAATTCCTTCAGGCTGCTGTCATTTCTAGTGTGATCTTTTGAGCTCACCCCTCAGTGTCTGGAGTCACATTGGTCCCTGGAGTGCTTTTGCAGAGTAGCATGTTAGCCCTTGGGATACTACTCCAAAAAGAACACACTGATCCAGAACGACAGGCTCTGTGTCCCTGGGAATTCACAGGGCTATTTAAAGTCCCCGATACTTTTGTTTTCAGTGAAGAAACCTGTGTAACTTTCTTCAGCCTGCGGTTTTACAAATGTGTATTTAACCACATAACTGTGTCTGCAAAAATAGATTTTAATGATGCATTGGGGCAGGCTGGCTTAACAATTTCCCTTCAGTTTGCATGATAAATACATGTCATGATGGTCCTGGTGTGAGCATATTTTAAACGTGATGGTGCTGTGTTTATTCCCTTCCTGGTGTCACTTTCTTAGGAACTGGAAAGTGTTTGTTAGGACTACCCTGTGTTCCTATTAATTCCCACCCCAATCCTGTCAACAGCTATTAAAGATTCCTTTCAGTTGACCAGAAGAGGGAAGCAGAGGACCTGAGATGGCACGTGAAATCCCTAAGTGACTTGGGAATAAACAGGAATGCTGAGTCTGGAGGCTCCTCTTGGAAAGATTGTCCTTTGACAGGGTGATCCAAACACAGCTCAAACGTCATCTCAGGGATAGACCTGTCGCTGTCAGAAACCATCACCTCAGACCATGGTGCATTTGCCCGTTTCCAGAGGAAATGGGAACAGCAGGGGATTATCATGAAGGAGCTGACAGAGATGTCCGGGAACTGTGAAGCCAGATTGGAAAAGGCACAGACCTGAGTCTACAGCAGCAGCTCCCTGAGCTGAGGCCTCAGCTCCCTGAGGGTTGGGATTACAGGTGTGCACAAATGCAGCTGTCCTCAACTGATCTTCAGTGGAGATGTTTGCCTCTGGGTTTGCTTCTGTCTCTCATTCAGAGACTGGAGGCAGGTAACGAATGTTAGGCACTGTACCTGTGTGTCTGTGAGTGTGGAGGCCAGAAGAAAGTGTTGACTAGAGTTTCAGATATTTTTGCAGGACACTCAGTTCATGAGCACTAGGGTCTAAGCTCTGGCCCTCATGATCCTACAGAAGTGCTTTTAACCACTGAGCCATCTCTCCAAATCGCCATCCTGTCCCTTTCATATATAAACATTCTCTCTCTGTTTCTCTGTCTCTGTCTCTGTCTCTGCCTCTGTCTCTCTGTCTCTATCTCTCTCTTTGTCTCTCTGTCTCTCTTTCTGTGTCTCTCTCTCTCTCTCTCTCTCTCTCTCTCTCTCTCTCTCTCTCTCTCACACACACACACACACACACACACACACACACACACACACACACACACAAAACCACACTGAATGTCCAAATCACACTAAATCAGGCCATGGCCCTGAACCTACACAGAGGAATTTCAGCTGTTAAAATGTACGCTTTCATTTCCTGACTGCCCCAGGGATTTGCTCGTTTGGAATGCTCACAGCACCCGGCTATATTTTCTACACTCTGGCAGAGTACAGGCTCCAGGGTTGAACCTCTGTAGGAGGACCTTTTCTTCTGATCAGTTTTGCAGATTCAAATTTTCCTATAGCCTTTCTGGGCCAGGGATGTGTGGTCCTTGTGCCTAGCTGACTAGGGCACCTGTTAAGGTCCTGATTCTGTACAATGATCTTAGTCATAGGCTTCCAGTTTTAGATCCTAAAAGACAGGAAATGCTGAGTTTAGCCAGAGAGCCATGTAAGGTCTGGTACCCCTCCCCACAAAGCCTTGCTCATTGCCACAGAAGCTCCTGTTTCTTCCTTTGTAGCCCAGCTATTCTTTTCCTTGTTTGTATTATATGTCACCTACCGCTTCTCCGTGCTGAACGTAGCTAGAGGTGCCAGTGGATGCATTTATTCTTCCAAGTTGACAGAGTAACTCAAGCAGAAAGAAAATGTATTGTTTTGGTTTGGTTTTGCAATGCTGGGGATCAAACCCAGAGAGCCTTGTGCACACCAGGCAAACACTCATGGCTGAACCACATCCTCAGCCCACAGTTTTGAATTTTTTCAAAAGATGATTATTCATCTATAGTAATTGTAGGCAAAGTCTTACCCACTGGGAAGAAATGATATGTCATGTTATATAATATTAACATTTTTTTTCAGTTCCATTACTTTGTATACTGGGAATGAATATTTCTTAGTTATGAAGACTGATGCATTTAATGTAGATTCAGCTTAATTGGTTTGTGATTCCAGATGAACAAATAGGATTGCTTAAAAATTTGATATACAGTACGCTTTTCTTTTCTTTCATTCTTTTTCTTTTTGGTCAGATTAATATCAGGGCAATCTCAGCACATACACACACGTAGGCAAAACACTCATACACATAAAATAAAAGAAACAAATCTTTTAAAAAGCTTAAGTCTTGGAGATGGTTTTCAGTCCTGGCTGTGGTTATTATTTTCATCTGTATATCACTTGTTATCTTCGTCCTTTTCTCTCTCCTTCTCACAGATCCCTTTGTCCTGGTTCTAACGTCTTAAATTGATGGTTGAGTTCTTTTATTCAATAACTTAGAAAATGCAGAAGTGTCTGTTTCTGCATTTGCTACTCTAACTCAGACTCACAAGGAAGGTTGCTCTCTGCTGGGATGTGCTCTTCCCATACCCGTCTTCAGAGGGGAATTCTCCTTGGTGCAGCTCAGAGAGATCTCTCCAGCCAACAGAGCACTGTCTCTGGTCACTCCATCACCTCATTCCACTTGGCTTTCACTCCATGTGCTCAACAGCATATAGTGTCTGAAAAATGTTCTCATTTTCATTATTTTTGAAGCAGACTGTACCTGTGACCTTTATTTTATTTTGACATAATAACTATTTGGGAGTTTGCCCTCTACCTTGAAGTGGGTGGTTTATGTCTTTGTTTAATTTCCAGTTTTATTACTTTGTGAGATGAGAAAATGGTTCATATAAATTTTTATGATTCGAAACTTATTGGGTTTATTTTTGTGTCCTATTTATGATCTTTTTTTAAAAAATAAATGTTCTGCCAAAGCTTAAAATGATGGCATATTTTCTCTTTATAATGAAAGAAATATCCTGTGATTTAGGCTTTCTGCTTCTTGATGATTTTTATTTTAGCTGTTTATTTTATTTAAGCTGTCAAAGGTTGAGATATATGCATTTAAAAGTCTCCCATAAATATTGTGTTTCAAGCATTTTTCTTGTGTTTCCAAAATACTTTATTACTGTCACATAGATGTTTCCAGCTGTTAGATATTTATTATAGATTGTAACTTTGTTCAGTATAAAATGTTTTTTCTTTGACCTGTTTCAAGCTTTTTTTTTTGTCATGAATTCCATCTGTCTGAAGTAAACCAGCCCAGCTCTCTGTGTTGTCTGAAGAGACAATCGAAGAACCGCTGGCCCCGGGGCCCTAATGGTTCCAGAACCCTTTCTTGATTGCAGAAAAGGAGAAAATGATACCCCAAAAGCCAGTGAGCATGAAGGGGGACAAAGAAGAACATGTTTGTGAATCCCTTCCAGGGGTGAGGAAATGACATCACTGGAGCCGGAAATCACACACCTGCCCACCATCTTAGATGTGCTCCGTTGTCAAAATTTTCTCCATGTGACTGCGTGAGAGATTCATTCCCCTCGGACTATGGAGTTGACTCCTTCATGCTCTGTGTGCTGACCGTGTATTGACTTAGCGAGCCGGGTTCCTAAGTATACCTAAGGAGAAGGGTGAAGACCAAGGCATAATAAGGCTGAATACCCTGGCAGGAAGTTCTAGTTCCTCTTTCTTAGTGTGGTTAATAGTGGCTTGTGACATCTGTGAAGGGTAATTTTATGTGTCAACCTGACTGGGCTGAGGGACGACAGAGAGCTGGTAGAAACACATTCTTGGCAGTGTCTATGAAGATGTTCCTAGGAGAGACTGAAGCAGGAAATAAGTGAAGATCTTGACCTTGCAGTGGGCATCATCCAAGCCATCCAGCCCAGGTGAGAACAAGGCAGAGGAAGACCGATTTTGCTCTGCATTTGAATTTGGACACCCACCTTCTGCCTCAAACACCAGGACTGCTGTTGCTGGGATCTTTAGAAGTGGACCCAGATTTACATGATTTTTCCCTTGGTCTTGAACTGAATCCCTGGTTTACCTCAGTCACTAGCCTGAAAGCAGAAGATTGGGCTTCAGTCCCATGATTATGTGAGCCAGTCTCATAATAAATATCTTTGGGGGTCTGGAGTGATACCAGTTTAGCAGTTAAGAGCACTAGCTGTTCTTGTAGTGGCTCAGAACCATGTGGAACTCTAGTTCCAGGGGATCTGATGGCCTCTTCAGGCTTCGTCAGGCACCAGGCATGCATATGGTGCATAGACATGTATGCAGGCAAAACACTCATAGACATTAAAAAATGAAAAAGAAATACATTTTTATGTGTATTATTGTATATCCAATCGATGTGGCACTAGAGAACTTACCCAACCCTAGTCCTCGCACTGGGGCTGGGGAATGGAACATGCCTGAAAACTTCCTGGTGTTCCCAAGGGGCTTCCTGAGCCCCGAGGAGGCATTCTCCATGAACCAAGCCCCAAAGCAATGCCCAAGCTTGGCATCATAGCATCTGGTTGGGCAGCCAAAAGAGAAGTAAAAGACAGTGTAATTGTATAACCTTGGCTGTGTGGTAGAAGATTCGTGGGATTCTGTCTCTAACTTTATACTACATGAGAGATGAGCATGGGTAGTCAGGGGCCTTTCACTTTTCAAGAGCCCTCTGCAAGTGGGTGAGGAAATTGGCGGCCTGTGAAATGCAGGTATAACTGAAGGCAGCAGGCGTGCGTCTCAGTGACTGTGAAGCCATAATAAGCAGAGCCAATCCATAAAGGAGTGGGCAGATATTTATTACTTGTATCAGACAAGGGTAGCGCCTGAGTAATTTCCAAAGCAATGCTTTGGAACCCCAGGGCAATGGAAACGGGGGTTGTGTTCAGGCCTATGCATATTCACATAGGGGTAGGCCCATTCCTAAGCATGCTCAACTAAGGAGTAGGCCCCGAGCAGGCTCAGTTCACGGTCATGGAGAGTAAAATCACGGACAGGAATACCGCTGGGCATGCTCAACTTGCACCATAAAGTTTTAGCTGAAAATAAAGGAAAGGACACTTTGACAGTACATTGACACAGGAGTCTGCCCAGGAAGGTGCCTGCCTTGTTTAGTGGTTGATCTTGGGAACGGTTTGGACTGAAAATGCGGCTACACGGAACAAAGTGGTAGGTCCAAGTGCAGTGATGATTGTGACCATTCTCAGCTGTTCCTTCAATGTGGTGCTGTGGGCAGATGTTTCCAGCTGCTCAGGGTGGCCCACACTTGTGGCTGATTGGGAGAATAATTAAAGGACTTGCTGTCATTGGAAAAGCATGAGAAACAATTGTACCCAGACTAGAAAACCTCTCCAAAAATAGAAAAAGAGAGAATGAATAAATATTAAATGAGAAAGTGGTGCACATCACAGGAAAGCTCTGAACCCACTGGGAGCCTCAAAAGACAGAAAGGAATTCAACCCCTCACAGAGTCAAGCAATTCCAGCCCCATGTTCATGTTTTCTAGACCTGACCAATGAGAACCAGCTAGTCCCCAAGTGAGAGAGATAAGCATCCTGGGTTACACAAATCTCACCTTGGCAGTTGGGGGAGACCACGTCTGCGGGGTTCATCAGGGGGAGAAACAGACTTCTCATATTTCTTGTTACACAGATCTAAGTAAATGTTGTCTTCATTGCTGGAAAGCCTAGTAATTTAGCTATTTTTCTTTTGATGATGCGAGGCGATCCACACTTAACAGTTACTGATTTCCTTTCTAGATATGGATTTTTGTTGCCAGTAAGCATCTTTTCAGTTTCTCAAAATGGCCAGTGGTCAGGATGCATATCTGGGCCTGGAACAGTCTGGTTTTCAGTAGTTCAGTTTTGGAATAATCAGATTTTTATTCCTCAACAGAGGCTGTAGGAAAAGGGACGATATCTGAGGAGGGGTCCTCTTCAAAGACAGCTCCTAGGTCCTTGAGGAAATATTTCTGAGTTGTGGGGCTGGCAAAAGGTTGAGAAATAAGAATTACAGGAAGCCATTGCCCAGAACTAAGTCTGTACACTAGCCCCAACAGCTAGACCTAAATCAAAATGGAGTCACTCATGTTCAAAGTCAAAATGAAACTCACTTGTCACAAGAGCTGAAAAAGCAGGAGAGATCGCGCTCGAATCCTGCAGCTTGCCAGTCTCCTTGGCCTGACAGCAAGACCCCTCTGCTTTACATCCTTCCAAAAGGTGATTCGAAGTAACCAGATGCCAACCAACTGGTTATGTTCTCAGTTTTCTGTCTCCCTGCCACTACCTCACAAGGAAATGAACTTTCGAGTGATATATCTGATCTTCGCTATCCCTTCCTTTTGATGCATTTGCAAAAGATAGAAAAAAATCTGAAAAATAACAGGTATACAGAAAGATCTATTTTATTTTATTTTTTAATTGTTTGGGTTTTTGAAATAGGACCTTTTTATATAGCCCTGGCTGTCCCAAAACTCACTCTGTAGCCCAGGCTGACCTGGACCTCACAGAGATCTGCCTGCCTCTGCCTTCCAAGTTCTGGACTTAAAGGCGTGTGCCACCACGCTTGGCGGATGGCTTTTATTTTCAACGGGCGGAATTAACTTCCAGCTTTTAATTCTCATTTTCCCTGACAAATTTTGCTCCAGCTTAGAAACTGAAAGCCAGTCTAAGTTCCTGGCTTCTGACAGCAAAGCTGGTATTGAGACTGTCCAGCCGGGCTTGAGGCTGGACCCCAACCGCACCATGAGCCATGGGGCACAGTGGGGGATTGAGTCTTCTATATTCCTTCACCAGAAATTTCAGTATGCCTTGAGTATAGATATATCACTTAAGGAAACACCTTTCTTTAAAAAGAAAAGTGGGTTTTTAATGAAGAGCTAATAGAAGAGAAAATGTAACCACCACCATTATCAGTTTGTCACTTAATGTGTGCCAGGTCTTGCTGGGTAGTTTCTGTCCTTTGTCTCCTATGACTCCCAGCACCGTCTCCTGAGAGAGACACTATTATTGGCTTTATTTTAGAGCTGTGGGAATCTAAGCCGAGAAAGGTTAAGTAATTTGCCCAGACTCCCATCTAGGAAGTGGTGGCGTGAGATTTGAAACCTAGTTCTGCCTGACTCAGAGGGGGAAGGAAGGCTAATTACCAGCCACACAAGTACCTCTGAAACTGTGCTACAGCAGCACACTTCCTTAGCTGAGCAAAGGATCTGCCGCAGCAATGAGCACGGGAGTCGCCCAGGGTGAGGGGTGGTGTGTGTGTGTGTGTGTGTGTGTGTGTGTGTGTGTGTGTGTGTATGAGTGTGTGCGCATGTGTGTGAGAGTGTGTCTCTCTGTGTGTGTATGTTAGTGTGTGTGTGCATGACTGTGTATGTTAGTATGTGTATGTGTGTGTATTTTCGGGTGTAGAATCGGATGTGTATACATGTGTGCAAGTGTGTAAGTGTGAGTGTGCGTGCGTGCTTGTGTGTGTATAAGTTTATGTGTATATGTCTATATGTATGTGTATGTGTGTATGCAAATGTGTATGTGTGAGTGTATGTATGTGTGAGTATAGATGTGTGTGTGTGTGTGTGTGTGTGTGTGTGTGTGATACAATATGTTTCCTGGGAAAAAGGAGGGGACAGAGGTATCAGTATAAATTGTCCTTCCTCTTGGCCTTTTTTCTTGTGTCTATGAAAGGAAGTAGAAGTAGAATAAAACTCATTTCTCAATATTCAGATGTATCAAATATTTACAAATGATTATGACATTAAAACCTACAGAATAATCCATCTCTTTTATGTTTTATACTTTTATTTATCGTGTGTGTGTGTGTATGTGTGTGTGTGTGTGTGTGTGTGTGTGTGTGTGTGTATGCATGCGCGCGCGCACACCATGGAGCACAAGCAGAGGTCAGGGGACTACTTGGAGGAGTCAGTTCAACTGTGTGGGTTCAGGGGATAGAATTCAGGTCCTGAGGCTTGGTGGCAGGAACCCTTATCAGCTGAGCCAGCTCTATTTCTTTTATTTTTAAGGTTTCTTTCTATGTAACCGAGGATGGACTTGAACTTGTTATGCAGCTCAGGCTGACCTCAAATTCATGACCCAGTGCCCCAGCCCCTCAGGGCTGGTATTACAGGTTTGTGTCTTCACACCTGACCAGGAGAGTACATTTTGAAAATAAGCCTTGGATGTTGTCTGGGGCAAGGAGCTATTCATAAATGTCAACACTGTCTGCTATGGTTTGAACTCAAGTGTCCCCACCCCACCCCACCCTCAGAGCTCATGTCCCCAAGGCAGCAGTGTTCCAAGGTGGGCAGTTTGGTGACCATTGGATCTTGAGGGCTCTGTCCACTCATTATGGATCCGTAAGTTCATCGGAAAATCTTGAGGCATCAGGAGTGGGGCCTGCCTGGGGGAAAGTGATCACGTGTGCGGTGACTTCCTTTCGATGTTTGCTTCTCGGTCCTCAGGAAGTGACCAGCTGTATCCCACGCGCACTCTCCAACATGAATCCCCACTATCCACAGAGCTAGAAGCAGCAGAGCCAGCAGCCGTTGACCGGAACGTCTGAAGTTGTGAGCCACAGAACTGTTTTCTCTTTTCTGCTGTTTTCCTGGTGTGTTTTGTCACGGCGATGGGAATCTGATTAAGCCACTCTCAGTAGCTTAAGGTGTAGTTAAGTGAGATAACATGATGCATTTCTTTTTATAAGTCTGTCAAAATAATGGTTATCCCAGGAGCTGGGGGTGCAGTTTAGTAGGTAGAATGCTTGTCTAGCCCTGGGGTCAATCTTCAGTAATGCTCAAATTGGACATGGTGGGAGCACACCTTTGATCCTATGCTCAGAAGGTAGAGTGAAGGTAATTGGAAGTTCAAGGTCATCCTCAGCTATACAGGAAATTCAAGGCTGGGTTACACAAGATCCTAAAACAGTAAAAAAAGATGTAGGGAGGGAAGGAGGGAGGGAAAAGGAGGGAGAGAGAGAGAGAGAGAATCAGGGTATCAGTGTTTGAGTACATCGTGCCCTGCACAGGCTCCTGTGTCCTGGCACACCCACTGTGAGCTCTGCCTTGTGAAGCTTACCTTGCCCCAGCAGCTGTTGGACCCACTGAAGAAATCTACAGGTGACTGTGTGGTAAGAGGGATCACATTTGCCTGCATCACATTGCCCAAGCCCCCCATCCAAAAGCACCATGATCAGTGTAGCATTCTTGATTCTCAACTTCTTTCCATCCTGGTTGTAAACTCAAGCACTCAGGACACAGCATTCTAGAGTATTCAACTACTCCACCCCCCAAGTCCCCATCAGTCACTCTAGGCCCTATCCCAGTCTGAGTCTCATGTCACTTATGCCTGCCTGACTGAGAAAGAGCATCTTTTTTTAAAAAAGAAATTTTTATTCATTTTGCATACCAATCACAGATCCCCCTCTTCCCTCCTCCCACCCCTCCAGCCTTCCCTTACCCACCCACCCCCCATTTCCTTTTACAAGAAGCTAAGGCTTCCCATGGGTAGTCAGTAGAGCCTGATCCATTTGGTAGAAGCAGGTCAAAGCCCCTCCCCCTGCCTCAAGGTTGTGCAAGGTGTCCCACCATAGGTAATGGGCTCCAAAAAGCGCATTCATGCACCAGGGATGGATCCTGATCCCACTGTCAGGGGGCCCCTTGAGCAGATCAAGCTACACAACTGTCTCGCTTATGCAGAGGGTCTAGTTCAGTCCCATGGAGGCTCTACAAGTGTTGATCTAATTTTCATGAGTTCTCACTAGCTTGGTTTGGTTGTCTCTGTAGGTTTCCCCATCATAATCCTGATGCCTCTTGTTCATAGAATCCCTCTTCTCTCTCTTTGACATGACTTCCGGTGTTTGGCTTTAGATCTCTGCATCTGCTTCTATCAGTTACTGGAGAAAGACTCTATGATGACAGGGTATTCACAGATCTTATTACTGGGGTAAGCCAGTTCAGGCCCCCTCTCCACTGTTGCTAGTAGTCTAAGCTGGGGTCATCCTCGTGGATTCCTGGAAACGTCCCTAGCACCCAGTTTCTCCCTATCCCCATGATGTCTCCCTCTGTCATGGTATCTCTTTCATTGCTCTCCCACTCTGTCCCTGTTCCAGCTTGACCATCGTGTTCCCTTATGTTCTCATCTCCCACCCCCTACCCTCCATTGTCCCCCTATCCCCAGTTTATTCATTTATTTCCCCTTCCCAGGGTGACCCATGCATCCCTCTTTAGGTTCTCCTTGTTAGCTAGTTTCTCTGGAGCTGTGGGTTGTAGTCTGGTTATCTTTTGCTTTACATCTAGTATCCACTTATGAGTGAGTACATATCATGTTTATCCTTCTGAGTATGAGTTACCTCACTCAGGATGATATTTTCTAGTTTCATCCATCTGCCTGCAAATTTCATGATGTCATTGTTTTTTACTGCTGAGTAGTACTCCATTGTGTATATGTACCATATTTATCCATTTTTTGGTTGAGGGGCATCTAGGTTGTTTCCAGGTTCTGGCTATTGCAAATAATGTTGTTATGAACATAGTTGAGCATGTGTCCTTGTGGTATAATTGAGCATTCCATGGGTATATACCCAAGAGTGGTATAGCTGGGTCTTGAGGAAGATTGATTCCCAGTTTTCTGAGAAACTACAATACTGATTTCCAAAGTGGCTGTAAAAGTTTGTACTCCCACCAACCATGGAGGAGTGTTCCCCTTGCTCCACATCCTCTCCGACATAAGCTGTCTTCAGTGTTTTTTATCTTAGCCATTCTGACAGGTGTAAGATGGTATCTCAAAGTCATTTTGATTTGTATTTCCCTGATGATTAAGGATGTTGAGCAATTCCTTAAATGTCTTTCAGCCATTTGAGATTCTTTTGTTGAGAATTCTCTGTTTAGCTCTATAGTCTATTTTTTTTTAATTGGACTGTTAGGTATTTTGATGTCTAGTTTCTTGAGGTTTTTTTTTTTTTTTTACATATTCTGGAGATCAGCGCTCTGTCAGATGTGGGGTTGGTGAAGATCTTCTCCCATTCTGTAGGCTGTTGTTTTGTCTTATTGACCATGTCCTTTGCCCTACAAAAGCTTCTCAGTTTCAAGAAGTCCCATTTATTAATTGTTACTTTCAGTGTCTGTGCTACTGGTGTTATATTTAGGAAGTAGTCTCCTGTGCCAATGTGTTCAAGACTACTTCCTACTTTCTCTTCTATCAGATTCAGTGTAACTGGTTTTATATTGAGGCCTTTGATTCACTTAGACTTGAGTTTTGTGCATGGTGACAGATATGGATCTATTTGCAGTCTTCTACATGCTGACATCCAGTTATGCCAGCACCATCTGTTGAAAATACTTTCTTTTTTCCATTGTACAGTTTTGGCTTCTTTGTCAAAAATCAGGTGTTCATAGGTGTGTGGGTTAATGTTAGGGTCTTCAATTTGATTCCATTGGTCCACATGTCAGTTTTTAATGCCAGTACCAAGCTGTTTTTATTACTGTAGCACTATAGTAGAGCTTGAAGTCAGGGATTGTGATGCCTCCAGAGGTTGTTTTATTGTACAGGATTCTTTTGGTTATCCTGGGTTTTTTGTTTTTCCATATGAAGTTAAGAATTTTTTCCAGGTCTGTGAAGAATTGTGTTGGGATTTTGATGGGGATTGCATTGAGTCTGTAGATTGCTTTTGTTAAGATTGCAATTTTTACTATATTAATCCTACCTATCCATGAGTATGGGAGAGCTTTCCATTTTCTGATATCTTCTTCAATTTCAAGAAAGAGCATCTCATATCAGGAGCTGCATTTGTATATCAGGTGGTCTGAGCCACTCCTGGAAGGGTGCAAGTCTTTTAGACTAAGTGACCCAAGAGTCTTCTGTCTGAGGCTTTGCTTGCCTCTGTACAGTCTTTGCATTGTCTAAGGCTCCCTAGAGAAAACTGAGCATCTAGTGCTATGTCCACTCCACCCAGTTACACATCCCCATGGAGGTAGGCCCCAGGGAGATAACTGCATACCAGTGTGCTGTGCTATGTTCCTTTAACACTGACTGACCAGCCAGGGAGGACATCAGTTCATCACCTAACTGAGAAGGGTGGTGGGCTTCTAGCTATGGCTCCTGGCTTTGCCCTAGAGAGCTTTTCTGACTGGTTGTCTTTGTGGTTCAGTGTTATATTGATGGCACTGTTTTTATTGAGTATTTGTATGTGCTTGGTGACAAGCTAAATGCCTTACTACCTGTATTAGTCGGGGTTCCCCAGAGGAACAGAGTTTACAGAATCAATCTCTTTCTATATATAGAAAGGGGGCTTATTAGGATGGCTTACAGGCTGTGGTCCAGCTGGTCCAACAATGGCTGCCTATGAACTAAAGGTCCAAGAATCCACGAGTTGTTCAGTGCATGAGGCTGGATGCTTTGGTATACACTAGAATCCTGAAGTAGGCTCTAATGCCAGTGGGCTGGGTCTTCCTCAATTAACAATCAAGGCAATCTTCCAGAGACATGCCTATGGGCCAACCTTACCTGGACTAGATAATTCCTCATTGAGACTCTCTTCCAAGGTAATTTTTGGTTGTGTCAAATTGACAATAAAAACTATATAGCACATCTGCCTTGCAAAAGTCCGTACAGAAGGGCTAAGCGAGCTTGAGCTGGTCTGCTTGCTTTTCGTGTCCGCCTTCTGCTGTCACAACACTGAAGGTGCTGATTGGCTGCACTTGGATCTTGTTTAGCCTACAGTGTTTTAAAAAAAAAAAATATTTAAAAATATGAACCAATGTTTAAAATGTAAAGGATTTCGTATATCAACACATATACAAAATTCTACCATCTTTTACAAACAGATATGTCCAACAACCTTGAGCCCTCAAATTCCCCTGTCTTCCGGAGGCATCAGCTTCCCTGATGGAAGAGTACGAACTCCCATGTGCAATGGAACCCAGGATAGCAGTCTGCCTCTGTTCACACACCTGCCTGACTCCCTCGCTCTCCCAAATGCCCAACCTGGCTGTTTTGACTCTTTAGCCATGATATTGGGGTGCTGAATGTGTTCTCTCCCTTGGACAGACTGAGAAGCAGGATTCTGGGATAGGGTTAGGAGCAGAAAACACAAGGCTAAGCTGGGGACCGTTGCAGAAAATTCTCGGTTATTTCCAAAGTCAGTTCCTCTACAAGGAGACTGGCAGGACAAAGGGATGGCATGGATCGTGCTGGGGAGTGGCCACAGACCTGGAATTTTGCTTCAGGGTCTGCCACCAGCTACCTGTATGAGCCACACAGAGTCACCCTCCTTTTCTGTATCTCTAGGAGGGAGAGAAAAGAGCTGAGGCTGTTGTTGGTTCCAAGTCTGTGATGTTATTGCTTGCAAGGCAGTTTTCACAGGAGTGGATCTTCTAGAGGTTAACAGTGGAAGAAAATGAACAGGTAAGCAAGCAAGCCTGTCAGACTCGGGTTCTCAGCAGCTGGAAGTCACGGACCCAGCCCAGTATGCAGCAGCTGGCTCGGATTCCTGAAGCTGCTTTGAATGCCAGACTTTCCTTTTTATCAGTTCAGGGGGCAGGCCGGGGCCTGACCCTTTATTTGGAAGCCATAGTGGGAAGTGCTGAACACATTCGCTGTCAGAGTAAAGCCCACAGCCTGGACGTATCGCTGGGAACTGTATTCGGGAAAATTGCCCTATCATTCAGTGCTTTCAGAAACCCCACAGGCATGACATTGCTGTATGTGCCTTCCATTCATCTCTTAAAGCAGAGATCTTACTACAGAAAAATGAACCCGTTTATCCAATTAGAGCATTCATGAAAATAAATAGATGTCCAAAGAACTGATCTAAAACAAATCAAAACAAGACATCAGGCCCAGATCCAAGAAAAAGTCTTCATGATGGATTTTTCCAGTATGTCCTTTTGCACTACTGTGAGCCTCATGATTTTTCCGGAATCTGTCATCATTTCTGGTTTCATAGCCTGGTTTCTTAGAATACTCTTGATTTTTCACTTTAGCAAAATAGTATGGGAAATTGATCTTTGGTTCCGTTGCTTCTATGAAGACTTGAACTCTTTCACAGCTTTTTGGTACCTCCCCAGCATGGGCACTTTGGGGATGTGATTGAGGGTTGAAGGACAGTCTTACTGGACCTGACTGAGTCTACTGGCTTGATTTTATAGAACCTGGCCTTCTTCTGGGGCCACCTGACATTCCAGATTGTGCTGGGGCAGCATGTGTCTCCTGGAGCAAGGTCTCTCAAACCTTAATGTGCACACATATCACCTCTTAAAATGCCGAATGCCGATTCTAGGGCCTCAGGAGGTGGCTCGGTCAGTAGGGTGCTTGCTATGCCAACACGAAGACCTCAGTTTGATCCCCATGTCTTAATTTGCATTTCCATTGTTATGATAAAACACCATTACCAAGAGCAACTTAAGGAGTAGAGGGTTTATCTGGCTGACAGGTTACAGTCCATCATGAAGGGAAATTAAGGTAGGAACCTGGAGACAGGACTTAAGGCGGTGGTGTCTCGAAACCCCCCCCCCAAAAAAAAAAAGTTGGGGATGGCTGGGTGGTGGTGGCACACGCCTTTAATCCCAGCACTCAGGAGGCAGAGGTAGGTGGATCTCTGTGAGTTCGAGGCCAGCCTGGTCTACAAAGTGAGTTCCAGGACAGGCTCCAAAGCTACACAGAGAAACCCTGTCTCAAAAACAAACAAACAAACAAACAACCCCCCCCCAAAATAAGCAAAGATGTGTTTCATTTGTTTATGCTGCAGAATATTACTTTAACTGTGTAAAGGTGTGTTACTTTTGTTTATGCTGCATTTTTTTAAACGATGTAAGGATGTGTGTTTAATTATATAAAGATATGTTGCATCTGTTTCACCTTGCCTGCCTAAGGCACCTAATCGGTCTAATAAAGAGCTTAATGGCCAATAGCTGAGCAGAGAACGGCTAGGCAGAGCTGGCAGGCAGAGAGAACAAATAGGAGAAGGAAGCTGGGTTCAGGAGAAGAGAAGGAGAGAAGGAGAGAAGAAGGGAGACTTAGAGAAACAGTTAAAGTAAGATATACAGAAGTAAGAAAGATAATAAGTCCTAAGGCAAAAGGTAGATAAAGAGAAACAGGTGAATTTATGCTAAAAGAGCTAGCTTAAGCTAGGCCAAGCATTCAAAACTAGTAAGTCTCCGTATCATGATTTGGGAGCTGGTTGGCAGCCTAAAAGAAAAAAGCCTAGCACATTTTGGTGCCCAACGTGGGGTGACAAATGTTGTTTGGCAGTCAAAAGAGTGGATACCTTCAGCAACTGCTGTCCCAATAGGCAACTGCCACCCCTCAGCTACCAGCAAGGGTTTGACCCACAGGCCACAGCCAGGTAGGAATTCTGTGCCCTCAGGCACTGGTTCTCACAGCTGCTAAAGGAAACTTCATCTAAATCTCTATCCTTCTATAGAACTCAAGATTCAAAGGTTGAGATGAAATCCTGCTTGCTCAGAGAGGCTGAATAGCAAGTAGCTAACCTTCTCTCCTTGCTCTTGTCTCCCGGAAAAAGGAGTGTCCTCGTGCTCAGCACCCACTAAAGAACCCTCGCTACACTTAGTTCCTCCCTACCACTTCCTGTCAGCTAGTTGCTCACTCAGCCTCCTGACCCCAGGTTCATTTTATTTAGTCAAACAAATGCAACACATCTTTGGATCATTAAACAAAGGCAGCAGAAACAAATGTAATACACTTTCACACAGTTAAAATAATATTCCACAACAGGAAGCTGCTTGCTAGGTGCTTCCTGTAGCTTACTGAACCTGCTCTCTTATACACCCCTAGACCACCTGCCCAGGGGTGGCACTGCATCTCCCACATCTTTGTTAATCAAGATGTCCTACAGACATGCCTACAGGCAATCTGATGGAAGCATTTCTCAGTTAAGGATCATCTTCCCAGATAGCACTAGCTTGTATCAAGCTGACAAAAAAACTAACCAGGGATACTCTAGGGCCCAAATAAATGCTGGATGTGTGGTGTATGCCTATAGTCCCAAAACTGGAGAAATGGAGACAGGAGGATCCCTGGGGCTTGCTCATCAGCCAATTCAGCCACGTTGATGAGGCTCTGGTCCCAGGAAAACCACAAGGTGTATGGCTCTTGAGGAATGACACCTGAAACTGACCTCTGTCTTCCACCTGCATGCACATACATGTTCACATGCACCCATACATGTGCATGCACACAGACACCCACAGCATTCACACAATGCATATTCTGGTTCTTAGTTTGAGGTCAGGCCAGGAGAGTCTGCCTTTCTACCATGTTCCTGATGACAGTGATGCTGCCGATCCATGGACTGTATTTGAATTTGCAAGAGCACAGCTGTGGCTTTCCAAGTGCTCTGCACCCACAGCCTCACTTTGGAGCTCATTAGAGATGTAACACTTTTAGCCAAACCCCATCCTCTGAACTAGTAACTCTGGCCACACAACCCAGCAAGCTATAGTGGCACAAAACTTCCAGGTGGTGCCGACATACATACCAAAGGTTGAGGACCAGTGTCTATATCATCAATATGGTTTGAATTGTTTCCCTTCACAAATGACACTGTGAAACCTGAGCCTTCAGGACCCATGCACATATTAGGTGACAATAGAGTCTTCAAAGGTTTAATCAAGTTAAGATGGTGCCATTCAGTGTGAGTCTAATCCAGTACGACTAATGTCCTAATTAGAAGATGGCCGTGTGAGGACCCAGAGACAAGATGGTCATGTGGTAATAGAGGCAAAAATAAATAAATAAATAAATAAATAAATAAATAAATAAATAAATAAATAAAAGCAGAACTGAAAGAGATGAAAGATTCTCACCCACATGTTTAAGAGGGAATGTGGCTCTGTCAACACATGCTTTTAAACTTCTAAAGTTGTAAGTGGTGATGAATGATGTTTCTAATCTTAGCAGTAAAGAGACCAAGGAAAGTGGATCTTTCATAATTTGAGGCCAACCTGCTTCTCATAGAGAGTTCTAGGCCACCCATGGGTACAGGGTGAGACTTTCTCTCAAACAAAAGAACAATAACATGTAGATTCTGGAATTATAAGGCAATATATATATATATATATATATATATATATATATATATATATATATCTGTTCTCACAACTATGCCATGTATGGTACATTATGTCAGCCTTCAGAAATTAATCCAACCCTGAAAAGCTTTTCCCCACACTAGGATAAACATCAGTGTCCACAGGGCCCAATGTGGGAGTCTGAGAGTAGAAAGGGAAAATAGAGAATGAAGGAGAAGAGGATGAAATAGAAAACAAGAAGCCATAATGACCCTTGGTTTGGGGTGTTTGTGTACTTAGTGATTAAAAAGAAATGTTTTGTACCAAAGAAAAACATACTGAGAAAGAACTATGTGAAACAACCCCATGCACAACAGCCTCAAGACACAAAACAACAATAAAAAACCTTGTAATGAGCCAACTCTAGGAACTGAAAGACTTACAGTGTAAAATCTTTAAACACTGAAGAAAGACATCAAAGAAGACACCAGGGAATAAAAGCCCTCTCCTGCTATGGATCAGTAGGGTTAACGCAGGGTTAATGTTATGAAAATGTCTATCCAACCACAAGCAATCTACAGAGTCAATGCAATCCACATCAAAACCCCAGTGCAATTATTCACAGAAATAGAAAAAAATAGTAAAATTCACACAGAAGCTCAAAAGACCCAGATAACCAAAGCAATCCTGAACAATAAAAACACCATTAGAGGGGTCACCACACCTGATTTTATGTTACACTACCCAGCCATAGTCATAAAAACAGCATGATGGTGCCCCAAAAACAGACATGTAGATCAATGGGATACTCAACTACCCAGATACAAGTCCACACATTTACAGTCACCTGACAAAGACACCAAAATTATTGGAGAAAAGATAGCATCTTCAACAAATGAACCAGGAAAAACTGGACATCTACATGTAGAAGAATGAAACTAGATCCGTATCTCTCACCCTGGACAAAAATCCATTTCCAGTAGATCAAAGATCTCAATGTTAGACCTGAGAACCTGAGATGTCTAGAGGAAGAAGGGGAGAGTACAGTTCAAGGTACAGGCATGGGAAGGACTTTCTGAACAGGACAACAGTGGACAGGTAGGACCTCATGAAATTAAAAGATTTCCCTGCTGCAAAGGAAACTTAACTGGCAGAGCAACAGCCCACAAAATAGGAGAAACTCTTTACCAGCGTTACAGTTGGCAGCCTAGTGTCTGGAATACACAAAGAATTGAAAAAACTAACAGCAAGAAACAAACTACCCAATTTTAAAACAGGCTCAGGAATTGAACAGAGCCCTCAAAAGAAGGAATGCAAGTGGCCAAGAGATATTTTTGAAAACTGTTATACACCCTTAGCAATCAGGGAACCCACAACAGTCGTGGTTACCAGCACAAGACTGGGTCTGCCAATAGTTCATCATGGAAAGGGGAAGCATTCATGAGGTCCATCTCTCCCTAGGGACTGTTGACAATTAATGGTTGTTGGGGGAAAGCATGTTACTTTTTCAATGGTGTAGGCACTGATAGTTTCCCACGTTGCAATAAATAACCTCTCACTCACGCTTGTGTAAGCAACTTTAATTAAACTCAGTGGACCACACACACATGAAAGAGGCAGACTTGGTAAGAACAAGAACTAGAATTCATTATAGACATGTCTGAAACTGTCAGTGTAAGTAAATAAACAGATAAATCAATACTTGTAAGTCACTTAGCAAGTATTTATTTGTAGATGGAAGTTTTCCTATGTCCCAGCTGGCTGGTAGTCTGGACAACTCTCTCCTACTTGTGTCTCCCAAGTAAACACACAAAGGCTTTTATTAATTATAACTGCTTGGCCATTAGCTCAGGCTTATTACTAACTAGCTCTTACACTTAAATTAACCTATAATTCTTATCTATGTTTAGCCATGTGGCTTGGTACCTTTTCTCAGTTCTGCCTTCACATCTTCCTTCCTCTGTGTCTGGCTGGTGATCCCTGACTCAGCCTTCCTCTTTCCAGAATTCTCCTTGTCTGCTTATCCTGCCTATACTTCCTGCCTGGCTACTGGCCAATCAGCATTTTATTTATCAACCAATTAGAGCAACACATTCACAGCATACAAGGCAACATCACCCATCATTTATTGAATGCTTACTAAGGGCTGAGGTCAGTTTTAGGCATCAAGGAAATAGCAACCATAATATCAAAATCCCATCCCTGAAGATGCTTGCAGTTGGTAGAGGAGGAGGATGAGTAAATAGAAGCTTACTGTTTGTGGTGGTGTGAATGAGAATGGCTCCCATACACTAATAATATTTCAATACATGGTTCCCAGTTGGTGGAACTGTTTGGGAAGGATTAGGAGGTGTGTCCTAGTTAGAGGCCATGTCACAGGCTTGAAGTTTCAAAAGAGTAGAGTCTGCCATTCTCAATTTACCCTCTGTCTTCTACTTTAGGATCAAGATGTATGCTCTCAGCTATTGCTCCAGCTGCATCCTGCCTGGATGCATACTGCCATGCTCCCCACCATGATAGCATTGGTCTCTAACCCTCTGAAACGGTAAGCCCCCAATACACTCTTCCATAAGTTGCTTTGGCCATGGTGTCTTATCACAGCAATAGGAAAGAGGCTAAGACACCATTCAATACAGATGGGACTCTACCCTAGATGATGTGAGATGCTATATGAGGAGAGCACCAGGAACTGTAAAGCACTGCTACATACAGTCTCTGTTGTGAATGGTCCCCTAAGTTCAAATGGTACAGAACTGCTCAGTGACCATGGCTGCTCTGGTGGAAGATTCAAGAAGGACATTTCATTCATCATTTAGGGTCAACAAATGATGACTACCCCAGGGCAGTAGTGTGTAGATGTAACCAACTGTCTTATTAAATAAGAAACACAGAATCAATGCAAAGAAGAAAGCCAAGAGATCAGAGCTAAGAGCCTTACCCGCCTGCTGCAGCTAGCCTCTTCAGCCAAGAGAGACCTACTTCCTGTGTGTTTGTCTTTATATAGACTTTCTGTTCTGCCTTCTCATTGGTTGTAAACCCAACCACATGACCTCCTCGTCACTGCCTGTCTGTACAGACCTTCAGGTCTTCTATGGTTGGTATTGAGATTAAAGGCGTGTGTCTCCAATGCTGGCTGTATCCTTGACCACACAGAAATCTACCTAGCTCTTCCTACCAAGTTCTGGGATTAAAGGCATGCACCACAAACGCCCAGCTCCACTATGGCTTACTATTAGCTCTGACCCCCAGGCAACTTTATTTATTAACATACAAATAAAATCACAATTCAGTACAAATAAAATATCACCATAGTAGTGTCTAAACTGAGCTTTACAAGGTGAGTGGCAGTTACTCAGGTAAGGAAAGCTGAGTGGTTTTGTAAGAATTAGGAAGGCAGGCATTTAGAAAAAGAAAATAGTATATGCCATACTGAGACAGTACGTCTGAGGCAGACCTAGATGAACTCACCTGTCTCTGGATGCTGGAAAAATGGTATTATTAAAATCTGGTAAAGTGACTGTTAAGTTCTGTAAGTTTGTACTGAAAGTACTCAGATCCCATGCCCAAGTTTTTTCTGTAAATGGGCAGTGGCATTGGGAAGGGGACATTTGATTTCCTAAGTAACAATTGTTGGATTTTCTCTTACTGTGCAAAGCAAAATGATTGTCAGTCAGCGTCTAGACCATCCTCATACCTGCACCGGCCACCTGGAACATCCTTGGAAGTTTTGAGGGAACTCAGGGAAGGCTGCAGCGGATTGCCCTAGCCCCCGAAGGGCATGGCCAAACACGCTCTGTTTGAATGGCTTATCCCCAAACTTCTGCAGTCACACACCTGGATAAACCGTTTCCACATTGGCCAGAGGGGCAACACTTCCCCTGGTGGAGTAGCGACTGTGGTGGTAAGGCTCTGATTGGTTCAAAACCCAAGCTTGGATGACAGTGATTGGTCCAAATGAATAGTATGATTGGCCAAACAAATGGCGATTGTTGGTTCAAACAAACTTTCATGGACTATAAGCAATCTGTTGAGCCTCGTTGACTTGGCTCCCCAGGCCTGTGCCACGTCCCCTGGTGTTACATTTGGTCCAATAAAGATTTCTCTGAATGGACTTTCTCTGTCTAATATGTTTAGTGAAGGCTGAGATGGAAACATGAAGAAAGAAGCCACAATGTCAGAGATGATAGTGGTGTGTGTGTGTGTGTGTGTGTGTGTGTGTGCACTTGCATACATGTGTGTGCATGTGTGTGTTTTGGTATGGGGATGAAGGGCCGCCTGGCAGCCAAAGAAGCAAGGTCTGAACAGTGGCATGGGTCTGCACAACACCTTGATCTCACTTTGACAGATGACTGTCCCCTGTCCGAACCCTGGAGGAACTGCCACCTCCTGGGCCTGTGGATGCAGTTTCTGTGCCCAATACCACCTTTGATGCCAGTGAACTGCTGGTGTCCTGTAGCTAGAGTTTTCCTGCCTGGCCCACAGTCAGGGCAAATCTCTTTCACCTGCCAGTCCCACAGCCTCTCAGACCCGACCAAGTAAACACAGAGACTTACATTGGTTACAAACTGTATGGCCGTGGCAGGCTTCTTGCTAACTGTTCTTACAGCTTAAATTAATCCATTTCCATTAATCTATACCTTGCCACGTGGCTCGTGGCTTACCGGTATCTTCCCATGCTGTTTGTCATCGTGGCGGCTGGCAGTGTCTCTCTGACTCAGCCTTCCACTTCCCAGCTTTATTCTCCTCCTTGCCCTGCCTATACTTCCTGCCTAGCCAACGGCCAATCAGTGTTTTATTGATTAATTAGCAACACATTTGCCATACATCCCACAGCACTTCCCCCTTTTTTTTTTCAAAAAGGAAGGTTTTAACCTTAACAAAGTAAAATTACATATAATTTGGGAATTTGGGCGTAGCTTCTCTTACTACTTCCTGCTGGAAGGGGGCGCTGTATCTTATGGGGAAACAAAGAAAATTTTAGAATTATGGAATAGTCCATGAGGCTGTATCGTCTGAGCCAGATGCCTTCAAACCATTCTGGATGTTGGATCATCTGGGCCATGGTGTCATCGGAGATCTTTCAGGGGGTCTTGGCTGGTCAAACCTGATGTATCTTAATCTGGAACAATTCCATAGCCTTTGGCTTTCTGTGGGAACAAAAGCAGAGACTCCTTTCCAAAGCAACATATCCTTATATCCAAATTTTGAAGTCAAGGTACCTTTAAAATATACATATTGGCATAACTCAACAGCTTTTACAATCAAATGTTTTTCTGCAGTTAAAAATCTCAAAGACAACACAATCTGTGTAATATTCATCTCTATGTGGCTTATTTTTTATACTACCTTTACTGTCTCTTTGAAGACTTTATTTTTAAAAACTATTTATTTCTTTATATAACTGTATATATTCCTTTTTCTCTCTCTTCCAAGCCTACTTATCTTTTACACACATTTTAAACTATTACATCTGAATCTGTCTTATTGTGAATCTCTTGCCTTAAACTGCAGCAGCTGTGGCTGCTGGCTCCGCCCACCTCAGCTTCCCAACATGGCTACGTTTACCACCAGCTCTGGGAGCTGTCATGGGTCTATGCTTTTATCCAAGCAGCGTGTAGCTCAGAAACCTCTTTTTGTTTTGTACTAGCAAAGTCTAAATCCACCATGCAGCTTAATGTGCCACTTGCAGAGACCTCATTCCCGCCAAACTGCAGGTCGAGCGTGCACACCAGAAACCCACAAGGAGCTCAAATCAGCAGCTGCAGCTCATTTGAGAGAGAAAATTAGGAACTGTTTTTAGCTCCGTTTTAGAATCTTTTTTCTCAGTTTTTAGGTGGAAACTCTTGCCCCATGTTGGACGCCATTTGTAGCTTAAGTTTTCCTGCCTGGCCCACAGTCAGGGCAAATCTCTTTCACCTGCCAGTCCCACAGCCTCTCAGACCCGACCAAGTAAACACAGAGACTTACATTGGTTACAAACTGTATGGCCGTGGCAGGCTTCTTGCTAACTGTTCTTACAGCTTAAATTAATCCATTTCCATTAATCTATACCTTGCCACGTGGCTCGTGGCTTACCGGTATCTTCCCATGCTGTTTGTCATCGTGGTGGCTGGCAGTGTCTCTCTGACTCAGCCTTCCACTTCCCAGCTTTATTCTCCTCCTTGCCCTGCCTATACTTCCTGCCTAGCCAACGGCCAATCAGTGTTTTATTGATTAATTAGCAACACATTTGCCATACATCCCACAGCAGTGTCCCGAGCACCTGACTTCCAGCAATGACAGCTGGAGAGGTCCTCACTGCTGGAACCCTGCTGTGACTGCTCAGCAT
This sequence comes from Peromyscus eremicus, assembly GCF_949786415.1. Classification (NCBI taxonomy): domain Eukaryota; kingdom Metazoa; phylum Chordata; class Mammalia; order Rodentia; family Cricetidae; genus Peromyscus; species Peromyscus eremicus. Next base: position 74,132,827 of record NC_081421.1, read on the forward strand.
CCAATTCCAAAGCCCCAGGCCAAGTTCCCCATCCCTAAGGTGGGCATGAAGGAGCAGCTATCTCTAAGGCTTCAGTCCCCACCACCACCACCAAGGGCCCACTGCTGGAATCTGCCCAGCTATGCCAGGAGTGGGCAGCCACTGACCACAGGTGGACACTGCCTGGCCTGAGAGTATACCTGCTCTGGAGTGATTCATCAGGTGCCAGGCACCCAATTCCTGACCCACTCTCAGAATGGCTGCAAGGAGCTGGAGAAGAAAGGCTGCAAGCAGGCCCTGGTCTCCAGAAGAGTTTCTGAGAGCTGTCAAGTCTTTAGGGCAAAGGTCTGAGACTGTAGGCTGAGCGCTGTAGTGCTGGCTGCTGCCAAGAGCCAATGGTGCAGGTATTCAAGGCCTGCACGATCACTGTGGCACCTGAATGCTAAGGGTCGCCATGCCCAAGGTTGGTATGGGGAGCTATAAGATTAGAGAGTGTCACTTGCTCATCCTGCCTGCCACAACCACCTTCTGCTGTCACCTGGGACTTGAGGAAGCCAAGAGCTGGTTCTTTAGTTGACTCCTAAATCCAGGAATTCTGGGGTAGAAATCTTAAGGGATCATGTACTAGGACCTTTTGATTCCTAGTCTCCAGTACCCACCCAGGGAGCCCCCCAGCACTTGAGTTCTTCTGAGCAAACCTTCCCTGCCTGTAAGCTGCTGGAATTTCCTGAGGATTGAGTGAGGGTTGAGTTCTCTCTGTAGCTTTTGTCCTTCAGCGTTGTTTCCATGGAGATCTTTTCCTCAGCCTTGCTGAATGCCTCTTTTAGTGTCTGCCCCTTCTCTCTGTGTCGGGGTTCAGTGTTGGGGTCCAGCCTCAACCTATCAAAGGGTCCCTTGAAGAGGGAGTGAGGAACTAAGAAACGCTAGATAGGAAATATAGAAGTAGAAAAAGAAAAAAGATAACAATACAGGATAGCTTTGGGAGGGCCCTGGGTCAATACCCAGCAGCCTCAAGTTTATTTTTAATGAGCTTTTTATACACTAGCAAGGCGAGAGGCAAAAAACCTCCCCCTTTCAAGATCAAAGCACAATGTACAACCAAGTGTAGACCCTTCAAAACATTGGTACCTACACCCCATGGCAAAGCATCCTGTGATTAGGCCTTGAAGTATAAGACACCTGATAACCATGCCTTTGCACCCCATTATGCAGCCTTGGAGAGCAACATAAACTCTGACTCTCTGACCTTGAATCAAACCACAAGTTGAAATCTTTGTGGGCTCACGCATCTCTGCTTATCTGGTAAGATGTTTGGCAAGATCTGGTAAAACAGCTTCGTGAAAACACTTTAAACTATTGTGGCTGATGGGTATGGTGTGCTTGGTAGTAATACTTGGTACTACTAAGTACACCAAGAGTTTTGTCTCTTTCTGTGCCAACTTTTCTGAGACCTTTCTCTCTCAGCCCCAGATTGCTATACAGCTTCCATTCTAGATCTGACCAGAGTCAGACCCTCTCTCAACAAATCAAAACAAAAGTCTGTCAGTGGAGAAACATGAGAATCTAAATAAGCTCTATAGCTCGGTTGAGAATGTTGCAGATACGTATGTCTCTTCACTCTTCCTACTATACCACAGGCATCTGTGTTTCCAGCACTAACAGAAAGTGAAAGAAAGCCATTTGAAACTGTGTCACCATTCCTCTAGGTTTACCATTTCAAAACGCAGAAAAAGCATTCTAAGAAACAAAACGTAACTATGAATATTTTATATGCCTAGAAAAAAGTGTGAAAAGAGATTCATAAAATTATTACCATGATCACCTGTGGTTAGCTGAAGTAAAAGTGGGGTAGGTTTTCATGTTTCTCCTGTGTAATTCTATATATTTGATTCTTTTTTTTTTTTTTTTTATAATCATGGAGAACCTACTCATCGTGCTCCTTGCTCTGCTGAGCGTGGACTAGAGGAAGTGAATAGTAGTAACAATAGCAATGTATCAACCTATTGTGTGCTAGGCATATCCTGTGGACTCTGTAGGTGAATCTGTAAGGATGGTCATCTCCATTTCATAGCAGAGGAAACAGAAGCATAGAGTGGGCGAGCATCTGGCCAGAGCAACAAGTGACAGCGTTGGTCCAGGCAGCTTGGCTGGCTCCAGTAAAGACTCGCAGCCACTCTGCTCTGTCATGTGGATTCATTGATAGAATGAACAGATAAATGGGTGTGTGTGTGTGTGTGTGTGTGTGTGTGTGTGTGTGTGTGTGTGTCTGTGTCTGTGTCTGTGTGTCTGTGTGTGTGTGTGTTAAAGAGGGAAAACAGAGTTTTCCGACTAAGGCTCTAAAAAGTGGAAGAGTCAATGGATCAGTGAAACTCATCCCAGAGCACTCTGTTTAATCAGGGTTTTACATGTTATCTTTCATTGCAAGGTAATGGGCTGTTTACCCTCAGTGCCTTCCAAATGCTGAGTGTTACGCTGATTTGAGCGGCTGTTGATGGTGACTTGGAAAAGCTGAACTTTTTAATTTAAAGAAAGTGAAAGAATTAATCGCCAGCAAATTAAAAAGAGTCATCTGCCACTTCTCTGCCTCCTCCCTCACTGCCTTTAACCCGAACAATAACAAGGGTGTGGCGAGCTCAGCTACGACCATCGACTTGTCCCTCTCCAAGCTGCCTGGTTTGGCAGCTTATGAAATGATTTCTGTGGATTAGAGATATGGGAAAGAAGTCTACAGGTCACACTCAGCTCTGCCCCCAGGACTGAAGGAACTCCTTGCTTAGAGGAAAGAGTCCTGAAATGAAAGAACTCGATGCCATTCTGTATCCTTGGCACAGGGCAGAGTGTTTGTCACATAGTAGGGGCTTTATATGAAACGGATCTCTCTTGTCAGCTTAATAGATTTTTCCCTTCCTTCATCTCTTCTGCCCACCCTCTCCATCTCCTGTCTTTTCTTTTTTGTACTGGGAATTGAGCTCAGGGGCTCCCACATGCTAAGCACACCTTCTATCTACCTGCCGAGTCACACCCTCTAGATGGTTTAAAGCAAGTTCTTCAAAACTTAATACTCTTCGAGGATTAAAACAATGCAGAATCCAAGACCTAAACCCACCCATGTCAGCACCATGACTTTAGAGTAAGGAGGATTTTGTAAATCTGAAGAGAAGGGAACTTAGTGGCTCTCTTTCCTCCCCTCTCGAATCTTAAAGGACAACTCAGGATTAGTTTTATGGACATGTGGAATTTGTACATGCGCTTACATTACATTTTTGTGGTTTGTGGGGGAAATGAATATAATCACTGCTCTAGTGTAAACTGAATTCAGCTTCCTGGCAACAGGGCTGGTATCTCCATGCACAGTTGAGTTCAGCGTGTATCCACACGTAAACATCACTCCATGGGAGGTAAGAAGAAAATCCCTGCAGGACAAAGACACACCAGCCTGTCTGATGGAACAGACAGCACATTTGGAGGCCCAGGAAAGGAGAAGGATGTTTAAATTAATGACAGCTCTGGCTGCCCAATCCTTGATGGTGTGGTGTTAACAGAAAGAGCAGATCACCAAGCAACGGAGACACATCACTGTGGTGGAATAAGAAACACACCTCATTAAATTCTGGAGTGGCTTTATACACACACAATAGTTCTCTGACCTCTCACAGAATGGAAACAGTACCACTCTCAATTTGTGTCCAGTCATAAGTATTAACACATCCTTCAATATTTTTCATGAGTCTTTGGAAAAAACAGCTATTAACAGTTTGAATCTGAAATTTCTGAGCAAACTCATGTTCTGAATACTTGTTGTCCAACTGGCTGTGCTATTCTGGGAGATGGTAAAGCCTGTAGGAAGTGGTAGAAGTAGGTTGCTATGGTTGCAGTAACATTAAAACACCCCACTCCTGGTATCAAGTCCCTGAATTAGTTGCTTTCCAATTGCTATAACTGTAGTACCTGCTTTTGCTTGTTGCTTTTGCTTGTTTCAGTCAGTCAGGTGGGGTAGGGAGGTGGGGGGGGATGATGTGGAACAAATTGGCTCACAGTGGTAGGAAGGTGTACTAGAGGCTGCTCCCATCATGGTAGAACAGGAAGAAGAGAGTAAAAGTCAGGAATCAAGGGCTATGTATCACCTTCACAGGCCCATCCCTAATGTCATGCTTCAACTAAGTAGGTTCCTTAAGTTTCTCTCCTCTCCTTCCCCCTGAATATAATCACAAGGAACAAATGTTCAAATGTGAGTCTATGGGGGACATTCAGACTCAGACCATAAAATCAACATGTAATGTAGTCATAATGTAGGGCAGGTTTTGGTGTTACCCTGGAAAAGAAAATATTCTGTGGACAGTAATATATTCAGAGTTAATTAGGGCTAAATGAGAGTGCATGTATGTGTGTGTGTGTGTGTGTGTGTGTGTGTGTGTGTGTGTGTGTGTTTGTATACATATAATATATATATGTACTTTGTAACATAGCACAAGTATTAATAATGTCTAGCTTTTATCAGCAATGACTATAAAACCAGGAAATAGTATGGAGATAACTAGATAGGCTTAGAGAGAAAAGAGACTAAGTTCATAGTGGCTGGAGGTTAATGTAACCCTCACAGCTGTATTTAAACAGGATATCATGTGACTACTCAAACACTAAAGACACAGGCTACCCAAAATAGTCGGGTACCAAGATGGTTAACTAAGATGGCTACTAAGTCTACTTTTCTTCATTAAAATGGCATCGCCATCCTGTATCTGACATATGAAATACCTGATAAACCCAATATAAGGATAGAAAAGGACAATAAACCATATTCTGGGGAAATCCTTAACCATTTCTGAAATCCCCAACCTTCCCCTCCCTTAACTCAGAAATATGCCCTCCCTCCATTGAAGTTTCCCATGCAAGGAGCCTGTACTTCCTTTCCTTTCCTTTTCTTTTTTTTTTTTTTTTTTTTTTTGGTTTTTCGAGACAGGTTTTCTCTGTGTAGCTTTGCACCTTTCCTGGAACTCACTTTGGAGACCAGGCTGGCCTCGAACTCACAGAGATCTGCCTGGCTCTGCCTCCCGAGTGCTGGGATTAAAGGCGTGCGCCACCACCACCCGGCTCTCCTTTCCTTTTCTTAAGCCTCCCCATCTGTAACACACACACACACACACACACACACACACACACACACACACACACGCATGCCCAATGCCTATACTTAACTGTTAGTATGTATGTGTTCTTAATAAACGTTAATTTTGCTTCATACTGACTTTTAAGTTCTGTAAGTCAAGATCCTGGCTTGAGCAGAGGACAATGCAAAGAACTCAAGCTGTGGCCATGAGTCCCCTGCTCCTTCTGCTGGTGACATCTGCTCATGCACACAGTCTTTTCACGTGTGTGTTTGGGGGAGTACTGTGCTCAAGATTCAAGTCTCTGGGATCAAACGGGGCTGAGTTAAGATGCTGTCTCCTTCTCACCAGGTTTGTGACATGGGCTGATCAACTTCAGGGTCCCATTTCTTCATCTGCAAAGTGAAGTCACAGTCATAAGTTGCCCAAGGAAGTGATGGAGATCAAATTAAGTAATACAAAAGCTGCTAAGCATATGTTATGGACCTAACAACTGTAGTAACTGTCCTGTCCATCCTCTCATGTGCCAACTTTGCTCTTCAGAGCTCTCTTCTGAAGAGCCCGAGGCTCTGGAAGCATTCTAGAGCAGGGCAGAGGTCAAAGTCTGGTTCTTGTGGAGCGCTTAGGGCGAGAGCATTTTCTAGTCATGACATAAGGCAGGTAGAGAACTTAATATTTAAGGTAACTAATGTATTTTATGATTCAAAAATAATTGAATATTTATGCACTTTACATATTCTATGCTTTCTCCTTTGTTGTCCTTGTATTTAGTTCTTGCCTTTTCAAGCCAGTAGCTGTGAAGCATTTCCCATACATTTAAACTACGAAAGTGTTACATCTTGAATTCTTCCTTCCTACACAGAAAAGTACAGCACACTGTGGATATTGTCCACGTCTTACTCTTTTTCACTTCATTACCTGTTTTGGCAATCTTTCAATACCAATTCCAGAAGAAGCACTCTATTCACTTTTTACAACCACATAGTATTTCATTGTACAAATGTGCCACAGGCTAATCCTTCCCCACTGACCGGCCTTTCGGTGGCTGCCTATTTCCTGCCACAGTTAAACTGCCCACCTACAGACGGCACAAAATCACACACGCCAGCATCCATTCCCCTCCCTGGCCACATGTACGCATTACACTTACATATTTGCTAATTTAATAGCAAGGATGGAATCGTGTTATAGTTTGAATTTGTGTTTATCGTAACCAGAGTGAGACTGATTGTTCCTCATCAGGAGCTGCTCCGATATCCTTCTCCTGTGAACTCTTAATGCTCCTTACCAGTTTGCTCCTTGAAAATGGCATCTTCCTTATTGATCTGTGGAGTTTTATAAGATGTTAAAGACATTTGCTGTGGACTGTGAAATGAGTCACAGTCTCTGCCCACTTTTTTACTTGCCTTTGCTGGACTAGGGTTTTGCCAAGCAGGGGTTGCAAGAATTTAATCTTACAGTCTCTTCCTTTGTGGTATCTCTTAGAGAAGTCCTTCCTACTCTCGATTCATGCAGGATCTACTTGATAACTGATCCGTTGGGAAAGGATCCTGTATGTGTGAGGACTGATTCAATTTTCTTTTCTTTTCTTTTCTTTTCTTCCTATGTAGGCCCAGGGTTGCTGTGGGATGTTCTGTATGGCAAATGTGTTGCTGATTAGTCAATAAATAAAACACTGATTGGCCATTGGCTAGGCAAGAAGTGTAGGCGGGACAAGGAGGAGAATAAAGCTGGGAAGTGGAAGGCTGAGTCAGAGAGACACTGCCAGCCGCCACGATGACAAACAGCATGTGAAGATGCCGGTAAGCCACGAGCCACGTGGCAAGGTATAGATTAATGGAAATGGATTAATTTAAGCTGTAAGAAAAGTTAGCAAGAAGCCTGCCACGGCCATACAGTTTGAAACCAATATAAATCTCTGTGTTTACTTGGTTGGGTCTGAGCGGCTGTGGGACTGGCAGGTGAGAGAGGTTTGTCCTGACTGTGGGCCAGGCAGGAAAACTTTAGCTACACAGGGTTGCTCCTACGCTTTTTATTGAATACTTGATCATTTTCCCCACTGAGATGAGAAGGCATGTCTAGCCCATGCCAAAGCTCACTAGATTTTTGAGTCCACGTCTAAACTTTTTATTCTGTTTTATTGATTTGTCAAAAAACAGGAAAGTTGGAACTGTATAAGTCACTGAGAGAGCACCCAACACAGTAAAGACAGAGAAATTTGGAAGATGAAAATAATATCGCACCAGACATTTTCTGCGGAATATTTTTCAACATTTCAGTGTGAGCCTGAAAAGCATGGCATGGGAGGTCAAAAGATGCTGCCTCACATCAGAGGAGTCCAATACACTTGAGCTTTGCCTCATTACCAATGTGGCCCTGCCTGTCCAGCGAGCACAGGAGTACCTGATGAACGCGGAAACAGTTTGAGCGCTTCTTAGGAATGCCAGAACTTGACACAAAAAGAGAATTAGGTAGTTCTTAGTAAAGGTGACCATAAATTGTGAAGCTCAGGACTCGCATGGGGCAGGCTTCTGTAAAACTGCCTAGTAGCAGAGGTGGAGTAAAAGGAACTCCAGAAAAAGTGGCATGTGAAGCCCTGCGCAGCAGTGAAAGGATGATTGTGAACCTGTCAATCTGAGCAAAAGATGGAAGAGTACCATTTGAACAAAAGCCTTGAGGGTGGAGATGTTTGTAACAGAAATCAGATCAGTGGCTGCAGAAATAATAGTGGCTGAGTGCTGGCTTATCACGCTCAGGGCATTGGGTTCCATATTAGCACTGGGAGAGGAGGAAGAGGAGGAGGAGGGAAAGGAGGAAGAGGAGGAGGAAAGGGAGTGGAAGGAGGAAGAGGAGGAGAAAAAAGGAGAGGGAGGAGGAAGAAAAGAAGGAAGAGGAAGAGGAGGAAAAGGAGGAAGAGAAGAGTGAGGAAGGGAGGGAAGAGGAAGAAGAGAAAGAAAAAGAAAAAAGGAAGGAAAGAATGAAAAAAGGAAGGAAGCAAAGAAGGAAGAGAGAAAGGAAGGAAGGGGGGAAGAAAGAGGAGGGAGGAAGGGGGGAGGGAGGGAGGAGGGAGGGAGAGGGGCTGGAGAAATTACTCAGCCATCAAGAGCATTTGCTACTCATGCAGAGGTTCACAGAATCCACACTGGGCTTCTCAAAACCTCCTGTAACTCCAGCTCCAGGGCTCCCATCCACCTCTCTTGGCTTCTGTGGGCACCCATACACATCTTAAAAAGAAAGAAAAACATTATCCAACAGGTGTGATGACACATGCCTTTAAATCCTGGTGTTTAGGAGGGGGAGGCAAGGGGATAGTCAATTTGAAGCCATCCTGAGAGACACAGTAAGTCCTAGGCCAACCTGGATTGCGTGGTAAAAACCCTGTGTCCAAAAATAATAAATACTAAAACAAACAATAATAATAATAATAATTAAAAATGAACCAGATAATCCTTTCCAAGAAAGATCCCTTCTTTCTTACATCGTACATCCAGTGTCAGGTCCAAAGGAAACTCAAACCCCAAAAGGCAATCTAAATATCCAGAAATTAGCTCAAGCTGCACTATAGGACTTCCGGTGGTTAGATAAAAGTCAGCATTCCTCTGGAACTTGTGAAACTGGTTCCCATCTGCCAAAAGAAGTCATTTCCCTTCCATCCTGCAGAAGGGACAAATGGCCACCTGTGGTTGCATATGAAAGCCTATGCTGGCCTCCAGCCCCCTCATTATCCCAAGTACCTGTTAGACATTTCAAAGCTCATGCTAGCCTCCCAGCCTTTCTCTCCTCCCCAGGCTTCCCTCCTTTTGTTCTCTTTACAAAGGCAAAGATTTCCCCACTGCCCTCGCTATTCACACTACTCTCCTACTCTCTCTTATTCTCTACCTCTTGCTATCTTCTTGCCCTCACTACAATCTAGTCTCCATACAATGCTATCTAGTATTTCCACTATTGTCTCCTGCTGGGGTGGTTTAAATGGCTCCCATAGACTACTCATGTGTTTGAATGCCTATTGGGAGTGGCACTATTAGGAAGTGTGGCCTTGTTGGAGTAGATGTGGCCTTGTTGAGGAAGTGTGTCTCTGTGGGGGAGGGCTTTGAGGTCTCATATATGCTCAAGCTATGCCCAATGTGGGACAGTTCATTTCCTGTTACCTGCAGATCAAGATGTAAAATTCTCAGCTCCCTCTCCAATACCATGTCTGCCTACATGCTGCCATGTTCCACCATGATGATAATAGACTAAACCTCTGAACTGTAAGCCAGTCCCAAAGAAATGTTTTCCTTTATAAGAATTGCCATGGTCATGCAATCTCTCCACAGCAACAGAAACCCTAACAAAGATATCCACTCTCCTTCTTTCTTAGCTCTGGCCATGTCCAGTTTGCTGGCCAAGTCAATATCCTTTTCTCTCTGTTTTCTCCCACATTTACATTAAAAACCTTAACCATATGGAGAGTCATGTCGGCATGACTTTACTGTGTGCCCTCACAGACAACCAGACACAACGGTTACTTCCAGTATTTCTTCCATGACACTTGTCTTCTTCCACTCAGACCTGTGGAGCCTAGACTGTTGTCACCCTCTCCTCAGACTCCTTCCAGACCTTGCAGCTGGGCTCTCCTCTTCTCTCCACATCATCCCCACAGGGGGATATGTGAACCTTAGAACTCATCTTTTTTCTTTTACAAGAATTCTCTCATCCACAGTGATGACCTAACCTGGTGCTCTCTGACGCATCCCTGGCCTGGCTCCATCATCCCTCTCTAGGACACTGTTAGCAGACCCACTGTCCCCTGCCTGGAAATGAATGCTCTAAAGAGACACCTTGTGCCTCTCCATCTGACTACCAAACTGTTGAAACAATGGACCCCGAAGAAATAGGAATCTCCTCCCACCTCCCAGGGAATTTTGTGTTTGGAGAAGGAAAAGGCTTCAGCAAGAGGGGGGATTTATCTCCTGAAAAGTGATTTCACACAGTTCTCACAACTTGACAGACACCTTACAGGATGAGTCTGAAGGACAGACAATGATGAGTCGTCTGTGGTGGGCGGGGTCAATGATGAGTCTGTGGTGGGCAGGACCACACCTTGATGGGACTGCTTATATGTGCATGTCCTAAACCTTTCATTTAACCTTTAACCTCAAAGACAGACTTAGGAAGTCTGCTGGAGATCTATGTCCCTCTTCTCAATGGGATAAATCTCCTTTTTCTGCTTTCTACTTTTTATTTGTCTCTTTAAATTGGCTTATTAACAATGGGTGGGCAGACCTGACTTGAGGCCCAAGTTGTGACCCTCCCTCCAAGTTCCTAACACCATCACTTCAGCGAGCATCAACACATGATGCCATGTCAGTCATATTTGTCCCTCATCCCTCCTACTCTGTGTCTACCTGGTAAATTCCATACCTGTTAAAGGTCCAAATATTGCCTCTTGTTATCTATGTGGCTCTTTCAGCTAAACAGTTGTCCCTTGGTCTGGGTCCTGTAGCTCCAGTTGTCTCTGCTATATGACTGGAGATGAAACAAGGAACAGAAAGTGTGACCCATTCTTCTTTCTATGTCTAGGGACCAGCGTGGTTCAAAAATGGCAGGAGTCTAAGGACATGCTCAGTTGATGATGGAACCAACCTAGTTATAAAACAACCTAGTTATAAAACAACCTAGTTATAAAACAACCTAGTTATAAAACAACCTAGTTATAAAACAACCTAGTTATAAAACAACCTAGTTAGTTATAAAACAACCTAGTTATAAAACAACCTAGTTATAAAACCACCTAGTTATAAAACCACCTAGTTATAAAACCACCTAGTTATAAAACAACCTAGTTATAAAACAACCTAGTTATAAAACAACCTAGTTATAAAACAACCTAGTTATAAAACAACCTAGTTATAAAACAACCTAGTTATAAAACAACCTAGTTATAAACTAACCTAGTTATAAAACAACCTAGTTATAAAACAACCTAGTTATAAAACAACCTAGTTATAAAACAACCTAGTTATAAAACAACCTAGTTATAAAACAACCTAGTTATAAACTAACCTAGTTATAAAACAACCTAGTTATAAAACAACCTAGTTATAAAACAACCTAGTTATAAAACAACCTAGTTATAAAACAACCTAGTTATAAAACAACCTAGTTATAAAACAACCTAGTTATAAAACAACCTAGTTATAAAACAACCTAGTTATAAAACAACCTAGTTATAAAACCACCTAGTTATAAAACCACCTAGTTATAAAACAACCTAGTTATAAAACAACCTAGTTATAAAACAACCTAGTTATAAAACAACCTAGTTATAAAACAACCTAGTTATAAACAACCTAGTTATAAAACAACCTAGTTAGTTATAAAACAACCTAGTTATAAAACAACCTAGTTATAAAACAACCTAGTTATAAAACAACCTAGTTATAAAACAACCTAGTTATAAAACCACCTAGTTATAAAACCACCTAGTTATAAAACAACCTAGTTATAAAACAACCAAGTTATAAAACAACCTAGTTATAAACAACCTAGTTATAAACAACCTAGTTATAAAACAACCTAGTTATAAAACAACCTAGTTATAAAACAACCTAGTTATAAAACAACCTAGTTATAAAACAACCTAGTTATAAACTAACCTAGTTATAAAACAACCTAGTTATAAAACAACCTAGTTATAAAACAACCTAGTTATAAAACAACCTAGTTATAAAACAACCTAGTTATAAAACAACCTAGTTATAAAACCACCTAGTTATAAAACCACCTAGTTATAAAACCACCTAGTTATAAAACAACCTAGTTATAAAACAACCTAGTTATAAAACAACCTAGTTATAAAACAACCTAGTTATAAAACAACCTAGTTATAAACAACCTAGTTATAAAACAACCAAGCGAATTGGATGCTCGCTGTTGTGTCTGATCCATACCGTTTTCTTCCATTTGCTGCATGTTCATGAGGGATTGGCTTTTCTGCCACCTCCTCTATTATCTTCTCTGACCTCCAATGAGGACTCTCCACCTCTCTCCTAGTTCAAACTACCTACTCCCTTCTCTATTTTGACAAGCTAGCCCCCTAAACAACATTCCTGTGTGACCACATGCCTCTGCTCTCAGGTTTCCTGTGTCATGAAAAATTCCTGTTCATGCAAAAAGAAGTTTATGGACAAAGATCTCTAACCACAGAGATGGACAGTCATCAAAAAGAGGATTCTATGTAGAATTTACTAAGCTATTCTACAAAAAGTTTAGGTGGCTGTCTCAGCGCTTCATTGTGTTGTCCCGACATGGACAGTCATTTAAGAGTTGGGACTTTGTTGCTTTTCTGTTGGCTTAGCAGCTGCACATGAACTTACTGATATTTTAATTATCGTCTTCAGGCACTTGGCTCCACACTTGGTGCCCTGCTGGCCATTCAGGCCATGGCCTGGTAGGGCTTTCAGTTCTGCCGACACAGCAGAGCCAGGGCCATGATATGCAGGTTTAAATTATGTCTCTGTTGTTCTATTTATCAATAAGAATTGGGAGTCAAAGGCTGGGGTGAAAACCTACTAGCTCAGAGAGGCTGAATAGCAACTAGCCAACCTTGCTTTTTGGCCAGAGACACCACAAGAGGCACATCTCTTACCTTGTCTCAAAGCCAAAAGGAAGCACCAAACTCTAGTCCCCACCCTTTCCTTCCTGTGCATCTTCTCTATCCAAATTGCTGGCTTCTCTATGGCCAATTCCAATCAGCTAGTCGCTGGCTCTGTCCCCTGATTCAAGGTTTAACTTTATTGGCAGTCTCAGAAGTGTTAGAGTGCAATCAAAATATCCCACAACAGGGCTTGGTCTATGATTTCCAGATCACATTATAGACACTGTTTTCTTCCTTGAATTGTCCATAGAGGTGCCTATGTTAATTCCTCCTACAGTTTATAAGCAGTGCTGGTTCAATATGGAACTCAACAGGCAGCATTTAGACCCCACAGGGAACTTTCAAGATGCTGGTAGCATATAGAATATATAACAAAGATGAAACTGAAGCAATTTCATTGTTTGTAGGCAAAACAGGGCATTGGACCAGAAGATCTCCAAGGATTTTTCTAACTCTGAAAGTTTATGGTTTCTGGGCAGATGAGAACAATTTCAAGTGAATTGTGGAAAAAATAAGTTGAGGTTCCTTGTTTCACACACACATACACACACACACACACACACACACACACACACACACACACACAAATAAAATAAAATAAATAGAGTACCATAGTAACAAAGCTTAAAAAGAAATCTCAAAGCTTATTCCTGAAGCTTTAGAATGTTTGTCGTCTCATTTTTCTTGAAACGGCAAAGCAAATGGTCTCTTCCATCCCTTCAGGACAGAGGCCACAGTACTTACAGCTGTTCTGTACTGTCATTAGGACCAAATGAGGACAGGAGACCCCTTCCCTAGATGCTAAGTGTGTCCAGCATGAAAGTTGTACTGGCTAGTTTTTATTGTTGTTGTTTTGTTTGTTTGTTTGTTTGTTTGGTCATCTTGACACAAGCTAGAGCTATCTGGGAAGAAGAAATGCAACTGGGAAAAATGCCTCCGTCATAGTAGCCTGTAGGGCCTTTTCTTGACTAATGATCAATGTGGGATGGCCCAGCCCACTGGGGGCAAGTGGTCCTGGGTTGCATAAGAAAGTCAGATGAGAAGCCATGGAAAGCAAACCAGTAAGCAGAGTTCCTCCATGGCTTCTACTTCAATTCCTGCCTCTGGTTCCTGCCCTGAGTTCTTGCCTTGACTTCCCTCAGTGATGGAGTGTGACCTAAGAGTTGTAAGCTGAAATAAACACTTTCCTCCCCAGGTTGCTTTTGGTCACAGTGTTTATCGTAGCAACAAGAAGGTAACTAGTTTCTTGGTAAATAATTTCAGCTCTATCTGTGGGCTGGAATTAAAAGATGTGTTTGCTTAAACCATCAAGGGATAGGAGGTTAGGTTATCAGGCTAGATTCCAAAAGCCTGTTATACTGTAATTATAAAAGGATCATTCAAATTTTCAGTCTGTACATACAAAGATTAATTTATAATGCCTTGATAGAAATCAATTTCTCATTCCCTTTGTGGCTGTGGCTCTGTCTCCCGCAACCCAGCAGTAGATGCTGACATGCTTGTGGTGGAGTTTGCGGTTAGAGATTTAATCAGATGGCTGCAGCCACACACTGTTCACCAAAGTTTGCATCTCCATAAAAAGGCAAAGTTTAATCAAACTGGAGAATGAGGAAGAATCACTCGGGAAGATGGCGTTCTATAAGCCAGTACTCCCCACCCCTGTTTCAACTGTGCTATAAATTGATTACTCATAAGAAGCTGCATGTCTCTGCATTTATTTAGAATGTTTTGAGACCCTGATTGAGGACTCAAAGGATTTGTTTTGTCCTTTGTTGTGATTAGTAGATGGTTTTATGTTCCTTGATTATGATAGATTTGTTTTTGAAACTCATTATAATATCTAAATTGATCATTATCACAAATGGGTGTCAGTGCTTGGCTGTCAGTATTTTTCTTTGGGCAGAAATGAATAAACTAAAATTTTAAAATTAATATCGTTTGGGTTTCTGTTTTAACTACAGCAAGAGGGAAAAAACAGAGAATGATAAAGTATATTTTGAACTAAATGTGAACTCAATCATTTATTCAATAAACTTTTGTTGAGTATCAGCCATTGGGCTAAGTGCTTTGAAGGGTGTGATGGGGAATAAATCACATTGCCTGCATTTGTGGAAGTTATAGATTTGCGGAAATAAGACAGATGAATAAAAGTAAAATGAACAAATGCCTTAAGAGATGACGGGGTGCTCTGAGCTCAAGGGGGATGGAGACAAGTTCAGCTGAGAAGGAAGAAGATTCCAGAGATGTTGGCACATGATCTTTGTCTAGAGGTAGAGAGTCAAGATCTAGGAAGTGATGAAAGGGTGCTCTGGAGGGGAAGGAAAAGAAACCATGGATGATTTTAGAAAGGAGACGTGGTGTGGGTTGGCTGTGACATGGGTTGGCTGTGACATGGGTTGCCCACGTGGTGGAGAAAGCACAGATTTTAGCTCAGCAACTGAGGCAGTGGCTTCATTGAAGTCTCACAGCTGACCCAGGTATGAGATCGAAAATGCATGCAGAGACCCAGATTCAGAAGTTGTTTAGGAGGCAGGATCAGCCAACCTTGGGGGCTCGGTGGAAACAGGGGGTGGAGGCACAGATTTGGAAATCAGCAAAAGAAATTCTTGAAACCAAAGAAGAGCCCAGGAACTCGGGCTTACTGTGTGGAGAGTGTCAGTCAGACTCAGCTCTGAGCATAGGAATCTGTACTTTTAAGGATCACTAGAGGGTCTGGGCCCAGGTCTTGTCCTGTGGTCATAGACATTTACTGTGCCTTGGGAACCCTGCAGTGGAAACAGAAGTTACTGAGACAATGGATAAAAAACATAAGGTAAATGAGGATGACCCTTTGTGAATCTTCTGCAGCCAGGGATGGGGAAGAAAATTCCACTGTAAAGCTCCTACTGTGAGCTATGTCTCTGCTCTTCCAGCAGAGACCTTGTCTTCTTGGAGCCTACATTCTAGTGCAAAATTATACACACAATAGACAAATAAATATATGAATTATTGTTATGGGTTTTTATAAGCCATAGTGAAAATAAAACAGGATGAATCTAGAGAGCAGTTGGGGTGTGGGATGTTAGGGATGAAAAAAATTGATTAAATTAAAAAGCCTCTAAATTGAAAAAGAAGAAAAGAAAATCATTCAGGACAGGACATTTGAGTAGAAATGGGAAGGAGGTTTTTCTAGAAATCTCTGGAGTGAGAGTACAGCAGGCAGAGGAAGGATGTGGATAGATTCTGAGAGGAGAAACAGCTGTGTTTGGGGAAAGGACAGTTCCAGGCCTGGTGAGAGCGATGGAGAAGAGGTCAGAAAAGCAAGCAGGACCCGGTGGTGAAGAAAGGCATCTTCACAGAGCTGTTGAAGGCCACAGTAAGGGTCTCGGGGCATTAGGAAACTCATGCTAAGAGCTAGAGTTAGGAAACTCACTGGTGACTTTGAGTAGGAGAGTGACATGGAAGGATCCCTGGGCCTGCTGTGGGCTGTAGAGAACGTAAGTAGAAGAGGAGGCCAGTTCAGTGAGCAGCATGGGGACACATCTGGAAAGAAGAAATGACACCAGTGGCTGATGATGGTACCTGTGGAGGGTGAGGGGGGTTCCTAGGTTGTTGTCTGGAAGAAGGAACAGTTGGACACGTAAGAGGTGAGCTGTGTGATGGGATTGGAGCTGGAGGAAAAAGCAGCAGACTTTAACGACTTGACGTTCCTAATATCTTTCACTATGATGCATGGGAACCCCTGAGTATTCAATTTATCTTTCCTTCTACTTATTTGTTTTTATAACAAGGTCTTGCTACCTTACCTTGCTGGTCTTCAACTCCTGGGCTCAAATGACACGACCACCTCAACCTCCCGAAGAGCTGGAAGAACTGGTGTGAACTACTGAATGAGGCAGGCACCTTAGGGCGAGTTCTTAGATTAATGCACCTCCAAAGCATCCTTGCATTTATTTTCAGCTAAAACTTGATGGTGCAAGTATAGCATGGATTGTTTAATTGAGCATGCTCAGACATTGCTATGTAGCTGCGAACAGACTCCCTAAGGGAAATCTCCATGACTGTTTTGTTTGCAGAAGGCCTTGATTTGAAAACAGCTCTGGTGTACTCCTTTCCTACTGCAGGAAACATATGTCTTAGCCGTGTTTGTTTTAGAATTTGTGATTGTTGAAATGCAAGGTTCTTGTGTTCAATTACACGGGCGCACACCACTGCACTTGGCAAAAAAAAAAAAATACTTCTCCAGTGAATTATCAGATGACTCATTACTTCAGCAAAGGCAAGGAGGTGTGGATTGGAAAGAGTCTCTAGAGGATGTGAGAAGGTTTGTTAGGAGATGGGTGGAGGGTTAACTAGATGGCACTAGAGGAAACTATGGTTTGGGGACCAGAAGAGCACAGATAGTATATAAGGGTGTTGGAAAAGTCAGCAGTAGAGAACAGGCCATCGTTGGGGTTAGTTAATACAGGTGAAGGAAGGAAGCAGGGCTCTGGGCCTAGTGCAGTAGCATAACCACGGCCAGGGAAAAACATCTGACACCCTATAGCAGTAGTTCTCAACCTGGGGTAGGTCTCAACTCCTTAGGGGGCCCCATATCAGATATCCTGCATATCAGATATTTTCATTATGATTATAACAGTAGCAAAATTACAGTTATGAAGTGGCAATGAAAATAATTTTATGGTTGGGGATCACCACAACATGAGGAACTGTATTAAAGGGTCATAGCATTAGGGAGGTCAAGAACCACTGCCCTAGGGGAAGCTTAAATCTTTTTACTTTTGTGGTGCATGTGTGTGTGTGTGTGTGTGTGTGTGTGTGTGTGTGTGTGTGTGTGTGTTTGTTATCCATGAGAACAGTCTTTGTTAGGAGCAGAGAGTGTTATATTTATGGAGATACATTTCTGTCAGCAAATTGCAGGTTTTTTGAGCAATTTTGTCCCATCCATTTGCCTCTTCTCTCCGTCCTTCCTTCCTTCCCTCTTCCATGCATATTCCTTCATTAGTAATTTTTATACTGATTGTATGCTGAAAAGATACTACTTTGAATGTATTTGACTAAAAGCACATCACTTGTTTCTTTTTACCTTTGTTGTTGTTGAGGCAAAGTCTTGCTCTGCTGCTCCAGCTCCTTCCTCATTCTCCCCGGCAGCTGTTTGAGCAGCATTTGCCAGTGTGTCCAACAAGCGTTTCTCTTCACTTATTTATATGTAGAGCCTCATACTCCCTCTGTAGTAATGAGCCTGCCTACCTTTAAAGATGTTCAATAAATGAGTGAAAATAATCCTACGGAAGGATGATCTAATTTAAATATCCTCTTAATCAAAGGGTATATAGGAATTTTGGCCAATGTCTGATTTTTCACATGGCTGAGGGTCCTATGGGATGTTGTCTCAGGTTGAATTGGCAGTATGAAGTGCTTCCAAAGAGCCTGCGGCTATGGTGTGACTAACAGGTCACTGGAAGTGTATTAAACATAAATGAACTCCTTCAAGCCATTTCTATCAGAAGAAATGCTTAAGCTCGTGTATGTCAACCACCAGCATCCACCACTGCCGAGAGGCCAGGCTTCTGAAGAAACAGTTCATTTGCATAACTGCTGGGTAGCTAGCAGGGTACCAGACCTCAAGATGGTGGAGGGTAGACCCTGTCCTAACAGTCAGCAGCTTGTGAGGTAGCCTGATCCTGTACCAGCTACTTGCTGTAGGCCTTGGAGTCCCAGCTCCCTGGAGCCTCTTCTACACCAAACCAGTCCACTGACATCGGAGGAAGAGGAGCTTCATTCCAGTTGGGGCTTGGGGAAGTGGGGTAGGACTGTTCAGCTCAAAGAAAGTTTCGCCAAAGGAAAGGTTTGGAACTGCGGAGGTGTCGGGTTAAGGTCCCCAGACTCAGCAGAGTTCTTTGTCCCACATGTGTTCTTTGGCCTGCAGATCTGGAGGCCTGAGGCTGGCTTGCTGTGGGATGTCTTTCAGTGTGCTGTGAACATATGCCGTTCCCATTGGTTAGTAAATAAAGCTGCATTGGCCTATGGCAGGGCAGGATGGAGCCAGGTGGGAAAATCCAAGAGAGATAGTGAGAGGAGAAAGGAGAGTGGGAGGAGATGCCAGCCACCGCCCAAGGAGCAGCAAGATGCCACCAGACCGGGAACACCACGGCTACGTGGCAACTTATGGATGAATAGAAATGGGTTAACTATAAGAGGTAGCTAGCAAGAAGCTTGAACCATAGGTTCATAATTAATATAAGCCTCTGAATGATTATTTTATAGGCGGCTGCAGGACCACGGGGCCAGGGTGAGACCAGAGAAACTTTTGGCTACACTTGCTCTGTGTTTTTCTTGAAAATCAGCTCTCTGTCCTTGTATTGAAATTAGATTACAAAAAAAAAAACCCAAACCAAACCCATTAAGTCAGGCAGTGGTGGCACACGCCTTTGATCCCAGCACTCGGCAGGCAGAAGCAGGTGGATCTCTGTGAGTTCAAGGCCAGCCTGGTCTACAGAGCGAGATCCAGGACAGCAGGGCTATACAGAGAAACCCTGTCTCAAAAAACAAAACAGGTTCTGCTCTAAGTTACCCGACATTGTGTAAATCAGTGTTCTTCAGGCTTGCCCTGAGACTCCACTTTATAAGCAACCTTTGACTCCATTTTGAGTGTAAACTCAGAAGCAGGATGACTCTGTGCCTTGGTGGGCATATAGACAGCTCCAGCTATCCAACACAGCCTAGAAGACACAGACTGACAGTTTACCCCTAAAAGTAAAATGTATGCTATCCCATAAATTTATCAAAAAAAAAAAAAGGACTCATATAGGCTCATGGATGTATTCAAATCATATGAGGAAAACCAGGCCTGAGAACGTATCACATACCAGATCAAGGAAAGGGTGCATCCCCTTCACCAGTGACCCCACTGACCCATTATCTGTGCATCTGGTGTGTGCTTCAAGGGAGCAGCCGTCAGAGAACTTCCAGGGGCTCCAGCTCAGCTGTCTCCACCACTGATGCGGCCTAATCAGCTGTTGTCTATGTGTTTATCCATTCGTCCTCTGGAGCTGGCTCCACCTGTCTGGCATCCACATCTTACACTTTGCTTCTGTTGCCCCGTTTAACGAAAGGCTCAGTTCAACTCGGACCTCGTTTCTTGGCTCTGGGGCAGCACTCCAGCACCGATGGCCTTTGCATTCTTATCCGTTTCCCGCTTCTGTCTGTCAATCAGGCCTCTTAGGCTCCCTTCCAACTTCAACCCTTTGTAGCAGGTCTTAACCTGCAGATAGATATACAAATACATGGACGATTTACTAGGTGATAGGCAATGTGTGATCTTAGAGTTAAATTTAGTAGCTACTATTGGAATCAGAGAACCTATCTCTGCCTTGGCCAGATAGCAAGGGAATTGGGACTATTTGGCAAATTGTAGCCAATGAATCAAGATGGCTTGTGAACTTATTGCTAGCCAGTAAGTTCTGATATGGAGAGAGAGAACATGTCATGTTTGTCCGTGCTCCCGACAGAGCTCCTTCATGACCCCTGTTACCACGCTCATTTTGCAAGTGAAAACAGCGATAGGCAAATGAAGGGGAAAGTGTAGCAGTCCTCTCCCCTTAGAGTTTGAAATAGCAGCCAATGGAGGGAGGAAAGCCTTACGGTCGCCTCCCTTGAGAATCTGAAATACTGCGATCTCTCACTCCTCATCTCTCTGCTGCAGATGGAGGTTATTCCAGGCAATCACAACTGGTCTGAGTGCAGAGAATAAGTGGCTGTGAAGTGGGACATTTCTAATACAGCCTCTCAACCCTCAGAGAACGTCATGGAAGGGGGTGGGGTGGGCCAGGATGACTAGGTAAGAACCAATGGACTGGGAGAGCCGCTGGGAACTAGTGTCCCCTGGACATAACAGGGTTGTTGTGCTCATGAGCTCTCAACAACATGGCTGCCCACCCAAGCCATACCCAAGACCTTCATCTTGGCTGCCATCAAAGCAGGGGTGGGGGAAGGGCTCACAAGGCCCCGCCCCTAGGTGAAGAGCTATAGGCAGTCAGTGACTGCTAAGAGAGAAACACAATTTTCTTCAGGGATGAGCCCATGCCCAAGTGGTCAGCCCTGCATCCATGTACATATCAGCAACACTAACTGGACTCAATAGTGTGTGTGTGTGTGTGTGTGTGATCACAGAAGCACAGAACACAAATCTGAGATGAGTTGTGGGGTGATGCAGAAGGCAGGGAGGAGTGGACATGACAAAAGAACCATTGTACTTACGTATGATATTCTCAAACAATTTAAAATAGCAGATGAAACGAGAGCTGTAGTTTAGACAAAAGGGAAGGTGGAGGCGACGGGGCTTTGTGGAGTCCCAGCAAGGGAAGGCTGTTGTCTCCTGACAAAGCATGCCCATTTTTATAAATTCTTGTCTCTTTAATTCTTTCCCAGCTGCTCCGTTACATGATTTCTAATCAAAAGACTGAGTCTGTCAATCATTAGGACAGGAAAAAGCCCGCCCCCCAAGCTATCTGATTGAGAAACTTTGGAAGTAGGGCAAAGCCTGCTTGACATGCAGGCCAGCGCAATCCCTGCTTTACCTTGTCATACGTTCTACCTAGCTTCTACACTGTGCTTGGTGACTGTCTAGACTATTTCCACGGGGATCACAGGGATCAGGGAGCTGGGGGTAGACCAGATTGAGTGTCTGGAACATTACACTTAATCTTTGCCTAAGTGGACCACTGAACTGGTTTAGAGTGTCTTGTAAAATGAGGCCGCCTGTTGGGTTTGCGCCACTGGAAATTTAAATAATAGAGCATACAGGCTTTCCTCCCGGTGTCAGGGCTTGAGGAAGTAGAGGAAGATGGAGCATTAAGTTGACAGGAAAAGAGAAGGAGGCCCCTCACTCTGGGACCTAATTTGCCTTTCCTATTTACTGATAATTAAAAAAAAATCTTCAAGACAATTAATAAAGCCAAAATTGCCTACAGAGATAATGTATGTTTTCCTAAATACCTCTCAATCAAGACTGTTAAAAACAACAAGAACATTCTGCTGATGGGGAAATTGGGGTCCCCTCTTGGGGTCCTTAGCCCCATTAATAAAGAAGTTAAGAATGGACTCCAACAGAAGCACAGCAACAATTTTATTAGAATTTAAAAGACAATCTCCAGGGCAGGCCAGCTGTGAGTCCCAGGAGCTGCCATTTGGAGGAGCATGGAGGGAAGCAGGAAAGGGTCATGTTGTTGGAGTTCCCAGGCCATGGGCTCTGTCACCTAGCAGGCAGGTAGTCACAGGGCAGGGAAGTGGGGCTTGAGAGGGGGCAAAAAAAAAGGAAGTCCAAAGTCTCAGGAAAAGCATACTTAGCTTTGGCCAGCATCCAAGAGAAAGAGACAGAAAAACAAAAAGAGAGTTGCTGGATTCCCATTCAGATGGGCAGACCCAATGAGCACCCTCCTGGCGACTTGAAGACACTGTGCTAGGAAGTGGGGGTGCCTGCATGGAAAAGCACAGATTCTCATGAAAGGAAGATTGATTCCACCTGTTTTTTTTTTTTTAAACAGGGCTTAAGGTCACCCTAGTTTCCTAAGGGCAGCCCTTCCTCCTGAGGGGAGGTCCCTTGGCCAGGTGATTAGCTCACCCAGCTAGAATGTCAGGTCTCCCCCGGGCCATAATGGGCCTTTATTGCTACTCTAACACTTGCTTAGGGCCATACGTTTATATCCTTGAGTTAGACCACATCAGCCCTCTTCTCTCATCCCTAAACCTAAACAGTACATCTCACACACCCTTTAATGATTCTGTAACAAAAGAAAATTCTTTAAGATAAATATATATATGTGTATATATATATATATATATATATATATATATATATATATATATATCCATCCGGATGGTGGTGGCACACACCTTTGATCCCAGCACTCGGGAGACAGAGAGTTTTATAGAGCCAGTTCCAGGACAGCCAAGGCTACACAGAGAAACCCTGTCTCAAAATAAATAAATAAATAAATAAATAAATAAATAAATAAATAAATAAATAAATAAATAAATAAAATAGGCCGGGAGGTGATGGCGCACACCTTTAATCCCAGTACTTGGGGGGTAGAGGCAGGTGGATCTCTGTGAGGCCAGCCTGGTCTACAGAACAAGTTCGAGGAAAGGCTCCAAAGCTACACAGAGAAACTCTGCCTCAAAACAAAACAAACAAAGCAAAACAAACAAAAAAGAAAAAAAAAGAAAGAAAAGAAAGAAGAAAAAATAATTAAGCCAGCTTATGTGTTTCCACTTAACTTTTAATCTCTGTTTCACCTTTTATTTTATTTTAAGGGATAGAGACTGTAGTTTGTAGGCTATGAGCTATATTTGTCAAATCTATCAACCAAGAGACTGCAACTACTATGGGGGAAATGGACAGACACATCGAACATCTCAGAAGTTCATTGCTGAGCAAGCCTGAACTGCCAGCTTCCTGGCCGCTGCGCTTGTGTCTGGAAACGCCGCATTTTATAACCCCTGGATCTGCCTAGAGAGACCCGAATTTTTGGCAGTCTTGCAAAATCACAAGAGTTTTAATTAAATTGCTTTCAACATAGCTTGACTTAATGAGTCGTAGGACAAAATGTTGAATTAACACAAAGAATTTCCTAATGGAGTGAAAACAAATAGGAGGTGGCTTCTCTGAGCTTTCTATAATTGGAATCACCAATCAGAAGTGTCAGCTGAAGGCTCCCTGAAGAAATCCTTTGTCTCTGAGTCAGCATACAAAAATCAAATGCTGAAAGAAAAAAAAAAGAGTGGACTTCTCAAGTGCAAAATCGTTCAGGGTCAGACAGAGATGGATCGGGCTTTCCTCGCTCGCTGAGAACTCATAATCTAGATGTGGAGGTGAGAAGTGGACAGGTATAAGATGGCTATAAATTTCAGTTGAATGTAAGAGACCTAAATATAAACACTCAGTGGCTTAAGTAGGGTGGAGGGTCAGCGGATTGTTCACTGCAGGGTTTGGTGGGGACCAAGGGTGCTTCCTGAGCCTGTCCAGGAAGGGTAATTATGTTGGGATGGGTTTCAGGTGAAGAGACTGGGTTCTTGTCCAGCTGACACAGAGATGAAAGACAGAGAGGTACTCCAGCCTCAGTGGAGCAGGGCGATCCACCAGGAAACTGCATGCCTTCAGGAATGGGCGGGTGGAGCTGGAGATGGCTCAGCCACTGAGAACACCTGCTGCTCTCGCAGGGCACCTAAGCTCAGTGCCCGGCACTGGACACCTGCAGTCACCTGCACACAGACATGTGCGTGCGCATAACTAAAAATACAATACATCTTATTTTAAAAGAACGGCATGGGTGAATTGAGGATTAGACGGAGAAGGGGGCTAAGAATAAACAGAAATTGTACTTCATCCCGTAGGAAGGGAGGGTAATACTTTCGTGGTTATACTTACAGAAAAGCCAAGGTTCTCTAGACTGCCTTACAGGGAGAAAATAATAATAAGAGAAATAAGCCAAGACTCCTGAAATCGTTCGGCTGAGACCAGAAAGCTCAAGCTGGCACCGTGGCAGTAAAGATATTAAGAAAAGTGTAAGTGAGATGTGGGTTCAATAAATAAATCTGGAGGCTGGGTATGTAGCTCAGTAGTAGAGCATTTATCTAGTGAATGTGGGCCCCTGGATTCCATCCGTAGTACCATAAAATAAATAAACACATCCGGGTTTTCTTTAGTTTGACACCGATATTTCAGATTTTTATTTATTTTGTTTATGTATTTGAGTGTGGTATGCCAATGTGTGCATGTGTGTGTTGGGGGGATGCTTACCAATGTAAGTGCATGTAGAGAGCAGAGGTCAACTTCTGGTGTCTTCTTCTATCGCTCCCTATTGTTTTGAGACAAGGTCTCTCACAGAACCTGGTGCTCACTGTTTCAGTTGGACTGGCAAACCATCAATTTTCACGTTTCCACCACCCCAGTGCCGGGATTATGGGCACGTGCCATATGTCTAACTTTTGTGTGGGTGCTTGGGGGTGTTAGTTTAGGTCCCCATGCTTCTGCAGCAAACACTTTACCTGCAAAACTGTCTCCTCATTCCAATTTCTAATCATTGTGTTCTCCAAACACTGCTCTGTTGCATATCAGAACCTCACTAGTGACCATTTAACAAAGATCTCAAGCAGCTGACATGTACATCCAGTTGTATATGTGATCACCCTCATCATGACCTTATTCACCAGTCTCCATTAGTCCTGAATCCTATTGGCCGCCTCTGCACATTTCTCAGTGAATTCACTTTAGGGGAAATTGGTGTGAAAATGACCTTGGTTCTACTCACTGGTCTATGGTGAGTGGTAATGGTACATGGCACACCGCATGTGCAGAGAATGGGGGTGATCTTGGCATCAATAGCTACAAAGGGAGATGTTACAGCCAATTTCCCAGGAACCCCTGAAGCCAAGGTGGTGTGCAGAAGGGAGTCAAGTTGAAGGGACTTGGTCGCTTCTTTAGCCAACGAAGATCCTAGGTTTCCAAAGGAAGGGAACATGGCCTTGGTCAATGGATGCTCTTTAAGGAAATCGTGTAGTGGAAGCTGTTAAGTGGATTCCATCGTTTCTGAGGAGGGATCTGAGCAGCTTGTCACAGTGCCAAAACGAACTTATTGAACCCCCCAGGAAGAACAGGTAGGGTGAGTGTTCATGATACCCAAGAGACAAAGCAAAGCAGAATCAGTTACACAAACCCTCATGTGCAAAGTTCTCCATCTGCATATCCACCCAGTGTCTGCAAGCAAAGCCCTGTGCTGGGTGTGCTAAAGGCTGGGATGTCACACACAATGTGGTCAGGCCTCAAGAAAGAGAGAACATTGGCACAGACACCCACCATGCTCCAAAGCAATGTCTTACAACTTAATGTACATCCTAAGTGGATGCTTATGGAGGGAAAAGAGGGTGAAAACCCCACCCCTGTTGTGGAATATTATTCTAAGGTGTGTTACTTTTGTTTACGTTGCGTTTGTTTAACTCTGTGAAGCTGTGTTACTGTGCCTGTCTAAAACACCTGATTGGTCTAATAAAGAGCTGAACAGCCAATAGTGAGGCAGGAGAGAGAAATAGGTGGGGCTGTCAGGCAGAGAGGATAAATAGAAGGAGAAAGCTGGGAGGAAAGAGATCGAGGAGACAGAGAAGGAGGATGATTCCAGGGGCCAGTCACCCAGCTACACAGCCAGCCACGGAGTAAGAAACAAAGAAAGGTATACAGGAATAGAAAAGGAAAAGCCCAGAGGCAAAAGATAGATGGGATAGTTTAAAGTTAAGAAAAGCTGGCAAGAAACTAAGCCAAGCTAAGGTCAGGCATTCATAAGTAATAAGCCTCCGTGTGTGAATTTATTTGGGAGCTGGGTGGCGGTCCCCCCCCCCCAATAGAGCAAAAGACCAAAAACCCCTAGCAACAACAATTTTCTCAAAAAAGAGCAAAAACAAACAATAACATACCCCAGCTAGGGCAATGTGGGGGCAGGATTGAAAAAATCGTCATGGGGGGCTGGAGAGATGGCTCAGCAGTTAAGAGCACTGGCTGCTCTCCCGAAGGACCCAGGTTCAATTCCCAGCACCCACCTGGTGCCTCACAACTGTCTGTAACTCCAGTTCTAGGGGACCTGATACCCTCACACAGACATATATGCAGGCAAAACACCAATGCATATAAAATAAAAATAAAATTTAAAAATAAAGGAAGAAAAAATCGTCGTGGTTTCTGTGGCCTGAACAAGGGCTAATGCTGAGCAAAGACGTGGGAAAGACAGCTAAGCACAGAGGCAGCAGACAGTGGCTCAGATGTAGGAACTCCTGAGCCCTGGGCTCAAACCTTCTACGAGCTCTAAGGTTGGAGGCTCAACTTCACATCCCTCAGATGCCATCGGACCCAGGGTGCGCTAGCCAAACCCTGGAAAATCAAAGCGTTGCCTTTCAGCCTGCTGATCCTTCAGCCCCATGGGGTGAGTCACGCAATCCTATATGACGTCTGCTATTGAAGCACTAACCAGCCAGTCCCTCCAGCCATCCAAACTATAAATCAGGCCATTGCATAAGGAAGCAGAGGGAGGGTTATACAGAACAGAGGCGCTGGCTTCGTTTGCTTCGAGAAGTTTAGAATCGGAGCTGGGGGGGACGGCTCAGTGGCAAAGGTAGCTGCTGGGCAAGCGTGAGGACCTGAGTTCAGATCCCCAGCACCACCCAGATGGGCATGGTGGTGCAAACCTATAACCCTACTGCTGGGGTCGGGGCAGAGACAGAGGTCCCTGGGGCTTGCTGGCAAGTCAGTCTAGTTGCAAATGGGAGCTCCAGGTTCAGTGAGAGACTCTGCCTCAAAGAGAAAAAAAAGGCAATGATAGGGGCAGACACTGGATGTCAAATTCTGGCTTCTATGCGCACGCGCGTGTGTGTACACACACACACACACACACACACACACACACACACGTGAGTGCACCTGCGCACACACATACACATGTGCACACACACCAAAAAAATTTTTTTTCAACCTTTGGAATCAAATAAGTAAGTACATGGGGCTGGAGAGATGGCTCAGAGGTTAAGAGCACTGACTGCTCTTCCAGAAGTCCTAAGTTCAATTCTCAGCACCCACATGGTGGCTCACAACCAGATCTGGTGCCCTCTTCTGACCTGCAGTCATACGTGCTATATGTATAATAAATAAATAAATCTTTAAAAAAAATAAGTAAGCAAAAAGCTCTTCACAGTCAGGCGGTGGTGGCTCACGCCTTTAATCCCAGCACTCGGGAGGCAGAGCCAGGCAGATCTCTGTGAGTTCGAGGCCAGCCTGGTCTCCAAAGCGAGTTCCAGGAAAGGCGCAAAGCTACCCTGTCTCGAAAAACCAAAAAAAAAAAAAAAGCTCTTCACTAATGCAACCTTGCAGATGAAGAAACTGAGGCAGAGGATAGTGAAAAGGCATCTTCAAGGTCACACAACACACTGGTATTAGAGGGGAAACCTAACAATAAACACACAGCCTCTGTGTCCCTCCAGTGTCCTCCTAAATCTATGGCCAGGGCTCCCTTGTCAAGCCTGTGGCCTCTTTCTTTGATTACTAGCCACAGAGCCACCGGCCAAGGATCTTGCGGGGTCACATGGCAGCTCTCCTCTAAGTGGAGCCACTGCCCAGAGGAATGACAGTGGCTGAATTAGTTTTACAGTGTGTTTTCCTGGAGCTCATGAATGGCAAAGCCAGAAATAATCTATGGGCTTTATTGTTGGGGTAAGAGAATGATTTACAAGGCCCCGGCAGAGGTCATCAGGCCTGGCTCTGATGGGAAATAAGAAATTGCTCAAAGCCTGTAATTCCAGAGAGTGATAAACACGGTAGTCACCTGAAACCATGGTTTCAGCTTGAGGTTCCAACTCGGCTTTGTGTCTGCCCACCAGTTCATTAATGTGTTTGCTTAACTTAATCAACGTGGGGACCTGCTTCCTGATATGCTTCTAAAACAGTCTCCCCAATCCCCTCCTACAAAGGACTCTGGCATTGCTTAGGGACCTAGATCCCTTTGATTGTTCTGTGGTGACCTCATTTTAACTCAGGGTGTGCGGGATACCTTGTGACCAGAAAGGAGCAAGATGAGGACTGGGTGCCAACCACGGTGAGTGTGTGACCAACCGGAAATGAAACAATAGAAAGTGTGTTCTTGGGACTCCTGAAACTTGAAAACAGGTTAATGTTTATCACTTGTCCCAAACGGGATGACCAGTGAAGAAAATAAACGCTTTTTCCTCAAGAGCAGTCCAGGTGGTCACAGATCCCTGGGTATGAGCTGCTTGAGTCTTCTTGCTTGTTTTGTTTTGAGACAGTGTTTTGCTGTGCAGTCAAGGCTAGCCTCCAAGTCTTAATCCTCCTGCCCCAGCCTTCTGAGTGCTGGGACTATAAACATGTGCTACCACATGAATCTTTTATTCCTAACTGTGGGGATTCAAATGTGTTAAGCCTGATTTACTAGTTCTAGCAGGAACCAAGCACATGTAGAGGAGGCTTTGTGGGTCCCTGTTATCTGTCTGTAAAGGCCCTCCATAGTGCCGGTTTTGAAATGAAGACTTGGGTAGAATGAAACTTTAAAGAATTACATTCAGCTTTACTATCGTTACTTACAGATGTCTCCAACAAGTGTTGGACCAGGCAGAAACAGTCACACAACTGTCGCGTTGTGCGATAGGAAGCTGCAGTTTGCTGCAAGGTGATTGGATGGATTAGTCAGTTTTCCATCGCCGTGACAAAACACCGAGGTAAACAGCTCAAAGGAGGAATGGTGTAGCTAGACTCGTGGTTTCAGTATGTGCTCATTGGTTCTTTTGTCCCTTGGCTGAGGGGGAGGCAAATCATTACGGCAGGGAGCACATGGCAGAACCAAACTCCTGACCTTGTAGAGGCTGGGAATGGGGGCAGAGGATATGTGGGGATGGGAGAGGAAAGACAGGGAGTCCAGGACCTCCTGCCTTCAACTAGGTCCCATCATCTGAAGTTTACACTACCTCTCGATAACCCATGAATTTATAAATCTGTAAGTGGATTAACCTACTCAGGAAGTCAGACCTGAATGATTCAATCACCTCCCTAAAGTTCCACTTCTGAATACTTTGGGAAGCAAGTCTTTAACACAAGAGTTTGAGTGTAAAATTAAAACCCAACTTTGGCCTGGCAGTGGTGGCGCACGCCTTTAATCCCAGCACTCGGGAGGCAGAGCCAGGCGGATCTCTGTGAGTTCGAGGCCAGCCTGGGCTACCAAGTGAGTTCCAGGAAAGGCGCAAAGCTACACAGAGAAACCCTGTCTCAAAAAACCAAAAAAAAAACAACAAAAAAAAAAAAACAAAAAACAACTGTGGGGCTGGAGAGATGGTTCAGTGGTTAAGAGCATTTGCTGCTCTTTTAGGGGACCCAAGTTTAGTTCCCAGCCCCACATCTGGCAGCTCATAACCACCTGTATCTCACTTTCTTCATCCTTCATGGGCACCCACACACACATGTGCACACACACACACATGTGCACATACACACATAACAATGATGGTGATGATAAATCTAAAACAATTCCAAACTGTAACATTAGATAATTAGTTTTTAAAAAAAGTTGTTTTGCACTCGGGAGGCAGAGCCAGGCGGATCTCAGTGAGTTCGAGGCTAGCCTGGTCTCCAAAGCGAGTTCCAGGAAAGGCGCAAAGCTACACAGAGAAACCCTGTCTCGAAAAACCAAAAAAAAAAAAAAAAAAAAAATTGTTTTGATAAGAAGTGATGACAGTTTGTATTAGTCGGGGCTTTCCAGAGGAGCAGAACAGATAGAATGGAAATATTTTAAAGAGATTGAGAACCTGGTAGCTACGCTGACCATGAAACCAGATGCCTCCCCAGTCGCACGCTGATGCTGAAAGCCTGGAGAGTTCCTGGAGAACTTCTAGACTTCAGTTCACGTTAGAAGCCCAGAGACACTGGTTCCAATAACAACTGAGGGTCAGCAGTGGCAGCAACAGGTAGATGAATGTGCCAGGAAGAGTGAGGGCTAATCTAGAAAGAAGCCCAGTCTCTCATGTTCCACTCTCCCTGTCATTCACTTCTTTATGCCCAACGTTTGCCAAATTGTAGGGTTCAAAGGTTAACCAGGCTGGGAACTTATCCATTTTTCATGTGCTAGTTATCTGCTCCTTTTATTCTCCACATGGCTAGAAACATGCTCAACTTAATCACTTCTTAAAATTCAGATTTAACCAAGATGGGTGTGGTGGGACTTACTTGTACTCTCAGCATCCAGGAAATGGTAACGAGAGTTCAAGGCCAGCCTCAAAACATCGTGAGTTTAAGAACATAATGGGCTTCGTGACTCCTCGTCTGTTCCCTGTCGCTCAAAATTTAGATGTAACCAAGATATGCTGGGCTGAAGGGTAGCTCAATGATAGAGGGCTTATGGTGCATGTATAAGGCCCTGGATTCAATCCCAATACTGTAAAAGAAAGAACCAAGGTGTGCCCTGATGGGGGCCACATGATATGTGAGTCTACATGAGACACAGATTGACTCACTTCATCCTGCAAGCATCCATGTTCACCTGGCTCGGGGCATGAGATAATATTTGCATGAATAGTATGCCGGTAAGAGACAGGAGAGGAAAAAATAGGGGTTAAAAATTAACTGTGACAGGCACCAGGAAAGAGCGCAGAAGAGAGAATGTCAGAGTGTCCAAGTATACCCAAGATTCTTATGACAGCACCATCCTGGAAAGAATGAATCTGTGGCTCTGCCATACATTTTTGATCCTACAGAAAGCTTCCAAGCAACCATTGTAGCCTCTTTTCCTCCCCTCCATCCTCCCCTCATCACTCTTTCCTTCCCTCCGTCTCCTAGTTGGACGGCTTCTATTCTCCCGTCTAGCAGACTTTGGCTTTCTTGGTGTTTAAGCAATTTCTGCATTTCACTGAAGCCTCTGGCAGCAGCAGTTGGGGAATACAGCAACAGCCCGAGGTGCGTGGCACGTAGCAACCCAACGATCTACTGACGGCTGACTAGTCTATGCTGAGATTTCCTGCCTTTAAGGATCTTGCCAAACCCAAGGCTTGTTGGGAAGGTTAAATGAGACAAGTATATGGGAATCTATGACACACAGTTGGCGGACTGGCTCAGTCACGGAAGTTTGTGAATCTGAGCTCATAAGGGTCTTTCCGCTACTGTTGAGTTACACCTGTCATTGTCTATTTGGGCTAGGTAGATGTGTCCTTAGTCACCCATATGTAAGACTGTATACTGGAAAGTGGATGTATTCCTAGTTGTCGGAGGCTGCCATAGAGTGCAGAACCCCGTTTTTCTATTAGGACGTAAGCTCTGAGATTGATTACATTGGGCTGATACTTCCGAATTCATCTAATTGCATCTATGGATGCCAGTCAGTTTTCCTCCCTAGTCTGTGTCCCATGGTCCTTCAGGGCACCTACATTTTCAAGAACCGAGCATTGCTACTCAGGACTCTGAGTGATGGAGCTGTAAGGAAGACCCGAAGATTTACTGTGAGCTGAGAGTTTTCTATGCAGCAATTCTGAGCTTGCCTATTTACCTCACTTACAAAGATGAATAAAGCAATTCCTGCCCATAAAGAACACAAGGAAATAAAATATACAGACACATTTTCCAAAAGATGGAAAATTATTCCAAGCACATGACAAGTGGAAGTCAGGGCAATAAGAGCAACAAGAATTTAGAAAAGGCTAATGCTAAGGGGCGTGGTCATGGATGTTTTCAAAGGTGAAGGTGGGCTGATTTTAGACTCCAAAGGATGGGAAATGTCTGGGCTATGAGAGAGAAGAAAAGTAGACCATGTGCCAGGATTGTGAAGAAACCTAAAGACAGGAAAGAACCTCACGTATGCCTAGAAGACAGTGAAAAACAGATACAAGCAAAGGCAAAAGCGTCCATGAGTGCGTGCGTGCGTGCATGCGTGCATGTGTGTGCGCGAGTGCGTGCCTCTACAGCTGGCGTCACGCACTGACATCCTGGCTAGCTTTTCATATCAGCACACATCGGCATCCTTATCCTTCTACATGTATGCACAGCATTCTATGGCTTGGATGACTCTCGCTCACTCATCTATCTCCCCTTGGGGACTGCTTAAGTTGCTGCCGGATTCTTGCTATTGGGAACGGCTGAGGGGAATCACATTGGGCCTTTGGTTTGTTGGTCCATTTGTAGGAGAAACCTCTAGAATGACAATTACTGGACTAAACTACTTGTGTATTTGTAATTGTCACTGGTAGTACCAAATTGTCCTGTTGGTTACACTCCCATCTGTATCATAGAAGAGTGCCTGTCTCCCTATCCCATGGCCAGCATAGCCTGCTGGCCAGTCTGGAACATTAAAATGCCTATAGCTTTACTTGGCATTAATCTTATGGCTGAAATTACATTTTCACACATTTTGAATGCTATTTGTGATTACTTTCTAACGAAGAGTAAACTCATATCCTGCAGCCATTTTTCTCTGGGATTATCGGGAACTTTTATGTGAGAAACAGCCCTTCAGGGAAAGAGCTGTGAGACCTTCCCCCATTTACCGTTTGTCTTTTGATTCTCATTTGGTTTATTGCATCAATGATATTTTTTTCCCTGTGTCACAAACCACCGCAGAAAGCATTCACTTGAAACAATGGCCACTTGTTTGCTCACGATGGACTCAGCCATACCTCCGTGTTCCACCAGGAGCCCTTGTCCTTTGCGGTCAGGGGAGAAGCCGGACGCAGCCAGCCACCTGGTAGTCCAGAAGCCTTCTCAGGGTGCTCACAAGACAGAAAAAACTTTAAAAACAAGCAAAATACCAGCAAGTGAGTCAGTACCAGTGCCCGTGTGTTTGAAGTCTCTGGGTCGTGTCTGCTGCTGACCCAATGGCCACAGGAAGTGAGAGTTCTGCGGCTGGAGACTGGACGAGAAGACGACACAGGAGAGTAAAGAGAAGAGAATGTGAGGTCATCAGCCCACCAGCTAGAACCCAGCCTAAGTTCTTTTCCTTATT
The DNA here is from genome assembly GCF_949786415.1 of Peromyscus eremicus. Taxonomy (NCBI): domain Eukaryota; kingdom Metazoa; phylum Chordata; class Mammalia; order Rodentia; family Cricetidae; genus Peromyscus; species Peromyscus eremicus. The sequence goes on from NC_081421.1 coordinate 74,166,057, forward strand.
GATTCTCCTGGGATACTTTCTGGTTTTGTGCTATTTATCACTCTCTATGGTCTTGGGTTCTGGATTTTGAGCTGTATTTGGGAAGCCCTTCCCCGTTCTAAGATTACAAAGGTAATTATCATTTTTGTTTAGTCCTGTTGTAGACTCATAAACTACACTTAAACTTTGACTCACGTGGAATTCGCCCTTGTGTTTGCTATACAGTTGCAGATTTATATTCTTTTTCTTGCAGTGCTGGGAAGCAAGCCCAGGGTTTCCTCAGCAAGGCTTTACTACTGAGGTACAGCCACAGAACTGCACTTACTAATTAAAGATTAGTTTTTATCTATTTGAAAAGGTTGTGACATTAGCCAGGATTGGCAAAGCCAAGGCCCAAAACAAACAACTGTTAAATCTCAGTGGCTTTGGCACAAAAGGTGTTTTCCATGCTCATGCTCCACACCTACCATGGGTGAGCACAAATTCCAGGCATCAGCTGTAAGGCCAGGCTGAGGAGCCACCCCTACCTAAGAGAACAGTGAGTCTTGCACCCAGTGAGAGCAGTCAAACCCCAACAGTCTCTGACAGCTTCCTACCGGGAGCACATGTCCTGCCTACACACATTCCATTGGCTAGGAAGGCACAGGACCAATCCTGTCCATAGGTTGAGGAAGACTTCTCCTCCATTGAGTGACAGCAACAGTTCACGGCTCCTGGCTGTCTTTCTGTGGATGGGTAGCTTTGGGAATGACATGCTGACCTGAGGCCGCTGAGGACCTGGTCTCCCCCACGAAGTCCTGTGGTTATGAATGTCAGAGCTATCTCAGCCTCTTATCCAGCCTCTGGCTCCCACGTCTTAGACGCTGCTGAGAAAAGAGAATGGCCAAATAGACCGAGGCAAGGGCATTCAGGAAAGGAAGAAAAGAGGGCCTCAGCCAGGGGCTGTAGAGTTTACTGGCTGCCTTGGAACTGACTCTGTAGACCAGACTGGCCTCCAACTCACAGAGATCCGCCTGCCTCTGGCTCCCGAGTGCTGGGATTAAAGGCCTGCACCACCACCCTCTGGCCAAGGGGCTGTAAAGTTTTCTTCCAGCGTTTTGAGTTGTCACCTTGGGCTGCCATAACAAAATACCACATTCCAGGCAATAAACAACATTCGTTTCTCAGAGTTCGAGGGCTGGAAGTCCAAGACTGAGGTTTCATCATGGTCGAGGTCCGATGGGGGACTATTCTGGGATAGAGACTGCTAACCTTTTGTGGTTTCTTCATGTGGCAGAGAGGAGGGAGCAAGAGTTGTCCCTGGGGTTCCTTCTAGCAAGGCATTGATCTGATCCTAACTCAGCTCCCCAAACACCCCCCAATGCCCTGCAGGTTCAGATTTCAGCGTATAGGGAGGGTACTGGGGGTGTAGCTCAGTGCTGAACACTTCCAGAGCATACAAGGTTCTGGGTTCAACTCTCAGCTCTGCAAAGGGCTGACACAAAAAGATATCATTTCAACATGTGAGTTACGAGGAACAAAAAGACTTCGGCACCCACCAAAAGGATATATTGGAGCCTTGACAAACCCTCCCTCCTCAGGAGCCCAAAATGTGACCTTTGTTGGAAAGAGTCTCCTTACAGAAGTAACTGTGTTACAATGAGGTCATCTGGATGGGTTATTCACACAGGTGACAAGGGAGACATCCAGACATATGTGCCCAGAAGACAATGTGAAAGGAGGAATGGGGTCACCACCTATGGGACAAGGACAGACTCTCGTCCGTCCCACAGCCCTCAGAAGGAACAAACCTGCCATTACCTTCCCACTTCAGACCCTGCACCCATAGATGTTACTCTCTCAGCCAGCCTCTTTGTTACTGACTACCTCCACACGGACCACAACAGCCACCTCCAACTACTGGGTAAGAGATGCCTGCTTGCTGTTCTCACCGGCACCATCCCCACTCTGGTAGGAAAAGGGAACTGTGGCCAGTTAGCAATGTCTCCTAAGACTTGGCGGGGTGGCACTGAACTTGGAGTCAGCCTCCAATGCACTCCGCCTTAGTGAGTATTGCAAGGATGCCATGAAACTGTGAACTGCTAAGCCCATGTAGGTGGGCTTCCAGGAGTCTATGTCTGGGGGCTTAGGCTGAAAGGGAAGACAGAGAGAAGGCATGGCATCTGCCTCAGACACTGTTCTCCTCAGATGAAGTGGTAGCTCCTTAATTTTTTTCAGGACTGTGGCTTGAAGCCAAGGCCTTGCGCGTGCTACGCGAGTGCTTTATCGCTGGACTGTATTTCAGTCCAGCTCCTGAATATTGACTAAACAGCAGCAACCCTTGCTGAACCCTTTGAGGCCTGCAGTGATAAAATTACAAGGTCTGTTCTTGCTAGTTCTGCTGAGCATTATGATCTTCCCTCTAAATATGCTTGACAATAATCGGTGGTATGTGTCAAATAGCTAGTAGAGATAATCTTGAATCTTCCTCAACACAAGGCAAGGACGTATGACTGAGGTGATATAATGCCAGTGACTCTGATCTGACCAGTTAAACTACACATGTATGAAATGTCACTCTATCCTCTATAAAAATAGGTACAATTAATTACTATGTATCAACTACAAATAAAAATACATTTAAAAAGCTGACTCTGTTGGCAGAGGTGCAGGTGAGGTAGCCCTGAGCGTATGAGAGTGGGATAGCTGGTCACACACCCCTGCCTGCCACGTGGTGGTGATGGCAAGGGAAAGGTGTCCTCCCCCTACCTTGACCCTGCCACCTGTGCTGGGTGATGGAGCTGGCCCTCCCCCTTACCTGCAGCACTCAGGAAAGTGGACCCTGTACCTTGACAGGGCAGCACAGTAGAGCTGACCCTGGTGGCGGAGGTGTGGGGGAGCCAGCCCTGACGTTGTGAGCATGGGAGAGCTGTCCCCATTACTCATCTGCCATGGGGCAGCATGGGCGAGGGAGAACCCCCCACCCCTACTCCAACCCCCACCCCAACCCCAACCCCACCCCCTGCCCATGAAGCCTGAGGCGGATGGAAGAACTGGCCCTGAGGTCATAAGAGAGAGAGACCAATGATTCTTTGTGATGAAAACCTGCATGTAAAAATGTATGAATAAAGGGGTCTACTGAGTGACTCACTGTGTCACACTGCAGCTCCCATGACGAGATGTCCCCTTCACCCTTCTTACCCCTTTTTTCTCTCAAATTTTATTTTGTTTTATATTGGGGGAGGGGAGGGAGATGGGTGGGAGTGGGAGGCATGAAGTGAAAGGCACGAAGAATAAATAAAAAGAAAGTTAATAAAAAGTACATTTAAAAAAATCTCCTCTAGTAAACTATCTTAAAAAAAACAAAGCTTCGTGATATACTAGTCACTTTTCTGTTGCCGTGATAAAACATCCTGACCAAGGCAATCTATAGAAGAAAGAGTTCACTGGGGCTTTGGTTCCAGAGGGCTAAGAGTCCCTGGTTGTGAGGAGGGACCGCAGCAGGAGCAGGAAGCTGAGAGCTTCCATCTTTAAATTCGGCAGCTCGGCAGAGAGAGCAAACCGGAAGTGGGGTGTGCCTATGTAATCTTCATCCAGCAGGGCTGCGCTCCCTAAGCCTCCCCAAACAAGCAGAGAACCTCCTGTGCAAACACCCCAGCCTGTGGGGAACATTTCTCATTCAAACCACCACACCTAGCTAACCACAGGGGATTATTTTTAGAGCTGGTCTTGAATTATACCAGTATACAGAAGAGTGCCTGAAATCTTTCTGAGAAGGTCTGTCTGGCTCTTGCTTCGGACAGCTGAGGGTCCTGGTATGGTTCGTGTATTGAGAGTCCTCCTGAAGGTTTGTGTGTTGAAAGCTTGCTCATGTCTAACTTCACCGAGGGCTTACACCAGAGGTGAGTTCAGAGAGTGGGCCGTTAGTGGCGAAGGCTTGGCTGGAGGAAGTAGGTCACTAGGCTTGTCTAGGAAGGGTCTATCATGCCTCGGCATCCCTGTCTTACACTCTTTTCTCTTTCCTGGCTGCCATGAGGTTAGCCTCTCTGTGCCAGCACATCTGAATGCCATAATATTGCACCTTGCCTCAGGAGGAGGTGAAAGCGGAGGAGACAGCTGATCTTAGAACCGTAAAGACATGAGCCAAGGTAGAGCCTTCCTATTTGACCCGGTTTTTCTTGGCTGTTTGTCAGAAAGACAAAACCTAACTAACATGGGCACCTCTGTATTGCTTCCCTGCATCCAGATTCAATAACAATTTTTTCTTTTTTAAAACTCTGCGGCATGCATAGGCATGGTTGTATATGGGCACGCAGGTGTAACATTGTATCAGCATGCTTCCAGTTAGAAGAAGTGTTTCCGTTTTTTGCTGCAGATGTTATGGTTGACTTAGTGTGTCCCGGCAACAGTGAAATGACACAGCAAGTAGCTCCAGAGAACTTCAGAGAGAAATATGGAGCAGGGTAAGGTAAAGAACATGTATCTGTTACCTACTGCTTACGTAACAAACCACCCCCAAATGTAGTACCTCGAGACCACAGCCCTTTATTTGTTTACCATTATGAAATCCCGGCTGAGCTGATAGGTTCTTCTCACCCAAGGTTATCTATGTGGCTGAAATCAGCTGCCAGGTCGGATGAGGCTGTTGTTTCAGGGGTCTCAGCTGGAATGGCTGATCACATTTCCCCCTTTTCATGTGGCAACAGAAGAGTGCTCCATGGCCAGATAGGATACCCCACCCCACCTGTGTCTGTCTGCTCATGTTACGGAAGCTGAGCATCAGTGCGAGCCTGGATTGCTCAAAGGCACCAGTATAGGAAAGCATGTTCCTAGGGGCCCTTGGTGGGTGAATCCTCAACAGTTTTTCTGAGACACTTTAGGCAATGTCCTAAGACTACGAAAGGTAAAGTTTATAGATAAGCTGGAAGTTTGGTTTTAGGATTCAGGTTCAGGAACTTTGAAATCTGTGTTACTTTTGTTAGTATGATCCCATGTATACACATAAGCAAGTAAGACCTAGGGAAACTCCAACTGGTTGGCTTTGAACAGCTCTCTCGGTCCCTAGGGCTTAGTCTCTCCCGATTGTAAAACTCCTCGCCAAGGTTATTTGTGGTAAGGGTCGTGTGAGCTGAGGGTCTTCCGTGAGAACAGTGGAAGCCTCACACAGGTGTGGATGCTCTTCCTGTCACGGCCAGGATCCACTGTTTCAGGAGACATTAAGCTTGGTGCACAGAAAGACGTATGATACTCAGTGAGAAGTCTGAGGCCCAGCTGTGTAAATCACCTTAAAAATTCATGAGAGGACTTTTTTTTTTCATTCCATATGCGTTAAATTTGTCTCTGTCACTTTCTCTCCCTAAGATCAATAAAAAGGAAACTGATTTTATTTCAAAAAACCAATTATTTCTGCTTTCGCTTTTGTGCTCAAGCCTAAACGGCTCCTTCTTTTCCAACACAGCATGTTTTCATCTGCCTCTAATGGTGTCGATCCAACTCACCAGACAGCTCTGGGAAGTGCTTGATGGATCACAGCCCAAGCTGCTCCCTGTCCCCCGTCCATCAAGTGTTACTAAGTCCTTGTTATGTCTGGGTGGGTGCTAGGACCTGGTGACAAAGACAAAGATGGTTCTTATCCTCCAGGGGCTCACAGACCAGCGACAAGACAGATGGAGAAACAGGAAACAGTGCCATGCTTGTGCACTTTGAAAGGAGCAGATGTGTTTATTCAGCAAATATTTAACGATCGCTTGTTCTGTGCATGCCTCAAGTTAGTGTGAAGTACAAAGAGGGTTAAGAGACCTCTTCTGTTTTTATGGTGTGACTGGTCGAGGAGAGAGAGACAAGTCAACAGTCACAATTCAGACAGAACCTCGGGAGTCAGCCCCAGTGTCGCGTGGGAGCAGAGAGAACAGAACCTGCCAGGTAGAAGTGGTTGGGGAAGATTTCCCACAGTTTCGTATAAACCAAGAAAAAGGCAGGGGGAGATTCCAGGGGGAGAGATATAGCCAGGCTGAGTGGCCTGAGAAAGTAGGACACTTGAGAGAAAGCAGTGCTGCATGCCTGGTCCACAGAGTGAGAAGAGGGCCCGGAGAGGGAAATCTGGAGAGCTGGGCAGAGGCCAGAGCCCAGGAGGGAGACCGATAGTTTCATTGGATCTGCGTTTTAGAAGATCATTGCAGAAGTGGGTCAAATGCCCCCTAGGGGCTGCCTCGGGGAACAATGGCACTTGTAAACTAAATTTTTGTTTAATTCATATTTATTTTCTTTCGTATGTGTATGTGTACCTGAGTGTATGTATATGCACATGTGTGTGCATGAACCCACAGATAACAAAGGAGGTCATTGGAACGGAAGTCACAGATGGTTGTAAGCCACGTCAAAAGCTCTGCAGAGGAAGACTGTGAAGATTTAAGACCCCAAGCCGAGGCCAGGGGGTGGCCTTCAGGAGACATGGAGCCTATCAGCACATCATCCACAGACTGAACACCCAGCCTGCTGCACTTTGTTTTGACCACCGTACCAAAGCCATCAAAGCGGAAGAGTCAGGAGATGGGTGGACGCAGGGATGTACGGAGCAAGGGAAGAGGGAGGAAACCGTGACGCTCAAGTTCCTGACTCGTGCGGCCTCATGCTGAGCCTCAAAGGATGATACCACCCAAATGCGGTGTTTGGAGACACAGGAAGCATTTGGCCTAGAGGAAAAGCTTGCTGCTGTCCACCCATGGCTGAGTGGAGGCTCTGGAATTCCCCATCTCTGTTAAGAGAGTGCAGCCTTCCACCCTACGGAGAAGCCCTGGCAAGTCAGTGAGATTGAAAGGATAATGTCTCTCCTTGTGCACCTTCAAATTCCACAGAGGCCTCTTGGAAACCTCCTAATAAGCGCCTGTGAGCCTCTGAAACTGTCCTTAGAGCAAACAGGGCATCATGGTTTTTAATACTGTCAAGTGGGGGACTGTATCACTCCTGCGACTCTCCCTGTGCATGCATGCCTTTCTTCTTCTGGTTGTGAATCAATTGTGTGCCTTTTCTTTTTAGTGGTCGTCAGCTTATTCCCTTGGCCTTGACAATAGCACACAGGGCTGCTGTGTTCTGAGAGGTGTAACAAGGCAGATTGGAGAGGCTGCAGACATAGATGATGCTGTCTACTTGTGGTGTCTCTGAGGGAGGGAGAGCACAGTGGAGATGAGCAGCTGGCTGTGTGGGGTCAGAGCTCAAGGGGCATGAGCCCAGGATGTGGTGTAGGGGATTCCAGATGCAGGGCAGCTGAAGCAGAGCAGTGGGTGAGGCCACTCTAGGGACATCGTGCTGTGTGAAGAGTGGGCAGAGAACTTAATCCCAGAGAAGCCCATTGTTTACGAGAGAGTGAAGGAAAATGACGGGGCATTAGCAGAGAGTCATGGAGAACAGTGTCATGTCCCTCAAGTGCTGAAGAGGGATCAAAGCTTCTGGCATTCTGTCTGTCTCTCTGTGTCTACACACACACACACACACACACACACACACACACACACACACACCAATGCCCTTTCCCATTTCTTCATTGAGTTTACTGTTTCAGTTTCACAGCCAGAGCTGGAATGATATCAGTTTACTTCTCCAGAAATGGCAGAATCTGCCCCCTGGTGACTTGCTCTCTCAGAGGGCTGTCTACTGGGTTGTCCTGCTTTCTTCCAGGGTCTTCCTTAGACCTTCCCTTGGTGACAGCCTGTGGCTGCTGAAGGAGTGTTGGAGGCGGGGCCACTCTTCTTAGGGCTCTGTGCCCTGAGTCAGAATGTATAGATCCAGGGAAGCTATGGCCTCCAGTGACTTCAACTTCCCAGTCCCTACAAGTCCCATCTTCACGGGGCACTTTGTAGATTCCAGGGCATTGCTCTTAGCTTTTTTTAGGGAGAGAGAAAGCACCGAGCCCTCTCCTGAACCCACTAACCCTGGAAGAGATGCGTTAGAGAAAGGCGGAATGTTCATCTTGAAACTATCCAGGAAATCGACCTGCCTGTCCTTGACTGCAACGATCAGTTCCCAGGGAAACAGTCTCTTGTCTGAAGTCGTTTCCTCTTGCCACTCAGTCCTTCCTCCTCAGCTCTACTCCTTGGTGATTCCGAAAGCCCCTGGTCCAATCTGGAATGACCACAGAAGGCCTGAGGCACCTCTGCTCCTCTCCTATAAAGTCACTTTGCCATCAAGGACATTCCCCTTCCAAGAGTAGAGGAGACAATACGTAGGAAGCAAGTTTTCTTCCTTTGGAAGCATCCTAGGCTGTAATCCCAGTGCTCAGGAGCTAAGGCAGGAGGATTAACAGAAGTATGAGCCAGCCTGGGCTACATAGAGAGCTTAGTGAGTTTGAAGCCAGTCAGCCAGGACTAGTGTGAGATTCATCTCAGAGACAGGAGAGACCCAGAGACAGAGACAGAGAGACTGATCTGCCTTGCAGTTAAAAATCAGAATGCTAATCCATTCACTTTGAACAATTTTCCATACAATGTATCCTCAACATCTCTGGAGCCTCAAAACAGCAACAAGAAATGGGGATTTGGGGTGGGAGGGCGGCAAGGAGGTCCTTTTCACTTTCACTGAAAGAAAACCAGAAGAGATTTGCTCATATGCTGGACTTTGTCAGAGATCTTCAGTAACATAATAGAGTTCTTGTCTCTTCAGCTAGCCTCTCTGTGGTGCCCCAGCATGAATCAGATGTGTGAGAATGACTCTATGGCGTTGGGGGGGAGGGGTTGAGGGGGGGATGATGACCCAGTCTACTGTCAGAGGTCAGCACCAGCCAGGATCAGATGCAGCAGAGAGAGACTCTATGGGGTGACCCAGCCTATGTCTGAGGTCAGCACCGGCAGGAATGGGCACTTCTATACCCCTGCAGTCTCCTGGACTCCTCTGACAGACTGTGAGCTTGGATCCCCCTTAGCTAGCTCTCCCTTATGCAGTTGGAAGCTAAAGACCTGTCTGAATTCAGGCCCCCTCCCCCTGCCCTCTGAGGTCGGGGCTGGGACACTTCTCCTCATTCTCTCACAGGTTGGGGCCTGGAAGGCTTCCCTGGGCCTTGGCTCCACGGAGCTGTTTCCTCATACCTGAGCTGTCCACAGCTGCATACACCCCTCCCGGCCTGCATTATTTAAAGCCGGCCCACAGGTGCTCCTTGTGAGTCACAACAGGCAGGAGGGCAGTGGCAGGTAGCTCCACTCCCCGTCCCACTCTTCCCTCACCATGGCTTCCTTGGGGCAGATCATCTTCTGGAGGTAATGTGCCTGCTTGTGCTCTCTCTCTCTCTCTCTCTCTCTCTCTCTCTCTCTCTCTCTCTCTCTCCCTCTCCCTCTCCCTCTCCCTCTCCCTCTCCCTCTCCCTCTCCCTCTCCCTCTCCCTCTCCCTCTCCCTCTCCCTCTCCCTCTCCCTCTCCCTCTCCCTCCCTCTCCCTCTTCCCTCCAGATTAAGAACAGGGATGGGGTCTTTGGGAGATACTGAGAACTTCTGGGCTGTGCTACAGACCACACTTGCACCCTTATCTGATGCAGCATTGGGTCAGGAAGAGGTTAGTCAAATTCAACAGGTGCACACACAGCCTCTTGTGCAACTGCTCAGACTCAGGGAAGGTTTTGGTTGGTGGTTTATTGGTTTTATCATCCCTACTAGGGCAGTTGTGGGCTGAAAACTATGTGTACCACACTTGGGGACCTCACGGAGATGTTCGGGCACACTGAAACCCAGTGGCATGGGGCTGCATAGAATGGATGGAGAGCAGGGACTGGTGGTGGATTTAACACAGGACACCCTCTCTGCAGCCCTCAGGAGGAAGCAGGCAAATGTTCTTCGACTCTCCTGTGGTATAATTTCTCTGTACTACCGAGCAATGCACACCAATGCCCCTACCCCAGACCTGGCTGGAAATGGGGTCCCTTGCTTTCCCAGGAGAGCCTGGAGAAGAGACCCTGGTGTCCGTTGCTGCCTAACCCCCCAGAAATGGAAACAAAATACAGTAAAAAAGAAGCAAGCTCCTCTGCCGCTTTTTTCTCCTCAGCTCTGTTCCAGTTGCCTTTCTCCTCAGGGCATCATTTACCTTTCTGACTGGAAAGAGATGGAAAATGAATGCTTTGTTTTCCCTGAAATAGGTGGTGATTCCATGTCAGTCCCAACTCATTACAGTTTTTAAGATGATGTGTACGCTGGTTCTAGGGGTTGTTTGAAGGACCAATCCTCCCATTTTTATATGTCTCTTCCAGATTTAAAAAAAAAAAAAAAAGGAAAGGAAAGAAGGCGAGGTAGAAAGGGAAACGATTAACAATGAGATGTCTATAAAAAGACCAAGTGAACATCACTTCCCACAGACAGCCTAGAAAATTATTTTCCCTGAAGCAGAATTCCCCCTCACTCAGGTTCAGCAAGAGAGGGGACAGGGCTCCACAGGATCAGCAGAGGGGGTCTGGGCAGCACCCCTTCCGCACAGTGCTGGGCCAGTGCCCTGGAGAAGTAACAGGTGGCCGTCACCTCCATCTAGCATCCCAGCCTGTGAATGTCATCAGAAAGTGCCTGTGTCAGGGGCTAGCCTCCTGCCAGCCCCTCTCCTCCTGCCTTCTACCCACTGCCTTCTCGTGGCATCTGAAATCTCACTACCCCTTGTGAAGGTTCAGTCACCTCAGAGAAATCAGTCATTTGTTCGCAGCCCTGGAGCTATGTGTATAAGGGGCAGGGCAGCTTTGAACCCACTCACCCTGCAAAGCCTATGAGATGCTCGCTCCTGCTGCCACCATCACCCTCTTCCCCCATCACCCAAGCTTAGGTCCCCAGAATGGGAAACAAGAAACAAGTGTCTCTGTTGTTCCAAGGACCGGCGTGTGGGCTTTCTAATAATACATTACAACCAGCCCGGCTGGTTTTGCTGGTGGGCCAGCCAGAGGTGGGTGTTGAAAATGTGGGTCCTCCACCCTTTAAGGGTTAGAGGCCCATTAGGGTCAACAGAGGCTCCTCTTGTTGGCTCTGGTCGCCTTGTTCACTATTTAAATGCTGCATTGCAAAAACAGAGACAAACCTTGAGGGTGACAGCCTAGGAAGGGAGCACTGAACATCTCAGTGGAAAGAGGGGCCAGAATCTTTCCTCTAGACACAAAAAGAGCCCACTTGGGGAAACCCAGTATTTCCCTCAGTGCCAACCAATCCCCTCCCTTTTTCCATAATCCCCTTTATAGTTCCTCTCATTAACAATAGTTCGACGGCATAGCTCATGGGAGGGTCTGCCATCTCCTGCAGACCGAGCAGATTGCTCCCTTAATAGAGAGTTTAATCCCTTCAAACCCCTCTCTCAGAATGTATGCTCCCCAGGGGTAAAATGAGGGAGCTGTGTGATCCAGACTCCCCTACCATCATGGCTGTCCATGACACCAGCATTCACTCATGAAACTTTTATCAAACGCTGCTTGGAGTCCAAGGGTGGAGAAGTTAGACTCCCTTCTCTGAAGGTGTGGTGTTCTAGTGAACAATATATCAGGGTATCTATTCTCTGTGGGGTGTTGCATTAGACACCGGGACAAAGACACCAAGATGTTGACAAGTGTCTAGTCTAACAATAGTCCAAGGCTCCCAACGATGTCATGCCTCTGTTACGGGATGATAGGGCTCAGGATGCCAATGGGAGTCCTTTCTTGCTCAATGCCTTGGGGAGGGTTGCCTAAGCCAGATGTCTGGGCTCCTTTCAAAATGAGTTCGTAGGGACCAAGTTAAAAAGGAGTGAGAAAGTCACTCTCCGGGGAAGGAGAAGGACAAACTAAAACCTATGATCCAACACAGGAAGCTGCTCACCACTGTGTCATACCATGACAACGTGAATTCTGAGAAGCGCTGAGAAATGGGGCAGGGAGGTGGCACCAGGTCACATGAGGCCTGATTTAGCAGACTGAGAGCTAGGGATTGGTTATTGGTGATGACTGGCCCTCCAAGATTCTCAAGCAGAGGAATCTGAATTTTCACCCTAGGCAGGCAGAAGTCTGGAGGCAATGAGCGCAAACGGGAGGCAGTTGCTGTCAGAACGATAGGGGCAAGGAAGAGAGAAAGATACTAGAACCCGGGGGAAGGGAAATAGATTCGAGAAGCATGGGGAAGAGGTGAAGGGCAGATCCCGGAATGAGGTTCCTGGCCCTGGATGGGGCAGAGTGAGGGGAAGGAAAGGGGTGTTACAGAGGAGTTCCTCTAAGTTTGGTGCATAATGAGTTTGAGATTCCTCTGGGCCCATCAGGTGAAGATGCTAAGGAAAGCAGAGAGTGTGGGGAGGAGACTAGGATGGGTCATGGATAGGGATTAAATGGTCAGCAGCTCTCAGGCAGGGTTACATGGGGGTGTCTCCTAAGGAAAGCCCTAAGAGGACAAAGGGCCAGGGACAGAGAGGTGAAGAACACTGCCATTTAGGGGTAGGCAGGGAAGGGAAGTGGGGAAAGATTGACTGTCCAGAGAGGTAGAGAGATCAGAGCTGAGAAATCACAACTATCAGCAGAGTAGATTTCCACGGACCACCAAAGCCTGGGGCTCCATGAAACCCCTCTCTCTGAAATTCAAGAAGATCATAGGACTGATAAAGACCTCCAAAGAAGAAAAGTACCGGACAGAAAAAGGGTGGGTGTCTCTCTATCGCAAGAAGGTGGCTAAAATAGATGATGGAAACTTGAGCAAAGGAGACTCATGGGAGCTTTGCTCTGAGTCCTGGTCTTCCATGTCCCCCCACGAATTCAAGCTAGACAATCAGACAAAATGCCTGCCAGCACTGTCCATGCTTGTCTGGCTAGAGAGCTCAGCCTTGATGAGGTTAACACTTCAAACCCCACAGAGACAATATAAGATGAGTCCAACTTTTATCTCTCGGAGCCTATTAAACTGAAGGTTCCAGGGTCATCGGCTCCCATGAGTACTTGTGTATCATCTGAACACGTGCTTGTCCACACCTCTGCCCACTGTGGTGACTCTCATTTTTTCACCAGCCAGATCCTGTGCCACTTTAGCTTTGAAGTCCCCTTCGACTTTTTCTAGGTATCTTAATTACCTCTTTTATGTTCCCAGCCAGACGTGCTTATGAATATATGTTCCTGGGGCTTTTACTTCCCTCACTAAGGATCTGACATGATCATTTTTGCCAGGAAGAAGGGAATAGTTATCACTCTAGATACATATCTGAGCTCTCTCTGGCTTTAGACTGCCTGGGCTGATATCATTGTGAATGCTTACCCTCCATACACCTCAGTTTCCCTACCTGTAAAACAGGGCTGATGACAGTAAATAACTGCTTGGGTTGTGTGAATGACATGTAATAATTGTGTACCTGACACATCCTAATGTTCTACAGATATCAGCCATTACTATACTTATTTTGTGCAAGTTCCTCTATAATGTCCATTACGTGGCTGGCTGGCCATGAGATCCTATCTTCAACTCTGGCCATTGGTGTTTCTGTCCTTACAAACAGATGCTGTAGTGATGGCATTGAGGATTTTTAAATAGCTAAGCATGTGTGTGTGTGTGTGTGTGTGTGTGTGTGTGTGTGTGTGTATACACGCATATGCACACACAGGAGCATGCAGAGACCGAAGGACATTGGCTATTTTCCTCTATTATTTTTGATCTTTGTTTTTTATGCTTGATCTGAGCCAAAAGGCTGAGAGATGATATCACTGGTTATCAATGATTAGAAGTGGGGTACCTGTTTGTCAACTTGACACATACTAGAGTCGTCCAGAAAGAGGGAATCTCAGTTGTGGGATTGTCTTTATCAGATGGCCTCTCAGTGAGTCTATGGGACATTTTCTTGATTAATGATTATGTGGGAGGTCCCAGCCCACTACGGGCAGTGCCACTCCTGAACAAATGGTCCTGGGTTGTATAAGAAAGCAAACTGAGCAAGCCATGAAGAGCACGCCAGTGAGCAATGTTCCTCTGTGGTTCTGCTTTTCAGTTCCTGCCTCCAGGTGCTGCCCTGCCTTCCTTTTGAGACAGACTGTAACCTGTAGTATATAATCCCACTACCCTCTGCCAAGTTGGTTTTGGTCAAGTGTTTATCACAGCAAAAGACAGCAAGCCAGGTCAGTCTCTTACTGAGCCCAAGGCTCATTTTTTCCTGCTAGACTGGCTGGTCAGCGAGCCCCTGGGAGTTCTGCCAGTCTCTGTCCCCCAATTCTGGAATTATGGGCGCACCTGGCAGTGCCTTATTTTTACATGGGAACTGGAGGTTTGAACTCAGGTCCTCTAGTTTTTATAGCAAGTGCTCTTACCCACTGAGGCATCCCCCACTCCCCAAGGTAGTCCATCTTAACAACACTCTATCCACAGAGTTTTTTTGAGGAAAAAAACAAAAGTCAAGTGGATCATACCTGTCTGTGGATATGAGATTGTCATTTCTCAAATCCTCACCTGAGAAAACCTGTGTCTAACTGCAGCGTTGAGCATCCAGACACTGTGGCCAGGGGCTTCCAGGTGAGCTTGGGAGGCCCTACTGTGTGCACAGCTCAGCATCTACATCTTCTGATGATACAATGTTGGTGACAAGTGTCAACCCACCCTGCAGCCAGGGAGGCTGTTTCCCAGGCTCGAAGGATATTTCAAAGATGTGATGTATGGGGACAAGTCGGGGACTCTAGGTGCCTGAGCTCAAATAGTGCAAATTATTTTTATTATTAAAGCAATCAAAACATGAGATGATGTTTACAGTTAGCTTAAGCAACGCCAAGTACAGTGAGGGAATATACATGGTTTTATATATCTTATTATCTTTGGTCATGTGAAAAGAACCAAGAATATTTTTCCCAGGACTGTCTTTTCCACAGAGATAATGTAGACATGTTGGGGCACTTTTTTTTTAAAGTCCTTGTTTTTAAGTGTATTTACATATATGTAACTTTTTTTTTTTTTTTTTTAAAAAAAGAAGGCTGACTTGGGGGAAGAACTTCTTACACTCTGGCCCATCCAAGGTTTACAGTAAGTTCATAGCTTTCTTATACAAGTTTCCACAACAAAAGCAACACCCACCAGAACACAGTTAGAGCTATGGGCCAATGACCCATAATGGTCACGTAGCTCAACTGCATCACACTTCTAATTATCTCCATTTCATAGCTGCAGATACTGAGGCATGATTGCCTCTCTGCCAACCCATGCTGGGAACCCATACGTTCCTAGCTTGTGCTGTCTACTGAGTTATAAAGATAGCCCTCCTTCTAACCAACTTGCTTCATCTCCTGCCACTAAAGCAGAACCCAACTCAATACTGTCAAAAACTCACTTCCTCAGTGACCAGTGACTGCCACTGCAGAAGACTCCCTGGCTGGCTGATGGGGAGTTAGGCTGAAGCCCCAGATTGGGGTCTCCAATATTTCAGTAGTTGCTCTATAGATGGTGTCTTAGTGAGGGTTTCTACTGCTGTGAAGAAACACAATGGCCATGGCAACTCTTATAAAGAAAAACATTTAATTGGGGTGGCTCACTCACAGTTCAGAGGTTCAGTCCATTATCATCATGGTGGGACATGGGCAGCATGCAGGCAGACATGGTGCTGGAGAAGCAGGTGAGAGTCCTACATCTTGCAGGGAACAGGAAGTGGACTGAGACACCGGGCGGTATCCTGAGCATAGGAAACCTGAAATCCTGCCCCCACAGTGACACACTTCCTCCAACAAGGCCATGCCCACTCCAACACAGCCACATCTCCTAATAGTGTCACTCCTACGAGATTATGGGGGGCAATTACATTCAAATTACCACAGATGGTAACATAGCAACAAAGAAGCATACTCTCACAGCACTTGAACTTTGCGTCTGTATACCCCTCAGACAACTAAAATGAAGTATGTGGCTTCTCTGAAGTCATGCAGTTAAAGAATCACAGAAAAAGGACATTTTCAGGGTACTTATGACACTAGTTGCCTTAGATAAAAGCTGTGCTGCCCTAAGAAGATTGTTTTACCTCAAGCATCAGGGGTCTTCAGATCTGAGCAACCAAAGCTTCATTCATATTTACCCCTGAAGTATGGAGAAATACTGAGTTAAGTTCGATCAGTCCCTTTCTCCATTTACTTGCTGTGTGACCTAAGTAAGCTATTCAATCTCTTTGTTCTTATTCCTCATCAGTAAATTGGGTGTCAGTAGCTCCCTAGCCTTTAGGGTTGATGTGAGACCTAACTGAACTGGTAAAGGACAGACTTCTGCATCGTGTAGAATTGGCACTCAATGGGTCCCTGCTCTTGCTGAATGGTTCCTTCCCTATGTTTTCTGGAGAAAAACAGTGATTTGGAGGGAGATAGGATCAGACTATTCCAAGAAGAACCTTTGTGTCTAGAACGTTCTAGGTTTCATCAGATCAGAGGTGTCTTCTTCTAGTCCTGCTCTGTGAGACGTAGGAGAACTCTCTGTCCCCAGAGATGTTGAACTGGGTGGACTTAAAACCACATACCTTTCCATAGTCACCCCAATATTCCAAGCGTGGCCCACATCAGCAGCCAACCTGGGAGCTGTTGCAAGAGCACATTCTTAGCCCCTCCCAGGTCTACCGAACTGGAGTGGGGCCTGGTGATCCGCACTCAACAGTCCCTCTAGGGTGCCTCTGATACCCACTCAGGCTCACAGAGCCACACAAAGCAGTTTCACTCAAGTCTGTGATGCCCCAGCAAAAGGGCAAAAGTTTAATCCAGATGGACATAAACTTCACCTGAGATCAGTTATGCCATATTCCTCTTTAAAAAAATGTTTAAAAGAGCAATGGATGGGTCTTGATAAAAAATGAAGGCAAAGGCATGGATTTCTATAGGAAGAAGTCCTCATTCTGTTTGCCTTTATATTTACCTTTCAAAATCCCAAGCCTAGCATATGTCAAGATTTATGATAGCATGCTTTCCAGCTCGTTTCTGCTAGTCCCAGCAAGACAGTAACAGGAGAGAAGTTTCCTTTCTTTTTCTGTAGATATAAAATGAAAAATTTCATGGAATAAAAGCCAAAGACGACTTGAGAAACAGCGTCAGTAATATCTGGGGGCATCGAATGGTGCCTTTTATCTAGCTGTCCTGATTCCTTGTTGTGTTTTCTTCGCACCCCTGCTCCCAGAATGGCTGTTCCACACACCTCATCTCTTGTCTCTCTTCAGTCCTCTGACAAACCCATGCCTTCTCATCACCTCGGTCTCAGATGATTGTCTGACTTCATCCTTCATGGAGAAAATGGAAATGATCAGACAGGTACT
This sequence comes from Peromyscus eremicus, assembly GCF_949786415.1. Taxonomy (NCBI): domain Eukaryota; kingdom Metazoa; phylum Chordata; class Mammalia; order Rodentia; family Cricetidae; genus Peromyscus; species Peromyscus eremicus. Next base: position 74,183,221 of record NC_081421.1, read on the forward strand.
CCTTTATCTCATTTCCCAGCTGCCACATTCATGGGTGCCTTTCTCTGACCTCAGACTAGACATCTGGGTGCAGATTTGCCCAGCACTATCAAGGTCATTTCCACATACTCCCCATCTGTCTCATCTCCCAGCTCATGCACACTTACTTCCTCTACCTGTCCCCATCAATCTTCCATGTACCTCTATTCCACCAATCAGCACACAGACCAGGCATCAGGATTTTCCATCTTAAAGAGAAAAACTGTCTCTCAGCCTCATGCCTGCTCTGGCTGTCCCCCCCATCTTGCTCTTTCTCTCCTCAGCAAACTTACTGCAAGGCTGGTCTACAGGGATTGATCTGATGGGTGTCCTGGGGGTCCTGAACACAGAGTGGACCTAGCACATCTGTCCATTCCTGGGTAAACTACTTTCTTACTGTGTGGCCTTGGGTGAGCTTCTTATCTTCTTTGTGCCTGGGCTCCTGATCTGGGAACCATCTCTGAGCCAATACTACAGGATCGTGTGGGAAATATGCAAACTGAGCTTGACAAAGCACTTACCAAACAAACCCTCACTGCCAACTACCTGTGCAGTTGTGATGCCCCCACTTGGATTTTTCATCCCCACTGGACCAAGGTATTACATCTGTCAATGCCTCTTATCACATTGCCTTACATTGTCGAGTCCGTTCATGCTTCTCTCTTCTTCCTTTACTTGCCTTTACAACAGCTCTCAATACAGATGCCCTACGACCTGGAAACACTTCCTCTTTGGTTTCCATGACAGCATGGTCTTCTTTCCTGTTCCCTCCTCACCACGACATGGGCCCCAGCTCTTGGATTAAGCCTCCCTTCTCTACACCTGTGGTAGCAGTTAACATCCTGTAGCCAGGGAACTCGCCTCTGGCACAAGGACCCAGCACATCATTCCTGTCCTATGTTTGACGATGGATTCTTTCCTTTGCCAAAAGGCTTCAGGCTCCAGGAGCAGAAGGTAACAGCGCTGGGACCATCACTCTTTGCAGTGACTGGCATACCCTTCATAAAGCACCATAAGGTGTGGGAGGGTGAGTCAAGTAAATAACAGACAGGGCTGGGCATGGTGCCTCATGCCTGTGATCACAGGGGTCTACCATGAGTTTAAGGCCAGCCTGAACCCTGTCTCAAAAAAAAAAAAAAAAAAAAGAATGAAATTCATTCTTTTAAATCAAGCACTATGTAGTGTAGGAAGGAGCATCCTGGAGACCCCAGAATAGCCTCAGTCAAATGCCCTTAAAGTTTGGGACATTTCCAGACAGGTCCTGATGGAAAGCGCTGTGGAGGGAGAGTCAGGTGAGGAATCACTTCAAGCAAGAAGCTGGTCTTTGATTTTAGCTTCTACCTGTCCAGAAAATCCATTTCCCATCCCTTTCTCCTTTTCTTCGAAGACAGGATATGTCTTGGTGACTGTCTTTTCAGTTAAAAAGATGCCACAGTCAATAGGAAAGTCTTGCTGTCCTCCTATTGGCTTGAGGCCAGGTGACCTTCATCTAATATCTTTAATGCAAGCTTGTGGAAATTTAGCAAAAGTCAGCCAAGGCCCTCTCCTTGCTGCCACAGACACCTTCATTTGGGGGCGAGCTCTGTGGGGCTCCCCTGCAGAGGAGCTCCATCTGGTGCTTATTAAGTCAGCCCCCTCACAAGGACGGTGCACAAGGAATATGGGAGGTGGGCTTGCCAATCACTGCCAGACCAGAGCTTGTGACCTAGGCTGCATCTGGGAGCAGAACGGAAGGGAGAGAAGGAAATCAGACCCCCCTAGAACATCCTTTATGCAGAGAAATTCCCCAGTGAGGTCTGAGGAGAAAGGGCCTTCTTCAGTTAGCTGGGCCTTTCTGAGCAGCCCTTGTGGAGCTATAGTATTGAGGCTGTTCCGCAGGTCAGGCTTTGCCTGAAGGCATGGGCAGAGGAACTCCTGTGTGCAGTGATAAGGACATCCTCCACCAGCATCCCACCACTGCGGCAGCAGTGCCCTAAGTAAGAATGAGAAGCCACTTTCCATGGCAACCGCTTTCTGCTTTTTTTTTTTTTTGTTTGTTTGTTTTGTTTGTTTGTTTTTTTGGTTTTTTGTTTGTTTTCGAGACAGGGTTTCTCTGTGTAGCTTTGCGCCTTTCCTGGAACTCACTTGGTAGCCCAGGCTGGCCTCGAACTCACAGAGATCCACCTGGCTCTGCCTCCCAAGTGCTGGGATTAAAGGCGTGCGCCACCACAGCCCGGCGGCAACCGCTTTCTGAGTGCCAGCCAGGTGCCAGATGAACTCACAAGGCTCTTCTGAGTGCTAGCTGTAACAGTGCACTCAGGTTACTGCTGCTCTCCGCTGTCACTTCCCCTGATAAGTGTACAGTATTTTGAAGCATTAAGATTCAGTGTTTGAGGCCTTGCTGAGACAGCTAATCATCCTATGTAAAGAGTGTGGCTATTTCAAAGAAAAGACTTAGAGGCTTTGGGAAGGAGCTATTGGCAGCCGAGGAGATAACTCAGACAGAAGAGTGCTTGCTGGGCACACACAAGGACCTGAGCTCAGATATTCAACACCCACATAAAAAGCCAAGCAAGGCTGTGCATAGCTGTAATCCTAGCACTGAGGAGGTGGAGGTCGGAGGATCCCTATTGCCCAATCTGTGAGCTCCAGGTTCTGTGAGAGACCCTGCCTCAAAGAACCAGGTAAACGACAATAGAGGAAGACATCCAACACTGACTTCAGCCTTGCATAGTAGCATGAACGTGTGTGCGCACTCCTACACAAATGTGCACACACATGAACATATACACACATACCTTAAATGCGCACACATGAGCTGTTGTGTGCTGGGAATGCCTATAGGTTTTGGAATCTATGTGGGTGGGCTTCTTCTGGGTGGGAGGGGCTGCCCAAAGAATAACACTTTACCTTTAGGTCTTTTGCTAGTGACTTTTCTCTTCTTTGTGACCTGATATTTGACAAGAGACAACTTAAGGGAGGAAGGATTTATTCTGGCTCACAGTTCGAGGGAACAGAGTCCACTGTAGTGAGAGCTGCACTTATCTGTGGGTATAAGGATGGGTATTTAGAATGCAGTTAGAAATTATATTGAATAAATTAGGAAAACGGAAGTACTAGGCTCTCCTCTAGAATCGATGACTTCCTTAGCTATGGGTGGTTGGTTAGGTTAGTCAACATGGCCAGGAAGGCACAATGGCAGGTAGGATGACTGCAGGAACACATGCCGGGGCTTGCTCACATCTCAGTATACCAGTGGAGACGGAAGAATACTGGTACTTAGCCGGCTTTCTCCTTTTTAATTCAAGGACCCCAATCCATGGGATGATGTCATCCACATTAAAAGCTGGTCTAACCCCCTTCAGTTAATCCTCTCTGGAAACACACTCATAAATACTTCCAAAAGTGTACTTTCTTAATGCCATTGGTGTTCTTAACCCAATCAAATTGGCAAATGAACCATCGCAGGTCTTCAATTCTGCCCAGATCAGTAAGGAGGCTGGGAGGTCTCAACATGGTCGTGCCTGGTGGTCTTCTCTTTGATCTTTCTCTCCCACCTGGAAAGATGGGAACAGGATCTTTGGGATTGCCTCAGAGGATAGTCTGGTATGGACTCAAACACTGAAGGAATAATGTGTCGTCTGCATTTTGACCAGTTGGGGATCTCTGAAGTAGTCTCCACTTGTTGGGAAAAAAAAGTTTCTTTGATGAATGAGAGTTACCTTTATCTGTGGGCATAAAGATAATTATTTAGAATACAGCTAGAAATTGTATCTAATGGTTTAGGGAAAAGGAAGTAACAGGCTCTGCTCTACTCTAGGATCTAGGACTTTTAGCTCTTGGTGGTTGGTTAGCTTTACACTGTCACACATGAATTCCTTCCTACTGAGTGGGCCTTCAGTCCATCTAGACAGCTGTTGGCTACCCCCAAGATAAAGGTGTCATGATTGCACCACTGGAGACATCTTGCTGGGTGGGTCATAGGCTTTGCAACTGGGAAGGAAGGAATACTGATGGCTTTTCTCCCTTGGTAGCTTGCATAGCATTTTCCAATGCTCTGAGGGCTAGCTCTCAGGAAGGAGGCTTCCAGGTTAGTTCCAGCTTGATCCTTCCAAGCCCTGTGTCCAAAGTGTGTGGTGTCTTTAGCAATAGGATCTCACATTCTTTTCTGGCTTTAGGGGCAATGAAAACTAACTATACTTTTTTGTAGTCCCTTGGACTCCCACGACCAAGAATCAAAGGGAGGTTTCTCATGCCTAGCACAAGGGTTTTGGTGAATCTATGGCTGTTGGAATATTATCATCCCATGTGTATATCCTGCGGGATGTGTGTGTGTGTGTGTGTGTGTGTTTAAGTAAGCTTATAAACTAATGTTCTCTATGGCTTTAAAAATATTCTTAGTGATATTTATCTTTCCTTCCTCCCTCTCCCTTTGTATTGCCCTCCCTCCTCCTCCTCTTCCCCCTTTAAAGTGCTCCCCATTTTTCCCATTTCCTGCTTCTTAGCACCTGTTTCACTGTGAAATACAATTGTAACATTTAAGGAAATGTTGAAACGAAAAAAACCCAAAGTCATCCATGGATTACTCATTGGAAGTATTTTCTTTTTGTCTCTTCCCTTTTAAAGCCAACTACAAATAATTTAAATAGTTGTTAATACTAGGGAAACCCTTTTATAGTCTGCTTTTCCTATTGAATGTTTGTGTTAATAAAACTAAATTTGAAAGTAGTTGTACAATTAAGGAATTGTTGCTTAATGCTGCAGCAGTCATAACCCTATATGGGAATATGTCTTTGTACTCCTACCCAGTTAGAAAATGCCATATTAGGCCACTCGTATTAGCTACTTTTGACATCACTCTGATAAAACTCTTGATGGAAGCAACATAAAGAAGACGATATTTCTTCTTGGCTCATGGTTTCCATCATGGCATGGAAGGCATGATGGCTGGTACGGCTTGGTCCATGGTAGTGGGAACTTAGAATGTAGCATGTTCACACCTTGAAGGGAAAGAAGAGAACTTTTAAAAGCCATCCCCAGTGAGCCACCAGCCAGGCTTCACAGCCTCCCCAAATAGAAAACCAACTGTGGTCCACATGTTCAAACACACGACCTTGCAGAAGACACTTAGATCCAAACCATAACGACACTGCTCTTCCTGAAAACTTGTTCTCAAGACCTGATGGGATTCACCCGTCTGCTTTTTAGAAAGCAGTTCTACTCAACCCAGTGTCTAGTTGAATATGAGCTCCATGTGGGTTCAAGTAACATGCATGACGTGGGTTCTCGGTAGTGTTTGTACATAGTACCTAAGACAGTACTTCCCAACTTGACGTCTAGGCTTTCACCAGAAGAGTTCTGTAGTCAAGTAAGTTTGGAAATGCTGAGCGACATTAGGATTGGTCATGTGAAACTGCCAAGGGCTAGGAGTTTTTGTTTGAGTTTCTGTTGTTGTTTTGTTTGTTTGAGACAGAGCCTGCTGTGTAGCTCAGCCCACCCTTGAACTTATGATCCTCCCTCCATTCCTTGCTGCTCAATTGTTTTTTACCAGAACAGCAATAAATCCCATTGGTTTAATCGAGCACAAATGCCTCTGTGGCACTCATTATGAACATTAGTGCTCAAGGCTTGAAGAGTTCTACAGGGGTAAAGAAACCACTGTGACGAGCCTAATGTTATAAAAACGCAATCCTTTAAAGTTATACTAATTAGTACCCATCAGGACACTGTAGGCATAGGAAAGAATAGCAACCATTGTTCCACATGCAGGTCTTGTAGGTGAAGAAGGGAAGCTGAGATATGTTTACCCTGCGTATGAGTTTTATTGGCAGAGTCACAGCATTCTGGCCTGGAGTAGGAGAGCAGGTCTTCAGGTCTCAGGAAGAGCTTCATTAGCCCAGATAGCCACCATAAGTAGCATGCCAGGGTTCTGAAGAGAAAGCGCTTTCCATGCCCTCAGTTTCCCTCAAATTAGAAGACTTAGAGCTTTGAACCACTTCCTGGAAGGGAGAGTTGGACCTTTCATTTCTAGGAAATCAAAAGGGTTGTTTGCCCTGATCGGCTTTCAAGGGAGCAAGTTCCGTACCATGTGACCCCACCTACATCCTAGAAGTTAGGAAGAGACTGGTAAAATCTAGCTATAGCTGGGCATAGTGATACAAACCTTAAATCTCAGCACTTGGGAGGCAGAAGCAAAACCATCTCCATGAGTTTCAGGCCATCCTGGTTTCTATAGTGAGCTCCCTGACAGCCAGGACTACAGAGAGACCCTGTCTCAAAGACAACAAGGAAAAAATCTAGCTGTAACTCCAAGCCATCTTGGATCGGAGCAGTATGGAGGTAGGCAGGCCTCGCTCACAGCAGCCAAAGGGGACGAGGAGGGAACCCAGTTATGTGAGAGCTGCAGGGTCACAGCACCCATTGCTTATCAACTCTCTGAAGACAGCTGTAGAGGTGTGTGGTGGCTTGATTTCTGGGAGAGAGAAAGGAGCAGCCAGAGAGTCTTCAACCTAATAATCATTAGAAAAATAAAAAGCATATATTACTGTAGAAATCCCAGGGCAGAATCGAGGGCCTGGTCTAACGTCCAAACGACATGGGCACCGGCTGAGCAGGTGCCCGGGAGGCCACAGAGATTGGTCTTTCCTTCCCAGGAATCCCAGCACATTTTGTATCCAAAGCCGTTACTCTTTTCAGACCTCCCCTTCTCTAGCAAGTCCTTGTCGCTGAGCCCCATTTGTTGCATGTGGCTTTCTTTCCCTAGTAAGCCAGTGGAGATTCCTCTGGTGGCACTGGTGGCTCACCTCGGATGATTTACTAGATAAACATGGCTGTTCGTTTGACTGCTCTCTCATTATTATAATTGCTAATTAGTTCCTCTTTACAGGAAGTGGCTATCACCCTAGTTTATGGGTGTTCATCTGATGTGCCTGAAACCTCATGGTTGACTTACTCATGGACGCAGAGAGGGCACTCAGAGCTGGCTACTGCCACTTGTGTGCACACTGAAGACACACACAGCTAGAGCAGGAGTCTGGTATTTGACAGCCCCTGGATCAAAATGTCCAAGACATGGAATGGAAGTACTGGGCGGGGGTAGCTTCAGAGTACTGTGACAGCAGTTGGCCAGGACTAACTCAGGACCTCTAGAGATTTCCCTCCCTTCCCACTCTCCCTCCCTCCTGTGCTGATTCCACTACCCCACCGTCTGGAACTCTTTCTTCTGAGATAGCCTTTAACATCAATGATTGGTTCTCAGGCTCCCTGACGGTCATCAGTGTGACCCACACTCTACGGCAGCTGAGCATTTGAGTGTTTGTCAGATACACTTAGGAATAACAGTGGGACTCTGGAGAAGAGGATGAAAGGTAGATGTTACCACTGAGAGGATGCAGAATTAATTAAATGATAGTAGTTGACTATAGCTTGGTGAGGTTAAATGAGATGAAATAGGGTCCTGGCAATTTTGTGCCCTTACAGAAAGCAGCACTGCCCAGAGAGGGCGTGCCTATGACAGACATTCTCTGACTTTCAGGGGCACTGCTACAAACATTCAGACACCAGGAAAAACCTTTCTGGGATCAATGGGATGGCTCAAGTGGATAAAGGCACATGCTACCAAGCCTGATGACCCAGGTTCAATGCCCAGGACCCACATGGTGGAAAGAGAGAACTAATTTCCATAAGTTGTCCTCTGACCACCACCTCTGCATGTGCACATACATACACACACACACACACACACACACACACACACACACACACAAATATGATTCTAAAATTAGTAAAGAAATAAGCCTTTTTGATTTCTCATAAAGTAGAAATCCCTCCCCCCCCCAAAAAAAAAAACACTGATGAATCTTGACCATGACATGGTCAAGGTCCCCATTCCCCCCAGAAAAAAACCCAAATACCAGTGAATCTTGACCATGCCATGTCGTATTTCATGTCCTCACATTTCATTTCTCGAGATGTAGAAGTCAAATCATCTTAACAGTATGCATTATGTGCTCTGAGAGCAACAGGAGAGGGAGACATGGACACTGCTATTTCTCTTTGGACATCTTTTTCCAAGAGTATTGCGTAATCCCGTGTTGGTCAGTTTCTCCAGGTCTCATATTTTCATCTGTCAGAAAGACAGTAAGTGGCCCTCGCTGTGTGCAGGCTTTCCCTGTGAGAGCTCTACAGAGTGCAAACCACTGACCCAGGCATCTGTTCACAGCTTCATGGGAGCATGAGATTGAGAGCTGATGGTTTACATCCTATGTAAGAGAGACATCAAACTTCAAGGAACAAGGCAGAGGCCTGTAAGATGGTGAATGAGGGATGTGGGGTAGCACGGGGAAGTGCAAGAGACCACCATAGCAATAATGCTGACGGCTACACATAGCCCTCTTGCATGACAAGGCACATCTATATGTTGTCCTTTGGAGAAAAGAGAACCGAGCAAAGGCACCAAGACTCCTGCACCTTGAACTTCAAAATAAGCAGGAGTTTGGACAACGCTTTCCCGAACGCCCACCGTTTATTTACCATAGATTCAGTTTTCAGTCATATCAGAGAAGCAGCATGACATTTTGCTTCTTGTGGTCAATCATTGCTCATGTCACCTCTGGAGGTGGCCTTTTGGTGTCCTGCTGTCCCACAATCACAACCTTTAATGTTAAGCTCCTCCTGTGTGTTAGCGTTCTCAGAGCACTGCATACATTATTGATTTAACCAATGTTTGTGGAGCAGCTTCTAGGAGTTTTACATATATTATTTATTTATTTAGCAAACATTCATTGAACATTTATTATTGTACCTGGCACCACAGAGCCTAGGGAGGCAATCATGACTGAAGAATGAGGCCTCAATATTTAGGAACAGACTAGAGAAAGGAGACAGATAAACAAATACACAACTACTGTACACTATGCTAACTGCCACCACAGGCTGATCTCAGAACCTTAGAGGACTCTTGGTTATGACGGCGGTACGATGTGGTTAGAGAGACTGTTTAGAGGAGGTGGCCTCTGATCTGAGTGTGGATTGCCAAGCAAGGAGAAGTGGGAAGAATATAGGCAAAAGGAAAAGCCTGTGAGGTAGAGTAAGGGTGGAAGAAGAGAGAAGTGTGCGTGTGCGTGTGCGTGTGTGCATGTGCGTGTGTGTGTGTGTGTGTGTGTGTGCGTGCGCACGTGTGCGTGCGTGCACGCACGCACCCACCAGGAGCAGCAGTCAGGGAGGTCACCCCAAGCCAGGTGTGATCAGTCAGACAGGTCACCACAAACCAGGTGTGATCAGTCAGACAGGTCACCCCAAGCCAGGTGTGATCAGTCAGGGAGGTCACCCCAAACCAGGTGTGATCAGTCAGGGAGGTCACCTCAAGCCAGGTGTGATCTTCTCAACAAGGCAAAGTGGGTTCTCCCATCCTCATTTTTCACCTGAGTGAGCTAAGGCTTAAAGTGGCAGGAGAAAGCAAAAGAGGACACTTGGAAGGGTAATTAGACAACATGAAATCAAATCGTTCTCAGAAAGATTTGCTAAGGAGCAAAGGGAAGGTGCTGTCTAGAGCCTGTCAGGACTCTGTTCAGCCCACAGTTTCCTTCCTGACCACTCTCTCCCAGCGGTCAGCAATTTCATGTTTCCATGATCACTGCTTAATACAGCATACACAAAGGAAATACAGCATAGTTTGGGTCTATCGGCCTCCAGAACCTGTTCTTTCTTTAATTTAGAAAACACAGTGTGGTTTTATTGTCAGTGAAATTGTTCAGGGCGCTGGGGAAGCCAGGTGCTTGGGCTTAGCCAGGAGGCAATCTCCTCGGGCAGGTTCCTGGGTAGCAAAAGCTACTTCCCAGCAGTCCCTGGGAGTCCAAACCCCAGAGCAGTTCTGCAGCCTTTCTGTAAAGTGCTTGAGGAGGGAAACGCTATAGCATTGGTGGAGCGTCATCAGCATGAGAAAGGCACTCTGTTGGTCAAAGTGGCAAGACCTGGCAGCTTTTGAAGGACCAAAAGAACTTGCCTCTGAGAGTTCCCCTAAAATGCAAGATAAGACTTAAAACTTTGACCAAAAGTAAAAGCTGCCTATGCTTTCGTGTATTTGCCAATGAATAGATCAGTGAAACAGTTTCACAGATGTAACAAACACTTTATTATCCAATACCAATAAATGCCACTACTCTTTTCCCCTATGCCACCACACCTAGCTAAGCAAGCCAAACGTCCCTCCCCTGAGCGGCACCCCCAGGCTCCACTTACCTTAATAAACCCTTTGTCTGAAGAAAAGCACTGTTTCCCAAGGCAGAAAGCGTGAGACCTACATTTAACACACGTGGCCTATCCGCCAGCTTCACGGTTTTCTACCCTCAAGGCAAAAACACTCGTGACGAACAGAATTGCAAGATGGTAGCTTTCATGGCTCCCTAAAGGCGTCACACTGTGGAGTGCTCAGCTTATCAGGGATCCCAGAGTGCCTGGTGCTGCACCCCTGGGCTGAGGGACAAGGCTGATGACTAATCACTGCCTGGGGCTGCTGGCAGCAGCACACTGAATTAGGGAGAACACGTGTGCTCACTTGAGGGGGGGGAAAGTAACTTCTATGTAATTTATAGCACACGGTTTGCTTGGGAATGGGCTCTTGCTGTGAAAATTCTATTGAGTGCAAACCGCTGACCTGGCACACTGTCCTAACGGCCCCCGGGGAGCCTGAGTTTGAGAGGTGATGCCTCCGATCCAGTCTGAGATGTCAAACCTGGACTAACTTAAGGGGAGGTGTGTAGGATGGGGAGGGCAGCATCTGATGGCCCCACATTTTACAGCATTAGAGACTTTCCTGCTTGATTCTTAGCCTTCTTCCCCTCCTCTCCTCTGCAGCAGAGCTCTGTTGAGGCATAGGGACGAGGACAGAGCCTGTATTTAAGATGCATAGGGTTATTTGATATTCACTGTGAAATGACATTGTGTAGAGTTAACTAGTCCATCTTTCACTCCAGCTAGCAGTTTTGTTTGTGTGTATGCCTGTGTAGACAGGTGAATATGTGTATATATGTGTGTGTGTGTATGTTTATAGGTGTGTGAGAGTATCTTTATGTGTGCATGTGCCTATGCGCATGCTCTGTGTGTGTGTGAGATGAAAACATTATCTACTCTCTCATCAGGTTTTGAATGTCTGATAACATTAGCTATAACTGTGTATCAGGTCCCTAGAACACATCCACTTCGTATGTAAAAGCTGACAACCTATGATCAATATCTCCCCATTCACCTACCACTAGCCCCTGGTGGTCCCCACCACCTCTCTGCTTCTAAGATTTCACATGTAGCTGAGCTTCTATTACTTGTCTTTCTTTGTCTATATTATTTCACCTAGGATAATGTCTTCCAGGTTCATTCTTGTCACAAACGGTAGGTTTTCCTTCTTCTTAAGATTGAGTAATACTCCATGGTGGTTTTGTGCGCCAACGTCTTCATGCATTAAACTGTTGATGAACACTCAGTGTTTCTGTGTGGGAGCTCTTCCGAATAGCATCACAATGGGTGTGGCTATACAGGCGCCTTCTCAAGATGCTATGGCTTCCTTTGGGTTCATGCTCAGATGTGTGGTTGACGGATTATAGGGTAGTTGCATTGGTGATTTGGGAGGACTTTCCATGCAGCTTCCCACAATGGCTGGAGCAGTCAATGCACATCGCCATCAACAATGGACAGGGGTCCCACTTTCTCCATACCCTTGTTAGTGCTTTTGACTCTTTGTCTGTCTGATAAAGGCTTTCCTAAGAAGTGGAGGAACTAGCTCACTGAGGTCTAGATTTGTATTTCAGCCAGGCATGGAGGCTCACACCTATAAGTCCAGTATTCAGGAGGCTGAGGCAAGAGATACTGACATCAAGGCCAGCATATGCTACAAGACAGATCTTGTCTCAAAAGGCAGGGGATGAGGTAGGGTACTTCCATGAGGATTATGACTGGACACCTTTCATACACCTGTTGATCATTCGGCTTCTTTGCCTATCAGAAGTAGGTTATTGGGGGGGGTTGCTACTGACTTGTGTAAGTTCTTTATGTGTTTTGGACATTAACCCTTATCAGGTATATAATTAGCAAATACTTCTTCCTTCCTGTGGGTTTTCTCTTTATTTTGTTGCTTCCTTCATGATACAGAAATTTTCTTTAGTTTGAGGTAGTCCCATTTGCTTAGTTTTGCTTTTTGCATCATATGTTTAATAATCATCACTAAAACATCTGGGATTTTTTTCTCTGTATTGTTTTCTGTCATTTTAGGCTTTCGGGTTTTACATTAAGTTTTACATTACATACATTTTGCATGTATGAGGTAGGTGTTTCTGGGTTGTGGTGGGACCAGCCCTCTTCCTGATAGTTACAGCCTTTTGTTCTCCTACTTAGGTCAAAACTCCTATAGAGGCATCCGTAGTTGGAATTTTCTTTAGGCCACCAACCAGCTCCCAAATAAAGACACAGAGATATATTATTAATTATGAATGCTCGGCCTTAGTTTAGGCTTGTCCCACTAGCTCTTTAATTTAACCTGTTTCTATTCATCTACATTTGCCTCGGAGCTTTTTACCTTTCTTTCATTCTGTATGCCCTATGTTCCTGTTTCCTCTGTGTCTGGCTGGCTGGTCCCTGCTGTCTCCCTGGCATCTCCTTTTCTTTCTTCTAAACTCCTCCTGATTACTCTCCCTGTCTAGAAGTTCTGCTTATACCTCCTCCCTTGCTACTAGTTCAGCCTTTTATTAGACCAATCAGGTGCCTTAGGCAGGCAAGGTAAAACAGCATCACATCTTTACATAATTAAACAAATGCAACACATCTTTACATAGTTAAACAAATACTTCACAACATAAATAAATGCAACACATCTTTATCAAGTTAAACAAATATAAACACATCTTTGCATAGTTAAGTAAATATTCCACAATAGGCATCGTTGTCCACAATGACTATCAAGTTAGTGTTGCTGTTGGAGAATATGAGGACCTTCCCATTCTACCACTTTGCTGATATCAATTACTCAGTCTCCTTTCTCTAGTTTACCACTCTACCATGCTCTTAGCAAGGTATTCCTCATTCACCTGGGTATCAATGGCTAATGAGATAAAACATCATAGTCAATACTTCAACTGGGAACAAAACCAAAGACAGCTATTTTTTCTCATTTCTTTATTATCAACCAAAGAATAAAAGTTACTACAAAGTGGCAAAAGACTTGCAGGGCTCTGGGATCATTGATATCTTCCCTAACATCTGATGCTGCCCTTAGCCAGGTCTGGGGTAACAGTAGAAAAGATACTCCCAGCCCTTCTGTCTACCAACTCCCCATGCTCCGACTCACAGTGACGAACCCTTCAGAGAAAGCCACACAGAGAAGTCTAAATAGACTGTGAGAGACAGGACAGAAAATAGACAGCAGGGGATACTAAGAGGGAAAAGAGCAGAAAGAGTCTTCAGAGAGTTGTGAGGAGAGGAGTTTCAGGGAGGAAAAATGTTATAGAGATAGAAGTTGAGAAAGAGGAATGTTTTAAAGGGAGGTTTGCTATGCATTGCCCATATAATTCCTTTGAGTATTTTCCTAGCTGTTCCCTGGTTTCACGTACAGTTTTCTGCTATGTTGAGATTTATTCTTTTTGCTTTGTTTTTGAGATGGGGTCTTGTTAAGTAAGTGCTTGGCCTGAAACTCTTTATGTCTCCCCGGCTGGCCTTGAACTTGTAACTCTACCTTGGCTTTTCAAGTGCTGGGGTCACAAGCACAGGCTGTCACACTCAGTGATTAATGCTCATTTGATTGACTGAATGTCAACAACTGGGTCACAAGACATCTGGAGTTTACGTGGCTACAATAAGACAAGTTATGTGGATCTAGAAAAACATCTCTTTATGAGGGGGCGGGACTAGAGAGCAAGCTCATGGCCTACACATATGCTAGGCTAGCGTCTACCATTGAGCAATAGTTCTGGCACAAAAGCTGACTTTAAATGCCAGCATATATTTAGTTAACTGTTTAAATCAATCCTTTCCAAGGTGGGTTTTTTCTCTTTTCCTTTCTTCCTTTCTTCCTTTTTTTGAGGAGATGTTGTTACCAGAAGTAAAAGGATGGAGTGTCATTGAGTTTAGCTATCTCATGGACGTAATTTGATCCTGTAGTGGAAGGCTAGCTCAGTTCCACATTTCCAGATGTCTGCGTGAGTCAGACTACTTATAAAAATTTGACTTCTTTAGTTGCCCGCTGTCACCTCAGCCCCTAATTTCTTGAACGTCCACCTCAGCATGACTCAGTTCTTTAGCCCCCCATTCCCAGGTGCCTTGTTGGTGAGCAGGCCGCACAGTTCTGGGCTGTGCATCCTGCCAGGAAAACCCATGTGCCTTGCTTCGTAAGACAGCATTGACTTCGCAGGTGGAGATCTCTGTTCCCTCTGTCTGTCTTTGCTCTCTGTCTCTCTGTCTCTCCTCTCTCATTCGTTCTAGGTCACATTCGTTTTATAAAGTATGATTTGATTTACGCACTCATTAAAGCACATATCTGTATGTTTGGGAAAGAGAAGGATGTTCTCACAGTGAAGGAAAAAACAAAACAAAAAGATTCTCCAAAGAAATATGTTCACTAATCTCTCCCTGCTCTGAGCCCTTTTTATATCCTTTGTCTGAGGGATGTGGCTGAGAATTATGGAAGTGAGTCAAAGATTCCCTTTTAAGCTCTGTGTAATGAACCAGTGCCTCTTTGGCATGCAGCATCTATTGTATATTGGAACTCTGGTTCAAGATTTAAATTTAACACCTTATTGCACAAAAGTAAAAAGATACAGTTCTTGCTCCTGAAAAACCCCTGAGATTAGAGGAGACTCAAATGCAAGAACAAATCACTTTAACACAGCATGAAAATGTCCATCTAGAGAAGTATACTGGGTGTTTCTGTGAGGACACAGACACGTTCCCACTGGCTTCCCTCACAAACTGCCTAGAGGGAGGAAACATGCACAGGAGAAAGGAGGCTGGGTCTTAGCTGTGGGGTGCTACTGGGAACGACGATTACTAAATACCTGGGGGAAAAAAAACAATCAAATTACAGAGTGGCAGCTATCCCCCTTAACTGGTTAAAGTGACTAGGAAAAAAAACTGAAAAAAAAGGGCTTATTTTAGTTTAATTATTAGTTTATGTGTATGTCTGTATGAGGTTATGTGCACTTGTGACTGCTGGTCCATGTGAAATCCAGAAGAGGGCATCAGATGCCCTGGAGCTGGGATTACAGGAGGCTGTGAGCTGCCCAGCATGGATGATGGGTACCAGACTTGGGTCCTGTGTAACAGTACCACATACTTTAACCACTGAGCCATCTCTCCACCTCCTAAAGCTCCTTTGAAAGAGTCTGAGAAGTGGCTCAAAAAATCCTAGCAGGCAAATGTGAAAATAGTAAACCTGTCTGGTCTGCCCTAAGGGATCCTAAAACAGGGCCGGTCTGGGTCTCCATGGTTCAGACATGCCCCACTACACGGTTCTCGACTTCTTAAGCATTGGTGAAGGGCATCTGTGATGAGGAGAGGCCCTGGCCACATTATCTCTATCTTCATTTCCCAGACGTTTTCGACCCAGTCTCCACTCCCTACACGTGCTTTATAATAAATAGTCCATTTCATATTCTTAGTCTCCAATTCCAACATAAAATGTAGCGTTATGAAACAGAAAAGGAAACAGTGAAAAGGCCTGAGAACATGCTTGTTCTCCAAATAACAGTGAGCCAGGGAAGAAGGAAAGAGTGGCCTACAGTTAAGGCATTGGTCGAAGTTGCTGCTGAGTCCTGGAGCTGTCTCAGTCATCCGTCCAGACAGGCACAATCTACAGTACACACTGAGCCCTCAGACAGGGGGACTACGCGCCTCACATTTAACAAGCTTATTCTCACGTCAGCTACCCCATCTTTGTGTCCCTTCAATGACATGACCCAGAAATGAGTCTAGACTATATCTCTCTTGATGACTCACACCTACAAGCCCTGCTCTTTTCAGTTTGGGGCATAAGCGGTGCCTTTAACTGGGGACCACTGTCCAGAGCAGTGAAGCCCAATTCCATGCAAGCAGCGATGCCGCTTTTGGCCCTGGTGTGGGTATTCCCAACCCCACTAGACTTTGATTTTGATAGCAGTCTGTGGAAACTTCTGCCAGAAGGCTGGGATTGACTTTCATGAGCTAGTTGGAGGGTTGCCTACATAGAAAAGGACCACCAGCCCCTGTCATTCCAACCTCTCTTCTGAAGCCCCGGTCTGTCTGCTCCAGACATGGAGCTTTCCCGAGTGTCTCCGGTCAATGTCATTCCAACCTCTCTTCTGAAGCCCCGGTCTGTCTGCTCCAGACATGGAGCTTTCCTGAGTGTTTCCGATCAATGTCTGCCCGAACTGTTGTATTGGACCGAAAGATGAAAGTGTCTTTTTTCTGTCCTTGTTTCAAGTAAGATGCCTGTCTAAAGAGGGAAAGAAACTGAGAAGCGTCACAAATGCAAAACTACCAGCTCAAACTCATTTCTATTCTCTCTCTGGGTTGTGAGAAGCAAAGCCAATTGGCTTCTAGACTAAGGGAAATTTGGAGAGGCTGTGTTTCCAGGCCTAGTTCTCAGACCCTAGTGGAACCTGCCTCTAAGTGTCTCTGGAAGAGTTTCCTCCTCTAATCCCCCCCTCCACCACTCAGGCCTTGAAGTGCGCATATTTCAGATCCACAACTGTCCTAGCTCTTGCTGTGGCCTTAGCCTCGCGTCAGAAGTAAAACGTCTTAATCAGAGTTACCATTGCTCTGATGAAACACCATGGCCAAAGCAACTTGGGGAGGAAAGAGTTTAACTCAGCTTACACTTCCACATCACTGTTCATCACTGAAGGAAGTCAGGACAGGAACTCAAACAGGGCAGGAACCTTGAAGCAGGAGCTGATGCAGAGGCTATGGAAGGGTGCTGCTTACTAACTTGCTCAGCCTGCTTTCTTATAGAACCTAGGACAACCTGCCCAGGGGTGGCCCCCCACACAATGGTCCTTACCCATCAATCATTAATTGCCAGATCTTATGGAGGCATTTTCTCAGTTGAGGTTCCCTCCTTTCAGATGACTCTAGCCTGTCTCAAGTAGACATGAAACTAGCCCATGCTAGTGTTACTATTGTTGGTTTGTTGATATTTTTGGTTTTTCAAGACAGGGTTTCTCTGTGTAGCCCTAGCTGTCCTGGAACCCACTTGTAGACCAGGCTGGCCTCTAACTCACAGAGATCCAGCTAATTACTTGGTTTATTATTATTATTATTATTATTATTATTATTATTATTATTATATATCTGTTAATATTTTCCCCTAAATCTATTTGGCAGTTGGTGTTTGTTTGTTTGTTTGCTTATTTTAACATGCTGCATAGGCATGTTATTTCATATTCTTTAACTAATGATTTCTATATCCAAAGCCTTTTGATTTAAAATTTGATTGTTTCTATCAACACTACTAATAGTAATGTTTTCCTTGTATATTTTCTGACTTAAAAAAATATTATGAACTTCTACTTGTGAGAATTTTGTCAGCTGAAATTCTTCGAGGTCTGGGCTACACAGTGCATTTCTTCAGAGAACATTTACTTTTGCTCCTGTTGAGCATTGGAGTGTTGCCAACCAGGCCCTTACAGCTAATTGTTGCTTTACGATTCTTTGGGACTGGAGGCATCAGAAAGGCCTGTCTCAAACGGGGTCGTTGCATTTGGGGAAGGGATTCTCGATCATGTAAGTCTCCAGTCAGGGCCCTGAACTTTGTCTCTGGCGTTCTGTACGTTTCAAACATGCTGGAATCCATGGATGGCCACCACCTCTCACTTGTCTGAACTCATGCTTTTGCTTTATCCTTTGTCTCCTCTTTCCAGCAAAACCAAGAACTCAAATTTATGCACGTGTGGTTTAGGTTGGTTTTTCAATTCAGCATTCTAGGTTGGTTTTTCAATTCAGCATTCTGAGTGCATTTTAGTGACGGTTGATTTTTTTTTTTTTAAGGGCTATTTAGTTCTCCTTACTACTGAAAACTTGGCTTGCATCTCCTACAATGTTCCTTTTCTCTTACAGGGAAAACTTTATTTGGGGCCTCATTTCCAGAGGAAAATGTCCAAGAGGACTCAGGTTTAACAAGTCATCACCCACCACTATGATTAGCTCCTTCTCCAGGATCCATTCTTGATCTTAGCCAACCTGGGATCTCTTATTCCAAAGTTCCAGAACATTTTGTTATAGTTCATAACACCAGCAAGATTTCACATCACCATCTTAAGAACCACAGTTTTCCTTTATAGAGAAAGACAAGTGATAATTTCTACCATAAATGGCTCCAAAAGTTCAGAATGGTTTTGCTTCCCATAGTAGCACAGTATGAATATTTATTAATCCAGTGTGCTTAAGAAACCGTGTGTTAGACACTCTGAAGGAAACTGTCTGCAAGGCAGAACCTTTACTTAACAAGCATTATAAAATCACATGTAAATTATTAAATGCCATGCTCCATGAACCTGTATATCAGCATGAACAAGGGCACGGGGCAAGAAACAGCCAGGCATATTAAATGGTCCAAAGTAATTTGGAATG
Source organism: Peromyscus eremicus (assembly GCF_949786415.1). NCBI lineage: Eukaryota > Metazoa > Chordata > Mammalia > Rodentia > Cricetidae > Peromyscus > Peromyscus eremicus. The sequence goes on from NC_081421.1 coordinate 74,201,803, forward strand.
CTTGGGGAATAGAGGTAGGGAGCCCAAAATGGAGGGAAATGGAATAAAGAATCCACGATCTATGGAAACTCTTGAATTTATATATATAGGTGAACTTTGTAAACATTTAGGGCCGATATACAGTCTCCTCTTTCTATAGTCAAATAAATATTTTTATATTCACATCATATTCTTTTTTAAGATAAAAGCAAAATATTTGAAAGTACAGACATTTTAAACAGGAAAAAAGAGAAATTTTAATTTCATGATAGCTCAGTAACCCATGCCTGGGTCTATGCCAGGATTCTGGCTGCAGTAGATCAGGGCGGCCCCAAAAATCAGAAGTGGAATTTGGAGGTAGATATGGGAGGATCATAAGTAGATACAGAGACTTCTGGCATATGATGTCAGACATGGAGTTCCTACAAGGAGGACTTTGTAGGAGAAAGCTAAGTCCCAGAAGTTAGCCTGGATAAGAGGAAAAGGACAGTGGCAAAACCTGAAATCATGAGGGAGGCTATGGGTTAACCTGGCCCCAGGGAAGAGGGAGAGACAAGGTCCCATCCTGGAGGCTCAGAGAAACTTCTATGTATTTGTTACAGATGCCCAGGCCCATGGAACGGGTCAACTTAAGATGACTGCTGCTCCTAGGGCAGGAAGTGTCTCCCTGTCTTGGGTCTCAGGACAGTTCTTGAAGTGATCAAGCAAAAATAACAAGGGAAGTCTGCTTTGGGATGGTCTGTTTGTCAAGTGTGTTGCTGATTGGTCAGTAAATAAATCACTGATTGGCCAGTGGCTAGGCAGGAAGTATAGGCGGGACAAGGAGGAGAATAAAGCTGGGAAGTAGAAGGCTGAGGCAGAGAGACACTGCCAGCCGCCACGATGAGAAACAGCATGTGAAGATGCCAGTAAGCCACGAGCCATGTGGCAAGGTATAGATTAATAGAAATGGATTAATTTAAGCTGTAAGAACAGTTAGCAAGAAGCCTGCCACGGCCATACAGTTTGTAACCAATATAATTCTCTGTGTTTACTTGGTTGGGTCTGAGTGGCTGTGGGACTGGTGGGTGACAGAGATTTGTCCTGACTGTGGGCCAGGCAGGAAAACTCTAGCTACAGAAGTCCCAGAGTATAGAGGGCTTCCTCTATACTCAAGGACACAGGTCTGCCTGTGGTGACGGTAGCTCCAGTAGGCCAGGCCTTCATGGGATGGGTCTGGCAGCTGATTTTACACCCGGATTCTCATAAGCTTTACAAGGCCGTATCTGCAGGACTGTGCCCAGTTCTCAAATATGAGAATGTAGGTCCCAGCAGGTAAGGGTGAGCACTAGGAAGACTTCCTTTGAGAAGACTGAGTAATAAATGCCCTGTTGACTCCCAGCATATAAGCGTCTGTTTTCAGGGAGGACAGTCTGGTATGCCTGACAGAATGAATGACAGGAGCCTCAGAACATACAGAACCTGAAATCATGCCCTATTTCAGAGCATGGAGGAGCCGGACCCCTAAGACAGGGGTGTAACCTGGCAGAGAAAAGCTCCAAGGGAGACAGCTGGGCTTTGTTGTGAGCTTTATTAATGAGCCAACATCAATCTGACCCCAGGGCGAGGTTCTCTGAGAGGTGACCTGTCCGAGTGCTTCTGTGTCTTTTTCAGCGACAGGCCTGGGTTCCCAGGAGGCAAGAAGAGGAATGAGAAGTCAAAAGATCCACTGTGGCTTTAGGGGGTTGGCAAAGGTAACCTCTATGGGGCCGTATGTCGGTCTGAGACCCAGATCACAGGGACTTACAGCCTTGATGAGTGACGGACTGCCCTGTCCTTCCCTTCTCTCCTAGCTCCACCCCTGTGCACTAGTGGTACCCTGGTACCTGTCCCGTCGTCCACCTCTCACAGGTCTAGGCTTCTGAGGTCCACCTCTCCTTCTCCTTCACAACCTAAATTCATGAAGGAATGAGAAGGGAGGGCAGCTAGGGCCGGTGCCTGAGGCTGGGAGAGACTTCCAGGGGTTTTAGGTGGCTTTTGGATTGATGGCTACTCTAAGCAGAGAACAAAGGCAGACAATGAGCAAACCAGTTTGGTGAGAACACAGGGTTCCAGGGAGAGAAAGGCGAGAAAACTAGCTTGGGGCACTTTGAGATGGTCTTAAACTCTAACCTCAGTTTGAACTCAGAGATAGCGAGAAGGGACAAAAATAAATATTAATTTTACAGCTTAGTGATAACAGCTAACATTTAAACTTTAGAAAGCTTAAGCTGTTTATTTGGCCGCTCATAACAACCCTGTAGAAGGAGTGCTTCGTGTGGATGTGGGTATAGGATGACATCGTTGTGGCTCAACTCTAAGCCCCCTGCTCTTGGGGAGCCTTGGTTAGGAAGAAAACTAGCTTCTCTTGAAGAGTTGATGTAGGAGAAGGACAGCAGCACCCTCTCCCTGTTTCTTCAGTTCCAGCCATGATATCCCTGACTCCTACCTCCATCCATGGCTGAGCCACGCTCCTACCTCCATCCATGGCTGAGCCACGCTCCTACCTCCATCCATGGTCAAGCAACGTTCCTACCTCCATCCATGGTCAAGCAACGTTCCTACCTCCATCCATGGTCGAGCCACATTCCTACCTCCATCCATGGCTGAGCCAGAGGGATGAGATGAAGAGAGCAAGGCAACATGCCAGGGACTATGAGTAAACAGAAGGCCCTCCAGGACTCCAGTCAGCCAGGAGAAGGGGGTGCTTGTTCACAGGCAACCCTAAACTGTCTGGGGGTGTGGTGTGAGCACCTCTCTCCTAACCCCCAGTCTGAAGAACTTACAATTAGGAGGCTGTTTGGGTTTACACGGCATAGATTGCTGATGGGCTACCTGGCCTTCCTAACAGTACAGGTCCTTCTTCAAGGGAGAGTCATAAAATATTTGGAATGTTTGTTTTTAAACACAATGGAATCAGTTGTATTGCTGAAGGAATCTTCTGGAATTTTTTTTTTTTTTCTTCTCTGCGTTGAGAACAGGAAATACAGGAAGGACTAGTAATCAGCCTTGCATTGCCTTTTGTCTGGCTCTGGTCCCGTGGTAGAAACTACCAGGACAATGGCATGTGTGCTAATGTGTGCTTCACAGCAATCAGGGGACAGTTGAAAACGGACCTGGGCTACCAAGAAGAACAGCTCCACTGCCAATTCAAATATTGTCTAGAAAAAGGTATCGGTTTATTAATATTCTGGAATTTTCCGTTTGATATTCCCTTTTCGGCTTTTCTTTCACAGTCCCAGACAAAAGATAACCTGCCAAGGGGGATGAACATTGTTTTCAATCTGTGTACACCCGGGCATCCCTCCGTCGGTTACAATTGCGCAGAGCACGAGGCTGGCAAGTGTGTGCAGAAGACTAGATTTACATCAAACACAATACAATAATTAAGACTAATGGTGGTGGTGTCTTCGACCAGAGTCTAACCTTGCTCTGATTTCCCAAGCAAGAATCCTCAGGGGGTTACTCCACATTCGGCCTCAGCTAGCTTCCTGTCTCACACAGTTGGGGGGGGGGGGGCTGAATGAAGTATCAGTTGTCACTGTCATAACAGGAAGGGGAGGTACGTAAAGAATATATGACTGGCAAAGACAAGGTCAGAACAAATTGTTCCAGGACTATCAAATCACAGAACCACATAACAATCTAAAAGGATTCCAAATTTTCTGTCTTTTATCTGATGTTACAAACGGTTTGTCATCCATGTCTGCCCCAGGGCTTACCCTCCCCCGACCTCTGCATGTTCGTCTAGTGCTGAGGGAGCTGCCATCTCAGGCCAATGCCAGAGAGCTCTGAATAATGAGTCTAAATCCAACTCCCCAGAACTTGCACTCCGGGGCTGCGTTTCTGCCAGGGTCATGGAGAACAAGCCCATATGGCATCTTTCAAGTATTAAAACGATCACAGCTTGTATTTACTTTCCTTTAAATTTAATCAGTTTGAGTCCTTCAGTGGTTCTTCAGAAGACGTGTGTTCTAATGGGGCCATGTATGTGACAGGCCTCTGGCTACCAAGAGGGCAAAGATTTGTTACAAGTTTTTTTCTGTCCCGCCAGCCGGCTCCCAAATAATGACATGGAGACTTTTTATTATGAAAGCTCAGCCTATAGCTCAGGCTTGTTCCTAACTAGCTCTTATAACTTAAATTAAACCATATTTTTACTAACCTATGTTCTACCATGTGGCTTTCACCTTTCTCCCATTCTGTGTGTCCGACTCATTCTGTCTCTCCATGGAGTCTTTCATGCACCAAGATTCATCTCCTACTTCCTCTCTTTGCCCGGAAGTCCCATCTACACCTCCTGCCCTGCTATTGGCCATTCAGCTCTTTATTACACCAATAACAGCAATATATCTTCACACAGTGTACAAATATCCCACAACAAAGGTTAAGGACTAAAAGAGAGAAGCCAGGGAAGCTGGCTACAAATACTCCACCATGCACAGAATTGTTGCCCCCAGCAACAGAAACTCATCCAGCCCAAGTAATCCATATTGGTGTCAAGGTTGGGAAACCCCATTCTAACTATGTGTGCCAATCAGAAATCTCAGTGTGTGCCCAAAATGTTCACAAAGAGTGTTGGTGGGCATTGCCATCACACCAGTGCTACTTTTGTTTTAAATTAGCCTAAGATTCTAGCAGTTTTTAGTTAAAGCCAGTTAAGGCACTGTTTATCTTTTTGCTAACCCACAGCTGACATCCATAAGGTGTCACGTGAGCCTACATGCTCACATTTATCATGGCTGGAACCCTTCCCTGGGAGCCCTGAGGCTACCTTGAAATCTTTTCAGCACAATATTCTGGGCCACCACTATCCATCATTCAGATAGTTGTTGGAAATCTGTTTCCTGGTCATGTCTCCCTCCCTAGATCTGTGATGTTGGAAGGCAAGTCACAATGCAATCGTGGGGCCTGTGCACCGGAATGCCCCACGATACTGTGCTGTGATTCTTGGGGGGAGCTAGAGAGAACAGAGAACACATAAATAAATATCAGTCAAATGTCATGCATACTAACATCACCTTGCTAAACACAAAACCTGGCCAGCCACCACTATTAAAGCCATGTGGACAGAGCAGGACGTCTCTCACCTTCCGTGGACACTCAGGTCCTACTGAACAGTGCCTCCTCCCCCAAGTGTACACTCAGGTCCCACTGAACAGTGCCTCCTCTCCCAAGTGCACACTCAGGTCCCACTGAACAGTGCCTCCTCTCCCAAGTGCACACTCAGGTCCTACTGAACGTGCCTCATCTCCCAAGTGCACACTCAGGTCCCACTGAACAGTGCCTCCTCCCCCAAGTGCACACTCAGGTCCCACTGAACGTGCCTCCTCTCCCAAGTGCACACTCAGGTCCCACTGAACGTGCCTCCTCTCCCAAGTGCACACTCAGGTCCCACTGAACGTGCCTCCTCTCCCAAGTGCACACTCAGGTCCCACTGAACGTGCCTCCTCTCCCAAGTGCACACTCAGGTCCCACTGAACGTGCCTCCTCCCCCAAGTGCACACTCAGGTCCCACTGAACGTGCCTCCTCCCCCAAGTGCACACTCAGGTCCCACTGAACGTGCCTCCTCCCCCAAGTGCACACTCAGGTCCCACTGAACGTGCCTCCTCCCCCAAGTGCACACTCAGGTCCCACTGAACGTGCCTCCTCTCCCAAGTGCACACTCAGGTCCCACTGAACAGTGCCTCCTCTCCCAAGTGCACACTCAGGTCCCACTGAACGTGCCTCCTCTCCCAAGTGCATGGCGTTCATTCACTGCCCTCCACCCTCCTGCTTTCAGTTTCCTGAATCAAAGCTTCATCTTGTCTTCACCATTAGGAAGAGTCATAATGGGGAGCAGCAGAGATCAGCAAACACTATAACCCTGGATTCTTTGGCCTGCGGGAAGGAAAGTTGGGTAGACCATGGTTGGGGCTCAGAAGCTTGAAACTGGTACGTGTCAATACCTAGAATGTTTTTTTTTTTCCCTTGAAGCTCAATGCTGTGTTCTGCACGGTGTTTTAAAGACATTGTCCTCTGGAATCCAGGAAGGACTGGTCCTAGACCACCTGCTCCCTGCACAGACACAGAAATCTGCTGAGGTCAGATCCCTCACAGAAAGCAGCACAGGGCTTGTGTACTGCGTATGCATCCTTTCAGATACTTTAAACACATCTCTAGATTATGTGTGCTGCCTAAACAATGTGACTGCCGTGTAAGCAGTTGCTACACTCTGTTTCAGTACAGACCCACGTTCCTCGGTCTGTAGATGCTTAGGGAGTGCCATGCAGGGCTTCTGAACTCATGCATAAGGAAGGATGACTGCTATTCCTTCTCCCTGCTAATGGGAAAAATCAAAGTAATGTCCTCAACTTTATTTACTCAGTCTCCTTCACATATTGTTTTAAAGTAGAGTTGTTCAGATTGATTTCATTTGCTAACCTAACCTAGCTTTCAGAGTTTTAGACACTCTCAATTATGCAAGTAGAGCTAAGCTGATGGCCTGTCAGGAATGTAGTAGTGTCTACATGTGCTTGGGAAGGAAACAGGACCCATTCATACTGGAATAAAACAATGGACATTTATGTTTTCTAGACCAAGGACTCTACACAGGATACAGCAGCTTCAAAAGGCCCTTGTTTCCACAAAAGGAGCTAACGGAGGTTTGCAAGGGTGGTGACCAGGGACCTTCCAACCTGTGGCCACCTTCCATATGGATCATTTGCTAGATAGCAAGTATCCAAGGGCACGGGCTTGTAAGCCGGACTCCATAGGCCTGAAACCTAACACAGTCACAGCTGTGAACATCTGGTCTGCTACCTAAGACTCAGTTTCCTCACGTGAAAAGAGGTCATGGGGTGTTGCTTCCTATACAGGGTTACTGTTAGGATAGAACAACATCTGTGCACAGAGCATTGTAACACAGAACATGCCAAAGAGCTAGGGCCTTTCGATAACAAATGCAGGGATGTGGGCAAAGGGGAGCCCCTAGTCACTGCTGGTGGGGATGTAAATTAGTGCAGTCACTATGGAAACCATCATGGAGGCTTCTCAAAATAGAACTAATTGCCCTATGACCCAGCTGTACCACTGTTTGGGATACACCAAACGACACTAAGTTCTACCATAGAGATGCATGCACATCCCTGTGTATTCACACTGTTCATGTTAGCTAAGTCCTGAGACCAGCTTAGACATCAACAAATGTATGGGGCAAATGTGCTTTAGATACACAACGAGAGTTTGTTCAGCCATAAAGGAAAGTGGAACCATGACATTTGAAGGAAAACAGATGGAAATGATTGTGTTAAACACAGCATCTGGAATCAGAGACGATTCTGCATGTTTCCCTAGACTTTAAATTTCATATGCATGCACATAATATGTGTGTATATATGGGTACGGATATAGGTCTAGGTCATGAAACTAAAAAGAAGCCTATGGGGAGGGGCGGTAAAGAGGTGTAAAGGTGTGGGGGAGGGTAATAGAATACGTGTGAAAGGAAAGCAGAAAGGGTGTGCAAGAAAAAAGAACACTAGCCAAAAGGGGGCAAGTGGGGGGTAGGAAGGGAGGTGTGAGAAATGACAGTGTATGTGTCTCAGCCTCTTCTCCTGTTGCTGTGATCAAGTACCCTGGCAAAAAACAAGTTGAGAGAGAAAGGTTTGTTTTGGCTCACAGTTCAGGACTACGCACCACAGTGGGAAGCAAAAGCGGCAGCTGGGGATGGACACAGCTGAGCATGTCACTTTCCCCATCGGGAAGCAGAGGGTGATGAATGCACACTGCTAGTCAGCTCACTTTCTCCTTTTTATTCAGTCCAGGATTCCAGCCCAGGGAATGGTGCCACCCACCGTGGGCGGGCCTTCCCACTCCAATTATCCTAATCAAGATCATCCTCCACCAGCATGCCCAGAGGCCACCTCCTAGGTGATTCTAGAGCTCATCAAGTTGACAGTTGAGATGAACTATGATAGTTTGGCAATGCCGTAATGAAACCCATTTGTTTGTGAGCTAATTTAGAAACCAATTTTAAGAACGAGAGCTGTGATGTAATGAAATTTTATCTTTCCGAGATAGGGGTCTCTCTCCTAGTTTACATCTTAATATTTGCAGCAATATCGTCTGACATAAAATGTGTTTCTAGAACATGAGTAAGCTCTTTTGTAATTAGAAAGCAGGGGATTGGTGATGGTATTATGTGGAAGCTGTGTAGCTTCGCACAGATTTATTCCCAATGCCAGAAAAGCTGAAATAGGAAAAAAAAAAAAACAACCACCTCCGTGGGAAAGGCTCTGCATGGCTTTTCCATTTCATTTTCTCTTCAATTTTGAATGAATATCTGCAATTGAAACCACTTCCCTGGAGAAATGCACCCCAGCCTCACCTGTTGGGGCCTGACTTCTTCTGTGTATTTTTCTTCTCAGCAGGTCCACTGGCTCGCGGTGCCAAAAGCCAGGGTACCCATTTTATTATTCTGTGCATATTTAATATTTTCTGGAGCACTGTCTGGTCCTAATGGGCTGCCTATCTTGGCTTCCAACTTACTGACCCGGGTATGGGTTACTGTTTCTGATGATGGGCCAATTACAAAGTTGCATGGGTTTTGAGTGCTCTGTCCTTTGCCCTACTTTTCTCTCCCTAAGCCTCATTACCTTTATTGCAGACTGTGAGATTTTTCAGGAACTCATGCAAGATATTTTAACAAATGCCCAATTTCTTTCAAGTCCTGTGGAAGGCAGCAACAGTAGAATCAAAGACACGTGAAGCAGCTAAACATGGCATCCTGGGGTAGGAGGGATGTGTTTCAGCAGCAAAGCTGGCACTGCAGCTGGCAGGTTTCAGTTCTGCACCTCAAAAAACGCTTCTCAGCCAGGGACTGAAATTAGATGCCAGGATCCTGCCCCCACCCCGTGTGGCCAAAATAGCACCTTTTCTTTGTGTTTCCGGCTCAGACAGACTCTGTGTAGTAACATGGCTTAGGTAAATATATTTCTGAGTAAAGTCTTTCTTTTCACTTTCTGGAAATGTACTGGTAAATGCCTTTTGATTGTCCTTATTTCCCCCTGGCTTAAACAGTTCGTACCTCCCTAGATTTCCTGTGGAAATTGATTGTTCTTTATCAAAGCCTTGATCACGTTCTGCATGCTATTAAATCATGCACGTGCACGCGTGCATGCGTGTGTGTGTGTGTGTGTGTGTGTGTGTGTGTGTGTGTGTGTGTGTGATCGAAATCAGTGTCATGCAAAAAGGCACAGGAAGGAGGTAAAAGATTTTACCTAGCACATGAAAAGACAGAGGGAGAATATATTGAAATACACTGCAAAGAGGCAGCTGGCGAGCTCCCAGGGAGAGGAGATTGCTGCAGAAATGGGGTGAAGCTATTTGGTCTTAATCTTATGTGGCATTCCTGCTGGGTTGCTAGCCAGGCTGGCTTCTCACTATCTTGTTAAGTGGTGAGTTTTATAGTGTGCATTGTTTTCATGAGACCGGCCACCCCAGGCTGCATGGGTCATTAGGAGTCAGGTTCTGGGTGTCTGTATAAGACACCAAAAGCCAATATGGTCAGGCTTGAAATGATAATGACCTGGTTGTTAAAGCAGAGCTTTAGTTCTTCCTTTTGGCCTTTTGTCTTTACATTTGGTTTAACCTTGAGTGCCCCTTGAAGACAGCGACTTCATTTACCCCAGCTCCATGTTGTAACTGTATTTCCTAACATCATAGCTTTCACATGAAAGATGTACATAATAAATATTTAATAAATTAGCAAGTCTCCTCAAAACATTGGTTCTCATTTGGACCCATTTTCAAAGAGTATCTAACAAAAGTGCACAGTGAATTCTAGAGCAGAGGTTAGAAGACAGTTTTGTTTGTTTTAAGAGATTTTATGTGTACGGGTGTTTTGCCTGCATGTATGTCTGTGCACCATGTGCATGCATTGCCCTCAGAAGCCAGAAGAGGGCGTTGGATTCTCCAGAACTGAACTTATGAATGGTTGTGAGCAAGCATGTGTGTGCTGGGAACAGAACAAGCATCCTCTGCAAGCAAAATCAGTACTCTTATCCACCGAGCCATCTCTCCAGTCCCAAGGACACAGTTTTACATTAGCATTTTTAATTAGCTTTTTTTCATTTATTTTATATACTGACCACAGTTTCCCCTCCCTCCTCTTCTCTCATTCCCTCCCCACATCTATCCCCTCCCCATCCACTCCTCCTCTGTCTCCATTCAGAAAGGGGCAGGCCTCCCATGGGCTTGAACAAAGCATGGTACATCAAGTTGAGATAGAACCAGGCTCCTCCCCCTGCATAAAGGCTAGGCAAGGCAATCCAGCATGGAGAACAGGTTCTCAAAGGCCAGCTAAGCACCAGCGACAGGTCCTGATCTTACCCGCTAGGAGCCTTACAAACAGACCAAGCTACACAACTGTCACACACATGTAAAGGGCCTAGGTTGGTCCTATGCAGGCTCCCTAACTGTTGGTCCAGAGTCCATGTGCTCCCAAGAGCTCAGGTCAGCTGTCTCTGTGGATTCCTCCATCATGACCTTGAATCCCCCAGCTCGTACAATCCCTCCTCCCTTTCTTCAGGAGGACTCCTGGAGCTCGGCCCAGTGCTTGGCTATGGATCTCTGTATCTGCTTCCGTTCTTACATTTGCATTTTTCAGTAGTGTTGCTTCTGAAAACTATTCTGAGAAAGTAAAAAACCAGAGAACAAGGTAAGAGCATCTCTCATAAACCTTTTGCTCATACCTGTTTTCTTAGGCCCACTGGCGTCTTACTTCACATCCTAAGAACACCCTGCCCCCAGAAAGGGTCCCCAGGACAGTTTAGGTAAAACCACGAATAAAATCCTATTGAACTAGAAAAAACAGTGCAGACTGGAGGCTAACATGGGCTTTGATGATATGCGCCACAGGCATACACCAATAGAGAACTAGATGCCCCATTCACCAGGGGCAAGAGGAGATGAGGGAAGTGGCCTTTTGTCAGACAGAAGCCCGTGTCACAGGTTTCTGAGGAATGCCACATGTCAGCTTCTATCTATCCGCCAGTAGTCCTTCCGTGTCTAGCCCGACCTGAGCCCAGACTGTCATGTGGGGACATCACTGCTCTTTGAGGGGCCTGGGGCTCTCTCCCTTTGGACCTAACACTTCCCTCCACCAGTAACACACTGTGTGACTGGACACTGAAGGCTTCTACTTCCACCAGAGGTTTAGTTAAGCTGAGTATGTGTGCAGCTCTTTTATAAATCTTATGTGCATCAGTATGTACTGTAGGACACACAGAATTACCTGGGGAGTGACTGATAGATTAATGGACCATAAGACAGTGGACTTCATTCATTACAAAATGGGTGGCCTAAGGAGAAATGTATTTTTTTTTTTTAATTAACAAGCCACAGACAGGAATTATTTAACTTGGCTGCTCTGACAGTTCCTGCATCCCTTTCCAAGACTCTGGAGGCTGAATGATTTCCCAAGAGAATACAAGTTTAGAAAAAACCTCCAGCTGGCGCCTTAGACAGAACACTTGCTTGCAGACAGATGGCAATGTCCTGTGGTGATGTCCAGGCACACATGTAGCCTGGTGGTGGGAATGGGCTCAACTCCTTTAACTGAAATACACAGCCTCCACCGACCTCCTGCTCTTGGTGAATGTGCTAGTTTCATTCTGCTGCTGTGGTAAAGCCCTCTGGTAAACACCAACTCAGGGGAGAAAAGTGTTTCTTCCACCTGACTGGTTACAGTCCATCATTGAGGGATGGCAGGGTAGGAACTCAAGCAGGAATTTGAATTAGGAACCACGGTAGAGTGCTGCTTGCTAACAGTCTCACTCGGGTTCATGCTTAGCCAGCTTACTTATATAGCCCAGAGAATGGTACTGCCCACAGTGGGCTAGGCCCTCCTAAGTCAATTAATCAATATAATCCCTCACAGACATGTCTACAGGTCTGTCTGATTTGGGAAATTCCTCAACTGAGACTCCCTTTTCAGATGACTCCAGGCTGTGTGAAGCTAACTGTTAAAGCTAACTAGGACAGTGAATATGCAGACTCTATTCATTGACTGCTGTCCTGCCACTTCTAAATTTTTAAGAATGAACAAAATAAAATTTTAAGAATGAACTTACAGGACTGGAGAGATGGCTCAGAAGATAATGTGCGTACTGCTCTTATAGAGGGTGGTGGTGTTTGTTTTTTACTCTTTTGGGGAGCCCACCACTCAGCTCCCAAATAAATCACACACAGAGGCTTGTTCTGTTACTCCTACTCTGTGGCTGGCTGTGAAGCTGGGTGGCTGGTCCCTAGAGTCCTCCTCCTTCTCTGGCTACTTCTTTCTTCCCTCCCAGATTTCTCCTTCTATATATTCTCTCTGCCTGCCAGCCCGTCTATCCTTTCTCCTGCCTTGCTATTGGCCATTCAGTTCTTTATTAGAACATCAGGTGTTCTAGACAGGCATAGTAATACACCTTCACAGAGTTAAACAAATACAACATAAACAAAAGCAGCATATCTTAAAACAATATTCTACAATGAGAGGGTCTAATTTGAGTTCCAAGCACCTACATCAGGTGGCTCACAACTGCCCGTAACTCCAGTTCCAGGGGATTCAACACCCTCTCCTCACCTCCTCGAGTACTGACTGTACTTACATAATCATACACAAATGTACATGTGCACACACACAATTTAATAATGATAAATAATAAAATAACATTTAAAAGAATGGACTTACAGCAAATAGCTACAAGTAAAAATTATTTATAGCAAAAAGTAATGTATGGATAGCCCTTTGGGGATCATGAACTATCAACTGTTTGGATCCAAAATAATGTTTTTGTTAGTTTGTTGGGGGAAGTCATAGCAAAGTGACACACAATGTCTCACAGTCGAGACTGCAAGGTTAGTTCCGTCTGAGAGCTAGGAGAGAGAATGCATGCCAGCCCTGTGCCCTGGACCCTGAGGATGGCCAACCTGATTTCCTCAGCTCACACCTCTCTGCTCTCATCTTCACCCGGTGCTCTCCCTGTGTGTATGTCTGTGTATATGTTTTTGCAACTTTTTAATTTTTAACTTAGTTACTTTTTGACATTGTCTCATTATGTTGCCTACGCTGGTCTTGAGTCCCTGGGCAAAAGGGATCCTCCTGTTTCCGCCTCTGTACAAGCTGGGATGATAGATGCACACAACGCTGCCAGCTTAACTTCTCCTTTTTGTAAGGATACCCACTCATCTGAACTCACTCTATCTGCAATGGCCCCCCATGTGTAAGTAAAGGCACATCTGTGGTACTAACCACAGATTTGGGGGTAGGGGAGTATATGCACACTGTGACATGTGTCTTGTAAGCAAAGCGGGAATTGTTCATGTCCCATTTTATGAAGAAATGAACCTCAGAAGGTTGTCGTGTATTCGTAGGGAGTGAAATCCTGTCACAAACGCAAGTGGCTGCAGTCAGCGCAAGCTGCAAGGTGCCTCTTGCTCTCAATTTGCTGAGCTAGTCTCAGGCCAGGGCAGTAAGAGCTGCGGCTACACTGAGGGGTAGGGAGAAGGGGAGTGCTCACCGAGGTCTTGTGGAAGTAGGTTAGCAGATGCCCACTTATTAAGAGCACCACTTGTTGCCCCGTGGCTGAACCTCAGCAGGGCTTGCTCCAAGGCAACTGTCGGCTCCAGGTTTTCCTTGCAAGTTAGCTCTCTCTGAAGGGAGGTGGGTACAAGGAGCTCATTCAGGACGGAACGTAAAATGCTGTGCGCCTCCTTTCTCTCTCCATAACGTCACTCTTTGCTTCTCTGTGTCCCTCCTTTGTCCTGCCTGTTGAGTAACCACAGTGTGGGTGTCGGGAGCGTGTGAGCCGCCAGCGGCTGAGTGTGGCGGAGCCCACTCCTGATGATGTACGTGGCAGGGCAGGCCACAGAAGGGGAGCTTCTCGGAGAGGGCTTTGCCGAAGCACCCTCGAACCTGTGTCTTCTTCTTTGCCTGGTCACTCTTGCCAGGGAAACCCAGTGCCCTCCTGGAACACAGGATCCCCCTAAGTAGAAGGAAAGGACACCCCCCATCACCCCCACCCACTGCGCACACCAGCCCACCAGCCTCCACTCTGAGGAATACAGGACAGAGTGACTGAGTATAGATCTGAGAGACACTCTAACCTTGGCTCTGCCACTTGCTAAGTGACTTTAGGGAAGCTGCTTAATCTCCATGTCACTCATAAAGTGGAGGTGATGCACTTGTTTGCCTCATCAGGTTATTGAATGGGTAGATGATGTGAGCTATAAGTGTGTGGGGGACAACATGTCTATCACACAATTCAAGCACCAGTAAGTGTAAACAACACTCTCCTGTTTAGCTATTTTCTTTCTCAAGTGTCATTTGTTAATCTGTTAATTAGCAGCTGTCAGGATACATGTCAAAATCAAACAGTGTTCGAGTCTGGATGATGGGATTGTGGGTGATTTTATTGTCCTATTTTTGATTGATTATTTGTTTCTAAACTTAATTGTTTAGTAAATATATATCACTTTAAAAATTTTTAGTGTTGGGGGTAGAACCTAGGGCCCTGAGCAGGCTAAACATTTTTTTTTCATTGAAAAACATTTTTTCATACAATATATTTTGATCACGTTTCTCCTCCCCCAATTCCTCCCGGATCCTCTCCACTCACCCAACTTTATGTTCTCTCTTAAAAAACAAACCAAAAACAAGAAACACACACACACAAACCCCACAGCCTCCTCTTCCAACGCCCCCCCCACCCCCCGCCAGAATCAGAACAAGCAAAAGACTAAGAAGAACAAAACCTGCCAAGATAAAGCAAAATGAAACAAAAAGTCCACAAAGACACCAGAGTTTGTTTTGTGTTGGCCATCTACTGCTGGGTCTGGGGCCTGCCCTTAAGTGTGGTTTACATGCCCAGTGAGACTCCGCTGGCAAAACTGATGTTCCCTTTGCCATCAGATGCCAATCGTAGATAGCTTCTGGGTCAGGGTGGGGGCCCATGTCCACTTCCCACTCTCAGGGCTGGGACCCCACCTGCCTTGAACCTGTGCCCACCTTGTGTGTGAGGCAACAGTCTCTGTGGTGGTTGTAATCCCCCCTTTCATCTCTAATTTTTTATTAATTTGGAGTTTGATCATTTCTTGCCCTCTACTCTTTCTGGGCGTCAGTTCTTCCCGTTGTTCTAGAGCTTTCTTTTGTGTCTGTCACTGTGTTGTTACTATGAGATTGCTCCAGTTTTCTGATGCAGGCACTTTGTGCCATGAACTGGCCTTTTAGAGATACTTTCATTGTGTCCCATAGGTTTGGGTAGGTTGTGTTTTCCCTCTTCATTCAGTCCTAAAAAGGTTTTAATTTTCTTCATTTCTGCATTGACCTATTTTTCATTTATTAGTGAGTTGTTCAGTTTTCATGAGTTTATATATTTTCTGTTGTTTCTGTTGTTGATAGCTAGCTTTATCCATGGTGATCAGATAGGATGCAGTGTGTTATTTCAATTTTCTTATATATGTTGATACTCACTTTGTGTCCTAGCATGTGGCCAATTTTGGAGAAAATTCCAGGTCCTGCTGAGAAGAAATTTAAATTCAAGTGCTACTTCCTGATGACTAAGCATTCAAATAGATGAGCCCATGGGTGCCATTCTCATTCAAACCACCACAGTGCCCTTGTGTTTGGTGCATAAATGTTTAGAATTGCAATATCCTCCTGATTTTTTTCTTTAATTTTTATGCAGTGTCCTTCCTGTCTCTTCTGATTGTTTCGGTTTTGAAGTCTATTTTACCAACTATTAAATAACCTTGTCTGCTTGTTTCTTGGGTCCATTTACTTGGAATACCTTTTCCATCCTTTTACCCTGGGATGATGTCTATCCTTGATGGCAAGGTGTATTTCTTGAATGCAGCAGAAAGGTGGATCCTATTTTCTAATCCAATATGTTTATTAGGGAATTGAGACCACTTATATTGAGAGTTACCAATGAGCAGTGTTTATTGATTTCTGTTACTTTGTTGTTGTGGTGTGGGTCCTCCCCCTCTTTTTTTGTTGTTGTTTTTTTGAGACAGGGTTTCTCTGTGTAGCTTTGTACCTTTCCTGGAACTTGCTTTGTAGACCAGGCTGGCCTCAAATCACAGAGATCCGCCTGCCTCTGCCTCCCTAGTGCTGGGATTAAAGGCGTGCACCACCACCGCCCGGCTCCCCCCTCTTTTGATGAACTGTTCTATGAGTATTTAT
Source organism: Peromyscus eremicus (assembly GCF_949786415.1). NCBI lineage: Eukaryota > Metazoa > Chordata > Mammalia > Rodentia > Cricetidae > Peromyscus > Peromyscus eremicus. Next base: position 74,218,008 of record NC_081421.1, read on the forward strand.
TCCTTGTGTTTTCTTGGATGTACTTAGCCTCTACAGATTGAAGTTTTCCTTCCAGTGTCTTCTATGGAGCTGGATTTATAGTTACATATTGCTTAAATTTGGTTTTATCATGGAATGTCTTTCTTTCAACACTTATTATAATTGATGGTTTCGCTGGGTATAGTAATCTAGGCTGGCATCTGTGGTCTCTCAGTTTGTAGAACATTTGGCCAGGCCTTTCTGACTTTCAGAGTCTTCATTGAGAAGTCCAGTGTTAATATAATGGGCCTCCCTTTATATGTAACAGTCTGTTTTCATATGGCAGCTTTTAATATCCTTTCTTTGTTCTGTACATTCAGTGTTTTGATTATTATGTTTCACGGGAAATTTCTTTTCTGGTCTTGTCTATTTGGTATTCTGTATGCTTCTTGTACCTTGAAAGGCATCTCCTTCTTTAAATTGGGGAAATTTTCTTGTATGGTTTTGTTAAAAAAATATTTTCTGTGCCTTTAATATGGGCTTCTTTTCCTTCTTTCCTTCTTCTGTTCCTACTATTCATCAGTTTGCTGTTTTCATAATTTCCTCGATGTTTTGTGCCTAGACATTTTTAGATTTAACATTTTCTTTGACTGAGTAGTCCATTTCTTCTACCTTGTTGTCAAGACCTGAAACTCTCTCTCCCATGTCTTGTAATCTGCTAGGGAGTCTTACCTCTGTGGTTTTTGTTTGACCTCCTAAGCTTTTCATTTTCATTCCCATTTTGTTTTAGCTTGGGTTTTATTTAGTGATTCTGTTTCTACTTTCATGTCTTGAAATCTTAAAATGTTTTCAGTATTTAACTGTTTGTGTTTTCACAGTCTTCATTAGGGTATTAGTTCATATCCTCTTGAAGTTCTTTGAACATATTCATAATTGCTATTTTGAAATCCTTGTCTTGTGCTTCAGTTAAACTGCATTTCTCAGGGCCTATTGAAATAGTCTCACTAGCTTTCAGAGGAGGCATATTGTGTTGGCTATTCATGTTTGTGTTTTTGCACTGGGATCTAGGCATCTGTAGTTATAATATCTGGGGTGGTTTTGGGTATAGATATCTGATCTTTTTTGGGGTGAGTAGTTCTGTTCCTTGGTTCCTCTCACCCACTCTAGATCCTAGGAAAGTATGGTAGATGAGAAGTCTCGGGTAGAGATTGCTTCCTTCAGTTGGCAGATAACACAAAGAAATGGAGATGGTCTAAGAGGAAACACAAAAGAGGGCAGAAGGAAATGGCTAGGGAGACAGAGGGTCCACACCAAGAGGCAGAGTCCCTAGGGAGTAGAGGTGGGGTGAGGAGAGGGGCTCCTTCCGGCAGGCTAAGAGCAAGTCTAGAGAGGTTGGAATGGGGGGCAGAAAGGATAGGAGTCCCCACCTTTGTGGTTTCTCTGGTAGAAAGTGTTTCTGCAGGTCCGCAGCGGATGCAAAGGAATGGAGGTGGGCTAGAAGGGAAGAATGACTGGGTTAATAAGAAAGAGCTAAGGGGACCCAGGGTCTGTACCAAGAGGTAGATGGAAAATGGGGATCCTGCAGCCAGGCTGCAGTAGGATAAAGAATAAGTCTGTAGGAACAGGAATTAAAGGGCTATAGGGACCCTGGGTTTGCACCTAAATGTGCTTTATTGCTACATCCTCAACCAATTTGTTTAAAATAAGGGACAGAAGACAGTCGCTGAGAACCTACAGGGCATGGTAGACCAGGTATGAGTGCATACAAAGTGGAGAAGGCATGACCAGGTGGAGGCGAGGGTCTACAGAAAGAATCAAGAAAGGAAAACAAATTATACAAGGAGGTAGACAGTGTTGCTAAGGGTAAGGCTGAGTAGGACGCAAGTTCTCCTCAAGTGCCATTGGGCAATACAGAGAGATATTACCATTGTTCTTACTTCAACAGTGTTTATGGTCTTCTCTGATCTGGAAAGAGGAACGTGAGATGACACCATCAGATAAAAGGGAAGTTTCTTCACCTGTCCCTGGACTCTAGTGGGATGGGGGTGGGATCACTGAGACTTCTAAGATATCTATTTCTAGGAAGGGCTTATGTGGGAGAACAACTTGAGATGCCTTACATGGCATGTCTTACACAGGATGGTTGTAAGGCAGTGTGTCAGATGGAACAAAGAAGTAACTTCCTGTTTCTCCATCTCTGTCCATAGTGTTATTAACATCATCATTATCCTGGCTGGAGCAATTGTACTCATCATTGGCTTTGGTATTTCAGGTATGTGCTCTCCAATCATAGTCTGTGCTGTGCCCATCTCTGTCAAACATCTTCTCACTCATTGTGACATGCGGGAAGAACAGGACTTCTCCTATGAAAACTTCAAAATAGAGCACTTGCTCTATGTGCCTTGTCCTCTTTGCCTGAGACATTTCTCTCCTTAGGATCTAGCCCTTTCTAAACAGAGCCCTTAGGGAAAGGTATAACTGGCCACGACTATTGTACCATGTAGGAAGCAGATGCCACACTAGCCTCTCTTCAAAGGCAGTTAGCTCATGTCAGTCACAGGGAGCCCTCTGGTCCCTCTTTTGATAGGACACTTCTCTAGAGCATCTACTATGGATGCTATTAATTGTGATGAAAGATGGATGAAGAAGACAGCAGCTGTCTTCTCTGAGGTGGGTTGTTGGCTGTTTCCCATAAAGCACCTGGCTAGGGCCAACATACTTGTTTTAACCTGGTCTGTGGCCAAGCTGTCACTTGGTGATTTAGTCTTTATATCTGCAGCAGCCTCTTTCCTCCACCACTCTCCCCTAGTGTATGGTTTTGCTTATTAAATAGCAGCCACAAAGCCTGAACTAAAAAAGACTTGCTATATGTGTATTTGTTTACACAGGGCATCAACACCCTTGTCCACTTTCCTTATCATTGAATATATATTCTACTTATTCTAAAATTGAGTTTCTCTGTTTTGTTTTTTGTAAGATTTTAGTTTTACTTTTAGTTATGTGGATATGTGTCTGAGAGCAGGTTTATGCACATGAGTGCAGTGCCCAAGGAGGCCAGCAGAGGGAATTAGACCACATAGAGCTGGGTTACAGGCGGTTGTGACCTGCCCAGCATAGTTGGGGAGCCAAACGCAGGTTCTCTGAAAGAGCAGCATGCACTCTTAGCCTCTGAGCCATCTCTCCAGTCCCTTGTTTTGCTTTTTGACTTATAGTTCTTTATAGATTCTGGTTGCAAACTGGCTAAGTGTGTTACCAGGTCTCTCCTAATCTATGGCTTGCCTTTTCACTTCCTTCATATACTTCAATGAACAGATGGTCTTCATTTTAACATAGACAAATTCATCCATCTTTTCCTTCATATGTGGAACTTGATCTAATCAAATAAAAAAAAAAAGCAGCTGAGCAAGCAGAACAAGTGATCCAGGAAGGAGTGTTACTCTATGGTCTCTGCTTCTGTTCTTGCCTCCAGGTTCAGTTCCTGCCTTGGGCTCTTGCTCTGACCTCCCTCAACCATGGAATATGATGTGGAAGGAAAGCTCAATGGCCTCTCCCTCCTCCAAGTTGCTTCTGGACATGTTTTATTATAACAACAGACACCAAATTAGGATATCCTCATGAGCTAATCATTTATTTTCAGTAAATACCCGCCTCCAAATTTCTGAGGAGTTTGGGGCAACCTTAGAGGCCGATGAGATGATTTAAATCTGTGTCAGCCACAAGAATTGTCTATACATAGACAGCGGCTTCTAACCCACCTCCATAGAACTCTCGTCCATTGCACGCCAGTCGGTTGGGAGCCACTGGTGGTCAGAATGCCTGCAGAGTTGCATCAGGCCAGGATCAGGACGTAATGTTCTTTGAGCCAGGATGTGTCTGCACATTTGAATACAGATGCTGTTTTTTGCAAATTAAGTTCCATTTAATCACCTTGAATCTTCACTTATGCATATAACAAACAAGTATTTATTGACTACTGGCTGGATGCAAAGTAAGCCTACCTCTTTGTGATTTTTAAAGTTCTCACTGGCCTTTATTTCCTATGGATGAGAATTCAATCAGTGTTACGTTCATCCATTGGCCACATCATGAATAGGAACTCAAATGACCTGAAGCTGCAGCAGGTCCCCAGGCATGCTAAAGCTGCCTATTTTTAATCACCAAATTCTCTAGAAGATGTGTCAGTGGATTCTCTACCTGCGGGCTCAAGGCCAACACATTAAAATGAATTCCACAACACAATTACCAAACTGAGATATGTCATTATCATTTCATTTCCTCCATAATTGTACTAATTATGTGGTTTTTTTTTTTCTGAAAAGTAATTTTCCAGATTAACTTCAATGACACTTTATAAAGTACAGTCACCTTTACTCTGGCTCTGACTGAGTCCCAGTTTCATTGAGAATCTATGTATTTTTATTGCCATCTTTTTAAGGCTAACATTCCTCCCAAATTTAGATGTGGTGACTTTGGCTCTTTACTCTTGCAATAGGTAGATTGTATAAGCAGTGCTTTGATTTGTGTTTATTCCCATTTACTTAGGAACTCGTAGAACATTATTTCTCCGTAGGACACAGCAGTAAACACTATGAGACCTGTAGTTATGACTGAAACTATTCCCCCGCCCCTTGGACAAAGCTTGCAGATGAGTGTAAAGTCCAGATGTGAGTCAAGGAAGAAGAAGGCAGTTACCATGGTAAAGGGGAATGAAGAGTTATGGGCGGGGGTGTATCTACCAGTTCTACTTTGACAGGCTGAAAAGGGTTTCCCAGAAGGACTACCATCCTCACGGACTTGAATATGAGGGGAATGTAGGTAAGCGGGGTACAGGGGAGCTGAGACTCTGGACAGGAGAAAGATGAGCAGGGTTGGGAAGGCACAGAGTGTGATTATGCAGCCCGTGCAAACCTGGACCTTCAATAAACAAAAATAATTGAAAATAAGCCTGAACCTTTAAAGCAGTGTTCAAGAAAATACAAGGTGGGAAACAGGGATGCTTGTTATCACACAGTCAAAGCTCCTTTGGCCATCTTTCCTAGTTTTCCAAATCTCTCACACAAAAGGCCACACAGGGCAGCTGCTCACCAAATCCCTTTTCTTCCATGCTGTCAAGCCTCAAAAACATCTTCCAGCCCAGCCTATGTGTGCATGCCTGTTTCCTCGGCCTCTCTTTTCTAGCTATACTTATTCTTCTATCCATAGCCCTCTGTTCTTTTTTATGCAAATCCATCTAGCTTAGTGTCTTTGGCTCTATTTCCCATTCATTACCCTCATCTCTTTTACAAAGGTCTTGGAGTCAATTAGACAATCCCAAGCCTTAATGAGCTCCAAGTGCCAAGGACACCCTTATGGCTAGAATGTTTGCCTCTGTATTTGAAAAGGAACATGTACTATTTGTTCATGAATCTTTAAATTGAAGAAAGAAAATCAACAAACCATTGGACACAGACAAAACAGACCATGAAGGGAGACAGTGGGAGAGGAAACTGCCAGGCAGGAACAAGAGGCATTCACTGTGTGCCAGGCAGTGCTTGGCACCGAAGGCTGGGCTGGGAAATCTGCAGCTCATTCCAGAGCCCATAGTAACCATGGGAAATTAGTGGCTAGGTGGCAGGTGTATTCGAATTGTACTTTACAAAAGCTATTGCAAGATCAATGCATTGAAAATGTGTGGGATGGAGGCAGACAGGCATGGTGGGAAAACAAATAAGGAAGTTGAAAAGTACTGGTGAGAAGTGTCCAAGACCCATCATGGTGACGTCTGTGAGTGTTTCCGAAAGGCTTGTGAGGACCATCTTAAACACTTAAACCAGGCTTTTGTGTGAAGAATATGCAGAGGTTGGGTAGCACCTCCTGCAGCCTTGACTGTCCTCAGCAGCCAACTCAGCTCTTAGGATGAGACTCTCCACAGTCTCTTCCCCACAGTTCCTTGTATCTGCTCCGTGATTCTCTTGGGCTCCACGGCCATCACCTTAGCTTCACATCCTTCACGGGAACCTCTAAAAATAGTCATCCTAGGGCGCCCTCAAACACAAAGAACCCCCAGCCTGGGTGGGCTGTAGGATAACAACTGGAGGAGAGGCCATAGAACAGAGAAGCTGCCATAGGCAATGATCCTCCAGGAGGTCGGATGGAAGAGGTGAGGAGGGAGCTTCTATCTTGGACCAAAGCATCACTAAGTACCATTCTTCATTACGATGTAGATAACACTCTGCCCCATCACTGCCCTTCCCCATGCCTGAGTTTCTCCATCATTCCAAGGAAGATAAAGGCCTAGTGCATTAGAATTTAACTTTCTTCAGAATTACTAGTATTAATTAACAGGAAGTTTAGCTTTGCGTCACTTATGGCTAGCTAAGAATAATACCTTACTTGTGGCATTGCCGTTTGCAAATCAAGTTTACACCATTTGATTTGTTCCTCTCAGTAACCCCTCAGAGGCTGTTACCTCTGTTTTCCTGGGAGTCAGAGGAGTCACATGACTTATTTAAGGTTACCTGGCAGTTAAAGAACAAAGCCAGGACTTCAATACTCGTGTTCCAACCCTCAACTCCGATGTGTTTTCCTCTTGCTGCCTTTCTGGGTTTGGGTAGATTGTTCTTACAAAAGCTATGATGCGCGGCAGATCTGCTGTAGATGGCAACGTGGCTTCCTGCTCTTTCTAGCTATCTTTTTTAAAATGCTTTTTGTGTCCTTCTCTACTTCTAATTGATCTGGACATCTCTGTCCAGCTTGCATTAATGAAGAGCTTAGCTGTCAAAGTACCAGAGCTTCACTGGCATTGGTCCTTCCTGAACCGCAGGCAAACACTTCATCACTGTCAGGACGTTCACCTCGGCTGGAAACATTGGAGAGGATGGGATCCTGAGCTGCACTTTCGAACCTGACATCAAGCTCAACGGCATCGTCATCCAGTGGCTGAAAGAAGGGACTGTGGGTTTGGTCCATGAGTTCAAAGAAGGCAAAGACGATTTCTCACAGCAGCACGCAATGTTCAGAGGCCGGACAGCAGTGTTCGCTGACCAAGTGGTGGTTGGCAATGCTTCCCTGAGACTCAAAAACGTGCAACTCACAGACGCTGGCACCTACACGTGTTACATCCGCACCTCAAAAGGCAAGGGGAATGCAGACCTCGAGTATAAGACTGGAGGTGAGTTGCTTCTGCAGGGTCGGGGAAAGGGAGGACCCAAAGACAGCCGAGAATAAAGGGCATGAGTTTCTGATGAAATATCATGGTGTGTTCATAAACGACCAATATCAGACCAAAACTCTCTCAGTTCTGTTAGCAGTCATCTTGTTGTTATGCCCAAGACCATATCAACTTCCAAAAGTGACCTACTATAATAATATTGGGACTTAAAATATTGTGTTCTAGTCTCGCACCATCTTTGAATTTCTAAGTGTATTCCCAAATATATCCCGCCCCCACTCTCTCTGTCTCCCCAGGGTCTCATCTTTATCCCTAGGGATCCTGCAACTCACTATGTAGACCAGGTTAGCCTTGAACTCACAGAGATCTGCCTGCCTGTGCCTCCCAAGTGCTGGGATGAAGGACATGGAACACCACGCCTAGCTAATAAATGGAGACTCTTTAAGGCAGGCCCTGACGTTGCTACTAAGAGAAGCTACCACCTGTCCTGGAATATTTCTGTACTAACTAGGCCAAGCCCACACCTGAAATGAGTCCCTCCAGAGACTCCTGACAGTGAGCCACTTTAGGAGAGGGCCAAAAGGAGCAAACCAAAACAACGCTGTCATACAGACTCAGTACCACCACCCCAGTGAAACTCACACTGCCTTGCCAACACTGTCTAATGAATGTTTTCCGAAGCTATATACAAGGGAGTCAGATAAATGCAATGAGGAACAGGAAGATGGTTAATAAACAAAAGCGATTGCCCCTCCTTTCACGGTGCTTCCAGTACAGACCTTACAGAAGTGAAGGTCTGCCCAGGGGTAACAATAAAGAATAACAAACAACATCTTAAGAGAAGTAGAAAGAGAGTGACTGAGGGGTCCACAGGAAGGGAGAGAGCACACCCAGATGCACATGAGGGAAGGGATAAGGAGCCCCCAGGGAGAAGCTGGAAGGGGCCTTGCAGGAGGGGCGTAAAGTGGCCTGTGCTCCCTGGTCTAAACCAGTCTTTGTGGGCCTGTCTTTCTTTCTTTCTTTCTTTCTTTCTTTCTTTCTTTCTTTCTTTCTTTCTTTCTTTCCTTCCTTTCTTTCTTTTCTTTCTTTCTTTCTTTTCTTTCTTTCTTTTCTTTCTTTCTTTTCTTTCTTTCTTTTCTTTCTTTTCTTTCTTTCTTTCTTTTCTTTCTTTCTTTCTTTTCTTTCTTTTTAAAGAGGGAGCAAAGCCAATACTGCAGGGGTTTTCTTTAATTAATTTATTTATTTTTATTTTATGTACATTGGTGTTTTGCTATGGGTATCAGGTCCCTGGAACTGGAATTACAGACAGCTGTGAGCTGCCATGTGGGTGCTGGGAATTGAACCCAGGTCCTCTGGAAGAACAGCCAGTGCTCTTAACCACTGAGCCATCTCTCCAGCTCCTGTAGGCCTTTCTTGAACACCTGCTATGTATATGTAACACTACAAAGCATAGCCCTCGAGTCAGACCTGGATGAGGACAGAGACCCTAACAACACGAGCTCTCTGAGCCTCGGCTTCTTCATCTTAAGAGGGAGATTAGTGGGCACTACCAACAGTAAGACCAACTGCACGAACTTCAGTGAAACCCCTAAAACAGTGAGACAAGAAAGCACAGTACTGAATTATGAGTCGGGGTTTAAAGCACACACTTAGACACTTACAATGAGGAGATGAAACAAATTCCGTGCAGACAGAAATTCCAAATAACTTGCTTCCCTCTCCCCTTCTAGGAGGTGGAGGTGTCATTTGACAGTCTTCCCACTCAGCTCAGGCAGTGTACACTGGAGAAGTGAAGTCAACTTCCAAAGGCACCTAACACATGTTCCCTCACATCATCCGAACTTGGGTGTGGTGAGCTCCTGCCTTCTAGCATGCCATGTTGATGGGAGAATGGTCTTCCTCTCCAAAACCCACAACCTAACTCAAATCATGAGAAGAACATCCCATATATCCCAACAGAAAGGCACCCTACACAATACCTGACCAGCACTTAGAACTGTTAGAGCCATAAAAAGTATGGGAAGACTGAGAAAATGCCACAGTCCATAAGAACTTGAGGTGACGCAATGATTAAAAACACGCTGGTGTACAAGATGAGAATCTAGAACAACAACAGCAAAAACAGTGTTCATGGAAATGGGTAAAATACAAATAAAGCCTGGAGTTTAACAGTAATGCTGGTTTATCCATTTTGACAGGACAATGACTATTTACGAGGCTACATTAGAGGAAATTGAGTGAGAAATTTACAGGAATTCTCTCTTACCACATACTGTCTTTGAAACTTTCATGTAAATCTAAAATTGTTCACATAATGAAATCTATTTAAAAGCTAACTTTAAAAAATTAGTAAATTAGGACAGCCTGGAAAGATGGCTCAGTGGTTAAGAGCACTGGCTACTCTTTCAGAGGATTTGGACTTGGTTCCCAACATGCACATGGCAGCTCACAACCACCTGTAATTCCAGCTTCAGGGGATCTGATGCCCTCTTCTGGCCTCTACAGGCACTGTATGCACATGTTGCATATACACACAAGCAGACAAATACTCAAATACAATAAAATAAAAATAAATACATCTTTTTAAGAAATTATAAACAGGCAATGGTGGCACACACCTTTAATCCAAGCACTCAGGAGGCAGAGGCGGGTGAATATCTTGAGTTTCAGGCTAGCCTGGTCTACAGAGGGAGCTCCAGGACAGCCAGAGCTACACAGAGAAACTCTGTCTTGAAAAACAAAAAACAAAAAAAGAAAGAGGGAAAGAAATTAGTAAAATAATTCCAAAATTTAAAAGTTTTAGCATAGGTATAATAACAGATAACCATAGGATTATTTTGATGATCAAATAAAGTAATGCCTGGGATATACTTCTAGCACAAAGTATACTCTCACGACTTAGTTTCCCATACTGCCTCCTATGAATGTGTCCCCAACATGCTCCAAGCATGTACATCATATCCCCCTTGCTATGGCAGCTCTATGGTGAGTTCAAGGCCAGAGTGGGCTACATGAGACTGTCTCAGAAACAAACAAACAAACAAACAAACACACAACAGCGAGGGATAGGTTTCCTTTCCTTCACATTCAGCACCAGCCTAGCCCTGAGCAAAGAAGCAGCTGAATGGCTTAATAAATGACTGACTACCTGGGGGCCAGATGGCTCGGCAGGAAAAGGTGCTTGATATTCAAGCCTGTGTTTGATCCTGTGTCTTGGTTACTGTTCAATTTCTCTGAATAGACACCATGACCAAGGCAACTACGGGAGAAAGAGTTTATTTGGGACTTACGAGTCCATGATCATCACAGTGGCAAGCATGGCAGCAGGTCAGCAGACATGGCACTGGACCCATAGCTGGGAGCTTACATCTGATTCACAAGCACGAGGCAGAGAGAGCTCTAAGTTGGAATGGTGTGAGCATGTGAAACCTCAAAGCCCACCCCCAGTGGCACACCTCCTCTGACAAGGCCACACCTTCTAGTCCTTCTAAAACAGTTCCACCAACCTGGACTATGAGCTTATGGCGGCCCTCCTCATTCAAATGACCACATCATATAAAGACTGGAGAGGAGAACCAGCTCTACAGAACCATCCTCCAAGCTCCACAGGTGTGCTGTGGCCCATGTACCCTTACAATCAAAATCATCACCATTATTACAACAATTTTTAAAAGTATTGTGAACTGCCATTTTGTCATAATAATAAGCCCAGATCCTTAACATATTTATTTATATATTTGTTTGTTTGTTTGTTTGTTTGTTCTTCTCTCATGTATTACATCTATTCCTCTCCCTCCTCTCCTCCCAGACCCTCCCCACCTCATCCTCTCTCCCCCAGATCAACTCTTCCTCCATTTCCTTTCAGAAAAGAGAAGGCCTCTCAGGATTATCAACCAAACATAACAAGTTACTATAGACTAGGCACAGCCCCCCTCACATCATAGCTGGACAAGATGACCTAGCAGGAGGAAAAGGTCCCAAAAGCAGGCAACAGAGTCAGAGACAGCCCTGCTCCCACTATGGGGAGTCCCTCAAGAGCACCAAGGAACACAACCATAACATATTGTGTCACTCTGTTTTGTTGGAGGAGAAGGAATGTCTTCATTTCCAGATGTTACTTTAATGAGTAGCACTTCTTAGAATAAAACCAACAGCTGCCACTCTATCATGGATATAGATATCTGTTACAGATATCAGAGCTATAGTTTCTACCCAAGCAAAGTCCAGATCCCCATGGCAACAAGGCCTGTGCGTAGACTTCTGTGGTGACAGGTGAATCTGTTATGTTGTTTCTTTCTTTCTTCTTCCTCTTCCTTCTTTGTCTTAAAACATGAAATTCAGAAGCCTTCTGAGGTTTGGCCCTATTATCCTAAGACTTTTTCTTTCTTATCTCTCTCTCTCTCTCTTTTTTTTTTGATGACCCTTGTACATGGAGAACATTATCTATTATAACACTGATGTACATGACACTTGGGCCCCTGGAGTTTGTAGTACTGTCCGAAGGAACCATACACAAACATCACCATGGGGAATCCCTCAGTCACTTAAGTGATAGTAATGATTGTGGTTGGTTTTTGGTTTTGGTTTTGGTTTTGCTGGGTTTTTTGGTTTTTCAAGACAGGGTTTCTCTGTGTAACAGCTCTGGCTGTCCTAGAACTCACTTTGGTAGACCAGGCTGGCCTCAAACTCACAGAGCTCTGCCTGCCTCTGCCTCACAAGTGCTGGGATTAAAAGCATGTGCCACCACCACCCGGCTGACTGTTTTTAAGTCCTAGCACTATAAGGCTGTTTGTCTTTCCTTGACATTTGTCCTTTTTGACTTTTGACCCTGCAGCCTTCAGTGTGCCAGAGATAAATGTGGACTATAATGCCAGTTCAGAGAGTCTGCGCTGTGAGGCCCCTCGGTGGTTCCCCCAGCCCACAGTGGCCTGGGCATCTCAAATTGACCAAGGAGCCAACTTCTCAGAAGTCTCCAACACCAGCTTTGAGTTGAACTCTGAGAATGTGACCATGAAGGTTGTATCTGTGCTCTACAATGTCACAATCAACAACACATACTCCTGTATGATCGAGAACAGCATTGCCAAAGCCACAGGGGACATCAAAGTGACAGGTGCGTTTCCTGAGGCTTCTTGCCTCCCATGCTGCTGGAGATGAAACCCAGGATCTGGGGTACTAGTCAAGCACTCTATTCCTAAAGCATGCCTCCCCATGTTTTTCACATGTATTACTAGAGAGAAAATAATATGTCAATTAAAACTGAATTTACCTAATGTGTACCAGGACACGAAAAATCTCTAGTCTTCCAGATCCTCTAGAGCAGTGGTTAACCTGTGAGTCGTGACCCCTTTGAGACTGGAATTACAGGTGTGCAGCAATGCGCACCCACCTTTATGTAGGCTTCTGGTGATCTCAAGTCCACTCCTCATGCTCTCATAGCAAGCACCTTTAACCACTGATCCATTTCTCCAGCCCCCTGAGCTTTGAATTTGAAAATTTGAAAGGGGCATTTTTTCCAATTATGTTATTCAAATGACCGAAAAGCACATCAAAATGTGCTTCAGGGCATCAGTCATGAGAAGGAAGCTAAGTGAAACAGCAGGAAGCTAATCTCCTCAGCCCCCAGGCCCATTGAGATGGTCATCGGCACACCACCAAAAAACAAAACAAAACAAAAAACCAATGCACAGAATTAACAGGAGTTGGCGAGGAGGTAGAGGAACTGGACTACTCATGCACTGTTTGTAGGGCTGACGCTGGTACAATCAACAGAAAATGGCAAGCTCTAAAAATAGCCTAGCCGTGTGATCTGACAATCATACTTTTAGGTATAGCCGGGAGGGGGGGGGAGGGAGTCTTAGGGGCTGGAGAGATGGCTCAGAGGTTAAGAGCACTGGCTGCTCTTCCAGAGGTCCTGAGTTCAATTCCCAACAACCACATGGTGGCTCACAACCATCTGTAATGAGATCTGGTGCCCTCTTCTGGCCTGCAGTCATACATGCTGTATACATAATAAATAAATAAATAAATAAATAAATAAATAAATAAATAAATAAATAAAAGAAAAGTCTTAAATAAATATTTATATGCTCATAGCAATAGTAATACTATTCATAATAGTCAAGAAAATTGAAGCCTGAAATGTCCATTGATGACATAGATAGGAAATGTATAAAATGGATACAATACATTAAATGCACACAATGAAATACTAATCAGTCTGGACAGTTGTTCAGCAAGTATATATTTTGTGCCAAGTATGTTTATAGCACTTTTAAACCCCATGAGATACTTAGATAAATGGTACAAGTATCATTAACAAGTTAATCCCGGTATTAATATGGGACCTCTAAGAAAGAGTTGTTTCTTAGATCCAGATCAGAGCAGTAGGGAAGCAGAGTTCAAGACAGATTATAAAGAAGGAGAAAGTTGTTGCACAAATCCTAATTGGTCTTAATAAAAACCTGGAGCCAGACATCACGGTGAAAGCTGAAAGATCAGAGAAGCAGAGCAAGCCACAGCCACCACCTCTTACCTCACCAACTCCTCAGCCTGAAAGAGCCAGAGTTTCCTGTCTCCTCTCGCCTTATATTCCTTTCTCTGTCTAGCCATATCACTTCCTGTCTCAACCTTCCTAGTGCTGGGATTAAAGGCATGAGATCCCAAGTGCTGGAATTAAAGGCGTGTGCCACCACTGCCTGGCTCTGTTTCTCTTTTAGACTGGATTCATCTCATGTAGCCCAGTGTGGCTTTGAACTCACAGAAATCCAGATGGATCTCTGCCTCTGCCTCCTGAGTGCTAGGATTAAAGGTGTGTGCCACCACTGTCTGGCCTCTATGTTTAATCTAGTGGCTTGTTCTGTTCTCTGATCTTCAGGCAAATTTTAATTGTTCAAAATATCACCACAGAAAGTAAATGGCTTTGAGATATTAAGAAGATATTACCCATCACATGTAGGCTGGGGAAGCTACATTCCTGTTCCATGTATTTCATCCTATGGGGCAGGATCCCTGTGTGTATAACCAGCTTCCTTCCTCTTCCTCTCCCCTAGAGAAGTACCTCAGAGGCTGGACATACACAGTCTGGCTCCTTTCCCTTTCTCCTCTGTCACTACCCTGAAGTGCACATTCTGCTCTGTTCTCTAAGCCAACAGTGTTTTAGGGGCAGGATCTGTCCCAGAAGACAGAAGCCTGCCACACTCTGGTTCTGCCTGCCCCAGGGCAAGAGTCCAGGCTGCAGCCTACCTGCTTCCTACAAAGTGTCACCCTTTATCACTAGGTTTTTAAGCAGTAAAGGTGTTATTCGGGTCCTTCTGCTTGCCTTGCTTCTGTCTTCCTTTTCCTTGGCTCAGCCCTAAACTGAGGAGAGGATGTTATTTATTGGACTCCTCTGAAATCCGACAATATGGGGCTGGAGAGATTGCTCAGTGGTTAGGAACACGTACTGCTCTCACAGGGCACCCAAATTCAGCCCCAGCACCCACATGGGGTAGCTCACAACTACCTGCAACTCTAGCTCTGGGGGAATCCAACACCTAATTCTAGATCCTTCAGGAGCTGCACTCACACCTGCAGATACCCACAGCAGATATATACACATAAAAATAAAATAAATCTCTAAAAGATAACACCCAGTAATAGGTACTAAAAAATGTTTACTGACAGGTGGTGGTGGTGGCACATGACTTTAAATCCCAGCACTTGGGAGGCAGAGGCAGGCAGATCTCTGTGAGCAGAAGGCCAGTCTGGTCTACAGAGTGAGTTCCAGGACAGTCAGGGCTGTTATACAAAGAAACCCCTGTCTCAAAAAAACAAAGACCAAAAACAAAAATTTACTGAATAATTATGTTTTAACTGACATATTTGGTAACAACAATAAATCCAGATGTGAAACTTAGACAGAATTAAGCTAAAGAACTACATGTGTAAGTGAGGGTCGTGGAAGAAAAGGCCATTAGACTGAGTGGTCCCACTATATTTGC
This sequence comes from Peromyscus eremicus, assembly GCF_949786415.1. NCBI lineage: Eukaryota > Metazoa > Chordata > Mammalia > Rodentia > Cricetidae > Peromyscus > Peromyscus eremicus. The sequence goes on from NC_081421.1 coordinate 74,233,098, forward strand.
AGCTAACACTTGAGTGACCATGCGCCAGGCACCGTTTTAAGTCACGCAGAAATCCGTACAATAATCCTGGGAAGTGGGCCATTCTTATTTTAGCTTCCTTTGTAGAGGAAGAAATTGGAGCAAATGTGCATTGAGTTACTTAGTGAAGTTACACGCCTAATGAGTGACAGAGCTGGAATAGCTACAGGAGATTGGATTGTCTGGGAAGAAAACAGTAGAAGATGAAGTTGGGAAAAGCATGTCGAGCATTGAGGCACTGGCTTGGGTCCTTTGGTTCGCTGCTTTTTCACACAGTAGCCTTCACTGGTGAAGTTTCTCATTTGGCTGTGTCCTCACCGAATGGACCACAGAATGTCCTTGCTCCATAGAAAGGGGAGAGGAAAACCAAACTGCCCTTGTTGGAAACAGATTGCTCCATTTTTCAGCTGTTCTTTCCTCGTCACGAGAAGGGGACACCCAGCATCTTCTCTGCGGCTCTGAACTTTGTTTCTCTCTTTTCACAGATTCGGAGGTCAAAAGGCGGAGTCAGCTGCAGCTGCTGAACTCGGGGCCTTCCCCACGTGTTTCTTCCGTCTTTTTGGTCATCTGGCCACTCCTAGCTCTCTCCACTTACCTGATGCTAAGATGAGGGGCCTTAGCCACACAAAAGCATGCCAAGTTACTGGTACAGCAGGTGAGATAAAGCACAGAGGGCGTGGCGGATGGTTGTAGCCTGTGCCCTTAACTGCTGGGCCGTTTCTCCAGCCGTGGACTAATTGGTAGAAAACGGGGTCAAACCGCTCATCATCAGCCACAGGAAGAAACATGCACCGGTTAGGGAGGGCCTTTCTCCCAGCGCCACGAAAGGCAAAGGTTTGATAGTGTCTAGTACTGACCAAGAGCAGAATCCTGAGTAACAGGGACGAAAACCAACTCCACACAGTTCAACTATGTGTGCACATCCATCTGCTGAGTCACTAATGGACGCAAAAATACCTTTTCAAAGCAAGAGCTCTTAGCCCTAACTAATTACCCCAGATTTCACTGATATTTACAAAGCATAATGAAAGGCATGTAATCGCTGGGTACGGGATCTTTTTCCCACCCCACCCTAGCCTGTCCACCTTGGGTCCAGGTGACTCACCAGCTGGCCTCCTGCTGAGATGTGTTCTCTGGCTCCAATTACTAATAGAGCATTTCCATCTAAGTATTCTACTACAAGTAAAAAACTGAGCTGTGAAGTTCCAGTCGGCACTCCCACGTGAACTCTAAGGTCTTCCCACATGGCCTGACTCTCCATCTGGGGTGTGTGGGGGGTGGGGGGTGGTTTCCAACTGTCCTCTGTCCTTCCCGTCAGTGAGTTGCCATGGACCCTACCTACAGCATTTCCTCCAGGTCGTCTCTCAGACTGATCCCATTCCAGTTTTTAACCAGCTTATACCCAAGTTAATTCTAATTTATTTTATCTTCTGTACATGGGTGTTTGGGCCATGTCTATGTACCCTGTGTGTTCTTGGTGTCCAGTTGTAAGCTGCCATGTGGGTGCTGGGAATCAAACCTTGATCCTCTGGAAGAGCAGCCAGAGCTCTTAACCACTGTGCCATCTCTCCAGCCCTAGACTAATTCTCTCCCTGTTCCAGGTGATAGGAAACTAGGTACCAGAATGAAACTATTCCAACACTATTTCACCTTGGTGTCTCTTTCCTCACACAGAATAATGAGTCTGCATCAGAGCTATCGTCTTTGGCTGAGCAATCAGAGTCCTCTAACTTTTACACACACACACACACACACACACACACACACACACACACACACCCCTTCTGGTTTTGCTCTCTCCTCCCTGCCCCTTCTGGGAATTTTATTCGGCAGCAATTCATATCCATGACTTCCTTTATCCTTTCCTGGGGGCCCTTGAATCCCACATCCACCTGCTGTGGGATTCTATCTACTCTATCTACTATCTAGGTAAGGCACGTGTATGCCTTGCCTAGATAGTTACGATCTGGAGGCAGGCAGAGATCTGGTCAGTTTTTCTTCTCTTCCCTCTGTTGTTCTCTAAGCTCTTAAGACTGTGCAGTGTGAAAAGTGGATTCTTTGTAAGGAAACCTGCCAGCTCCCGTCACTTCTGATCCCATGGTTTTCTGCAGAAGGAGACTCCCCCAAGGGACTGTCCCTTAGGGACTTCACATGTGGAAAGGGTAACTCTATCTTCTCCCTTGATCCCTGTTTCCACTGTAAATGAGTCTTTCAATAAGCAGCAACTGGATAAAATGACCTATAGAATATAGTTTATCCATCCTTCCTCATATTCCCTTAGAGCAATAATTTTCAGCTTTTTTTTAAAAAAGTCATGTCATACATGTAAAAGATGATGTTCACATATAGCACACATCGAGTTACATACATACTCAGTTACCACTTGGTTCTCTACAGAAAGTAACTTTCCTTATGGAAGAATAACTTTAAACCAAACAGATTTTTTTTCTTGAGGAGATTTTGGTTTTTGGTTTTGTTGGTTTCTAAAGTACAGTAGATTTCTAAAGTACAGGGACAGATCATTATTTGAGACACACACTATTATTGGCCATGGTGTTTTAGGTCACACACTCTCTGGCTAGGAGTAGAGGCATACAGTACAGTGTCTTCCAACCTCACCCCAGGAACCTGTCCATCCTTCATCTCTTGGTTTCTATTCGTTCTCAGGACCTGCTTCTCTCCTGAGACTATAGCTGGATGGTCCTCCTTTAGTATAAAATTTAAGCCATCACCTTCCTGCAGCAGCCCATAGACTCCAGAAGAATAAGCCTGTTTCAAAACAGGAAGTACACTCACACAGAGGCAAGGGGAGGGGAGCTCTGGGTTCTCAGGAAGCATTAGCTGAGTGCCTCTCATGATGTCTTACTGCTGTTCTTTTCAGAATCCCAGGAATCTACAGAAATATTTTCCACAACATATGACCTAGTTTTGTATTTCTGGGAGAAAATGAATTCATGTCTAGAAGTCTGGAGTGAACAGACAGGAATAAGATGAAAAAAAAGAAAACAAAAGCAACCCACAGATGCCTCCGATAGGAACAAGATGGACCTAGACAATAATTCAACTGAACTAGAGTGTGGTAAAAGTGCTATTACAATGTGTAGGGTGGGTGTTTTCCCATGTCTCAGGGACCTCCCCTTACCCACCAGCTCCCGGGGAGTGAGAGGATGGGTTATAATGTTGCTCTGAAAGTTCCTGGATGGTTTTGATCGCCATATACTCGTTTTATATTCAGCACATTAAATATAGTGTACACTGTGAGAAGCAGCTAATCAACCACCACTTCACAACTCAGAGGTGGCAGCATCTGAGTGACAGGCCCAGTGATTCACTTCTCATTAGGATGCTTTCAAAAGTGCTTTGGCCTCTCCTCCTACCTGACAAATGCCAAAGATGTAGGGAGGGTGATCATAATTTCAGGGCAAACAAAATAGTTGAGTGAGGCTGATTTTCCAAATAATCTGAATAACTTCTCTCTCGAGCAAACAAATGCAACTTATTTCTCAGATGATTTGTGAATGGCCCAGGATAGGCACTCTCCTCATCCTGCTGTGTGGCCTTATGTCATCATAAGGTTTGAAGTTTCTACTTTCTATCCTGCATGGATAGCTGTGACCTCAGCTTCCATCCTCTGAGCACCGGGAGTGAAGTGGGGTGATTTTCCCTCTTCTTATATTTCATGTGACATTTGGCAAAGTAGAGAGACTAATTGCCACAACTAAAGGAAGAGAGAGAGAGCAGGGTTACTGGTGTCTAGAGGAAAGAGCTCAGAGATTATGTTCAACATCCTGCAATAGACAGGACATGTCCCGCTGAGAAAGACTTTATCCAGCTCCAAATGCCAACCACATCAAGGTTAGGAAATTCTGAATTGGAATAGAAAAGATCCAGAAAAAGGTGAGTGCAAGCAAGCCCATTTGCTTCTGACAGTGGGCATCGACTTCTGTCTCTGGCTACTGTTCAGAGAGCCAGATCTCTGCATTGTGTGACATCCTTCAGTGAACAGTTGGCAAGCTATGTGGGAAATTCTCCACGGGATTATCTTCAGCTCATTGTACTGCTGCGGTCCACTCCCTTCATTCTGTGCTACACAGTAAGTTTGGTTTAAATGCTGCCTGATTTCCATTTCAAGTTGCCTAGCTCTGGCTTTTTAGATCTCATGATCGTGTCCGGACAAAACACAAGTTAAGGCAACAAAAGTGGATCTTCCTTGAAATGCACAGAGACTTCAGGGCTTTGGGAGTGCTGTTTGTTTTTAGGGTGCTAGAGATCAAACCACTGAGCTACACCCCAGCCCACACAGATACTTCTAAAAGAAAATGGGGTAATGCCCTTTGAAATGAAGACTCGAGGAATGAAGCTTGGATGGACAGAACACGTTCTGCCAACCCCCTCCCCACGCTCATGTGTTGACCACTGTCTCCCTGGACTTTGAATCACGATGTCTGTATTTTGTTACGGAAATCTTGAGACCATTCAGAAGAATTATTAAATGCACATCCCCTACACTGCTGTCTGCCTGGTCTGTCACAGAAAGTGAAAACAGAGGGATGGATGAAAAAGCCATAGGACATGTTCTAAAGATTAACACCTCCCACAGATAACAGGCCATCCACAAATGTTAGTTGGTTAAATCCTCAGTGGAAAGGATGGGAATCTGTACGGGCTGAGTGTCTGGGTTAGTTACTTAAGGAAATTCCTACAGGCTTGTACCAGCCTAACCTGTTTCTATCAGGGAAAACAGTCATGATTCTTGATTTGAGATAAATTCAGGGGCGCGCGCGCACACACACCAACTGCACTAGCGTCACAAAAGACAACTCCTTTTTCTTGAGATGGGGGTCTCTCTCTATAGCTCCGGCTTTCCTGGAACTTACTGTATAGACCAGGCTGGCCTCAAATTCAGAGATCTGCTTGCCTCTGCCTCTTAAGTGCTGGAATTAAAGGCGTGCACCACTATTCCAAGCAAGACAACTCTTACTATTGAGGAATTGCCAAGTTTTAGGTCTAGAAGAACCTCAAAATCATCTTTTCTAGCCTCTTCATTATTCATATAAAGATCCAGGGGCCTATAGTAAAGTTCAGGTCACCAGCCAGCCTCAGGTTACATACTTTCTACTGGTCACTGGTGGAAAAATAGTATCTATGTGTTGGAGACTGACCCAGGACTGTTTGACCCAGGACTGTTGTGTCTTGAGTTTTCTGCTTCGTGGAGTCTTGCAAAAACAGGGCGTCCTTGGCCTAACCACCAAATTTACGTTTAGATAAACCACTTGGCATAAACTGTAATCGGCCAGCTGCAGAAGCCTGGGACCAAAGAAACACCCTACCCTGACCACCCTGACTTCTTCTCAAGAAAATTTTTCCACTCTCCCTGCTCCCCCTCCCTGCCTGAAATCCTGCTTATAAGCTGCAACATCCTGCCAATAAACGAGACCTTGATGCGACTCAGACTGACTCTGTCTTTCTTTATGCGCCTGGTCTCCTTCTTCTCTCGCCCCCATTGGCTTTCAGGTGGTTCCCTCCTCGAGACCCTCGAATAACCTGACCTGCTGGACGGGTCATCTATGGAGGGCAAATTTCCAAGGGACTCTTAGACCTGCTCCTGTTTTGAATTCCCAGCTGAGTCCCAGCATACCTTATGTAGGAAAGGGCTTTCTGTCACTGTGACTAAAGAGGGGGAGTCAGAGGAGGAAGAATACATCGTGTTCAGTTTGAGGGGTCTTGGTACATGGCTAGTTGGCACCATTGCTCTGGGCCTGTGGGGATATGAGTTGGTTGCAGGGAGCACACAGTGAAGCAAAGCAACTCATCTCATGATGACTGTGAAGCAGAGAAAGGCACAGGCAAGTGACTCTTCAAGGTCACACTTCCAAGGGCCTGAATTCCTCTCCTGGTCCTCCCTCCTAAGGCTTCACTGCCTCTACTGGCTCCAAAGCACATGGACCTTTGCTTATATTTCAGAAACAGAGGCCAAAGGTGAACCGAATTTTGGAAGTATAAACACCCCTTTGCTCTTGTCCACATGCACATGCAGATGCAGTAGACAACAGATATGTATACCACAAACCAGAATATGGTACAGACCACAAACAGCTATAACTGTTCAGACCCAAGTGTTGTAAAGCCAAACACATTTAAATGAGTAAACAATTCTACCTTCAAAGTGAATCATGAGGGTTAAGTTTGGAAATCAAATGGCCTCGAAGGCTCATATGTAGAAGGTGTGGTCCCCAGCGGGTAGCACTACTGAGTGGTGATCAGACCCTGAGGAGGCTAACTCTATCATGAGCTCATCTATTGATGTGCTAGTAAAGAATGGAATATTAGGAGCTAGGGCCTAGTTGGAGGAAGTAGATCCTGGGGTGCCTGCCCTTATAGGGTATATTCTACCCCTCGTTCCTTCCTGTCTTGCCATCTCTGCATTCTGCTGTGAGGTCAGCTGTGATGTTTGACCAGTCACAGGCTCAATAGGGCCTGGAGCCAGAGAGATGGCTCAGCAGTTATGAGCACTGGCTGCTCTTCCAGAGAACCTGGATTTAATTCCCAGCACCCACAGGGTGGTAACTCAGTCCCAGGGGGTCTGATGACTTCTTCTGGTCTCTGTGTGCACTGGGCCCACATTCAGCGCATAGACATACATGCAGGCAAAATGTCCACAAAAAATAATACTTAAAAACAAATCACTGATCTTGGGCCACCCAGATGGCTCAGTGGTAAAGAGACTTCTGGCAAACCCAGGAATCTGAGTTCAATCCCTGGGACCCACATGGTAGAAGGACAAGTAGCAAGCTGTCTTTTGACCTCCATACACATACCTTGGAACATGCCCAGGTACTCCCACACACATACAAACAAATTGACTAATTAACTTTTAAGACAACAAGACTAAGTGACCATGGACTGAACTGTCTGAAATGATGAGTCAAAATAAATCTTTCTTCTTCTCAAAATGTTTATGTCAAAAATGATTTTGTTACAGTGGCAAAGGGATGATCAATAATGTGAACTAGCAACCACTCTGAGGTTGCAAGAAGACTTACTTTAAGTGTGTAATGACTGAAATCTGTGCATTAATGGGGGCCAGAAATATGTGCGGACTGTAATAAGGCCTTTGCATAATAAGGCCTTGGCTGGGGTTCTACCGATGATACTTGTAATTCCCACAGTCCCCTAACCACACACAAGAGCATGAGATGAGCTAATTCAGGCTGTCTTATTTTGTGCCTGAACTGCTTTTGCTGAATCATTCCCGTAAGTTTCAATGTGGAAGTCATCACTAGAGATAAACAGACTGTTCTTCTTCCATCTTTAAATTTCACCTACGCTCAAGGACCAGCAAAAACTCTTTCTTCATGATTCAGAGCAGTGCAACACATGGTCATCTTACCCTCTTCTTTAGTTGGTCTGTATAATTTAGCATAAAAATAGGATCTCTTCTTTTCATCCTGTGCACTTGAGTTCCCTTGACCATGCTGATAAAATAAGCACAGGGACCCAGACAGCCTTTGGAGAGGTTGTGGCATAGACAGGGTCAGGCCAACATTCCCTGGGAAGACTTGCTAATGTTTAGACACTGGAACACAGCAGTTAGGTCACAGCCTGGGAAAGGGGGCGGGGTCTGTAGCTGTTACTCTAGGAGTCCTGTCTACTGGAAGCCATCACTGCTCCAGATGATGTGAATGCCTGGTTGTTCCTTTAAAAAAATTTTTTTTCTTTTATACTTATCTATTTTCTGGGGTTGGGAAAAGCATATATGCTACTAATGCACAGAGGTCAGAGGACAATTCATGGGCATGAATTTTCTCCACCATGTGGGTTCCAGGGATCACACTTAAGTCACGAGGCTCGGAGGCTTGTACCTTTACCCACTGGGCCATCTCACCAGCCCTCTGTCTGACTGTTTCAAAATCATAATTCTGGGGGCCTGGAGAGATAACCCTGAGGTTCAGAGAACTCGTTGCTCTTACAGAACACCAGAGTTTGGTTCCAGATGCCTGTAACTCCAGCTCCAGAGCATCTGACATCCTCTTTGAGCCTTCACAGGCATGTTCACATTGGCATACACACACACAAATTAATTAATATGATATAATAAAAAGTATAAATCTTGACTTTGACCATCAGCTTGATCATTTCAGTTTAAATCTGATTGCCTAGTCTAAACATTCTTAGTTTTTTCAATTACAATGTCCTTTACTCACAACTCTAAACATGATCATTTCATGGACATTTTGGTCCTCTACAATTTCCTCTGAACAAGAGAAAAGTGCTACTCAATGAATCTAGTCTGTAGCTACCCAAGTTACACCAAGACCATGTCTTTTCTCTCTGGTCTTTTATATGGGGAATTATCCAGCTTCCTTTGTAACTATCCACATCTACAGTGTAGGGAGAATTATTTCATTTTTGGCAGAGAATTTTCTAGAACTTTATAGTATTTAATATGACCAATGAGATAGTTCAGGTAGCCATATATGACTCCAGTGGGAGGAGCCAGGACCCTTGGGTAGGTGAAACTGAACATGTGTCAGGGTTGGAGCAAAAGGACAGGACAGCAGTTTCTAGTGAGAGACGCATGTGTTCCCAGGGGATCCAGTCACATCCTGCTAAATAAGGCTCTATGAGACATGACAACTGTGTCCAGCTTCTCCCACCTTCCCTCTTAAAACACTTTCCCAATCAACTGTCCTCTAGGTCCTGCCTACTCTGTCTTTCCACTGTTCTTTCCATTATCCCCTTACCCAGGACCCCAAAAGATACTCCCGAGTCCCAGCTACACATGAGAAAGCATTTGAACCCTTTTATTATAGCTTAGTGTACCGCACTCCCTCAGACATCGTTTCTCTTCGCTGAAATCGACTGATGAGAACGAATGATAGGACATCACAAAGCTTTCAGCTAATCAGAGATGCTTGAGGGCGTCACAGCTATAGTACTGGGATTCTCAGCAAGGAGCTGAGAGATGTGGGATGCTTTCAACCGTGCTTCTGTGCATCGTGGAGTTAAGAATCACTGTGTAACATGAGGTACACTCAAAGAGACTGTGTCTCCTGCATAAACATGGAGTTGTTATGGAAACCAGACACCAATAACCATCTTTATAGGAAGAAAGGAAAGTGACTACCTGCTGCACATCAGCATCATACTAGATATCTCTCCTGTTCCATCTTTATCATTTGGTCCTAGTACCATCACCATCACCATTTTACTGGAATAAAAAAAAGTCCCCGAGAATTTAAGTAACACCATGATTCCATAGTAGGCTAGCCAGAATTCAAACCCCTACCTATCATCACAACCTATTTCTGAATGAGTTTAAGAACATACATGTTGCTGGATCCTAACGGCTCCCCCAGGAGAGGGAGTGAGAAGACTTGGTGTCAACGGCACAGACATTGGGAGTCAGTTGAAGGCAAATAATGAATTCATTAATTTAATAATAGGGAAGGCCTTATATACCCTCCTCCCAGCACCTAGTCTGTGTTGCAATCTGGTGGCATTGTGTGGTCATCCCTCATTGGCTGGGCATGATCAGGAACTCTGACAGTACCTGATGTTAGGCCCTCAGGCAGACTCCAGGTTGGCCCATAAGGAGTATGTTATGTGCATGCCTTGGCAACTGGTCTGAGCCAATTTCCTCGACCCTATGGGCCTGTCCTACTACGTACAGAGGGTTCGGTGAAGTTTAAAATGTTATATAAATACTGGCTTCCACTTGTTATTTGTTGTAAAGTGTGGGGAGTCATTGGAAGTTCTGTTTTATTCCCAAGATAAAGAGAATAACTTTATCTGTAGCTGTCTGTGAAGGTCTTGTCAAAAGAACTCTGCATCCTACCACAGGGATACCATAACTATAACATCATGTGAGAGCTGCATTTTTCACAATGCGATGTAAGGAAATAGAACTGGCCTAGATGTTCGTCAGCCAATGAATGGATGATGAAAAAGTAACATGTATGCACAATGGAATGCTATTCAGCAGTGAAGAAAAACACTGCGCTGGAAAATTAATAGATCTAGAAAATATATTAAGTGAGGTGACCCAGACTCAGAAAGACAAACATAGTGTGTTCTTGTTCACATGTAGATCCTAAACTTTAATGATTGTATATACGTAGACAAGGGGTGTGAGAGTGAATATAGACTATGAGACTGGATTAGAGGCCATGAGAAGGAGAAAGAACTATTGGGAAGGGTGGAAAGGGTAAAAGGACACATGCAACATTAAAGTAGAAAAGAGGCCATTGTGGGGGTGGGGTGGGTCTAAGGGTATGGAGGTGCAGGATGTGGAGAAGAGGAAGGGGGAAGAACCAACAAAAACAGATTCTGAGTTATTGGTTTTTATTTAAATGTTATATGTATGTGTGTATGCCTGAGTACATGTGAATGCCTGTGGAGACCAGAAGGAATCCTATTGGAGTCCCTGGAACTGGAGTTACAGGCAGATGTGAGCCTAATGTGGGTACTAGAAACCACATCCTGGTCCTCTGCAAGAGTGTCTGTGCTCTTAACTACAGAGCCATCTCCAGATTCTATTTGGAAAATACCATAATGAAATCTAAAACTGTGTGTGTTATTTTTTTTTTAATTGAGAGAAACAAAAGAGGCCTTCTCTCCCTGAAGGAGGCTACCTTGGTTCCCAAATCATGCTCAGTGCTCTCCTGCTTCACAAAGGGTTCTCAGTGGACCTGCAAGACTCTTCTGACTCCCTCTAAGGCAGTGGTTCTCAGTCTTCCGGATTCTGTGACCCTTTAATACAGTTCATGTGGTGACCCCCAGCCATACAGTTACTTCGTTGCTACTTGGTAACTGTAAGTTTGCTACTGTTATCAATTGTAATGTAAGTATTTGTGTTTTCTGATGGCCTTAGGCCACCCCTGTGAAAAGGTCATCTGCCCTCCAAAGGGGGAATGACCCACGGGTTGAGAACCACTGCCCTGAGGCCTCTACAACATTACCTCACTGTAACGGGTAAGGATATACACAGCTAGGTATATTCTGCATAAAGATCCCACAGCCTTGTTGAATCGTTTTGCTCAGTCTGCCAAGCAGAGTATGATAAACTAGGTGGCTTCACAGCAGAAATTTGTTTTTCTACAGTTTCAGAGTCTAGATGTTCAAAATCAGGGTATGGGAAGGTCTCTCTTTGTCTTCTTGTCATCTGCCTTCTCACGGTGTCCTCATATGGTCTTTTCTCTGTGTGGGTGTACCCCTGAGCCCTCTTCCTACCTTTTTTTAAAAAGACTGTGTCTTGTAATGCAGCCTAGGCTGGTCTTGAACTTAAGACCCTTCTGCTTCAGCCTCCCCAGTGTGGGAATTACAGGCATGTGCTTCCCACCTGGCTCTCACTCTTCTTATGTCAGACAGCCTGGACTAGGGACTACACATATGTCACATCTAACTCAATTAACTGTTTAAGGACTTTAATACATCACTAGTATACTGAGGCATACTAGGAGCTGAGAATTCAACATATACATTTGGGGAAACAATTTAGTCAGTAACAATCATGTGTGCTTGTGTGTGTGTGTGTGTGTGTGTGTGTGTGTGTGTGTGTGTGTGTACTAATAAACTTCAGCCATTATAAATTGTACATACTAAGCAGGATAAATGAGTATTAGGAATTATACCAGCAAGCATGTGAACAACCTTGCTATATTTCCTCTGTTTGACCAGAATAGACGGTTAGTGTTTGAACAGTCGGGAAACAACAGAGAGCCTGGTCCATCAGGCACCAACTGAAAGCAGGTGAGAGGACATCCGAGGAAGAGAGAGAAGTGACTCGGCAGGCAGATGCTGCTGAGGGAACTAAGTCCATTAATGGCCCCCAAACCACCAGTTACTATGTTCAATGCTACAAAAGACCACTGTCATGAAAAGATGAAAATACAACCCGTGTGCCTCCAATTTCAAAGAAAAAGAGCTGTGTCCGGGGAGCAGCTGCGTTCCATGTGAGCAAACCAAACTGCAGTACTAGGGCTATCTGTGGGTCACAATGTTTCTTCCTCGGCCTCTCCGAAGGGGAACTGTTAGATGTTGTTGTTGTTGTTGTTTCATCTTTTCAACCTTTCTTTTCTCACTAAGTCCTTCAAGATGAGGAACATACAAGGGCAAAGTCATACAAATGAGGCACAAACACACTTACCATAGTGTGTAGATGAAATTCTAAACGGTCTTATTAAATAAGAAACACAGAGCCAAACACAGAGTTAAAGTCTAAGAGATCAAAGCAAGAGCCACGACTCCCTTTAGCTTACCACACGCTGCCGTCCTTCCCCTGAGAGAGAGACCTTCTTCCTGTGTCTTGCATTTTATTGCTTTCCTGTTCTGCCTTCTCATTGGCTCTAAGCCCAGCCATATGACTTCCTCGTCCCTGCCTGTCTATACAGACCTCCTGGTCTCTATGGTTGGTACTGGGATTAAAAACTCAAGGGTCACCACGCTTGGCTGTGTCCTTGGCCACACAGAGACTCTGCTTGCCATGTGATTGGATTAAGAGCATGGGCTACCACCATCTGACTTCTATTCCTGGCTTGCTAATGACCTCTGACCCCCAGGCAAACTTTATTTATTAACATACAAATAAAATCACATTTCAGCACATTAAAATAATACCACATTTCCCCTATTGTTCTAATAAAAAGAAAAAAGAAAAAAAAGTTATAACCAATATAAGAAAAACTATGTACAATAAGTATAATAACTATATACAATATATACAAGCAATAAATACCTAAACAATGTCTCCCCAGCAACAACAGTGTGAGACAAAGTGAAGTCACAGAAGAGCTGGGGTAAAGAAGATGGCCCGGGGGCAAAGGCACTTTCCACACAAGCCTAGTGTCCTGAGTGCAATCCCCAGAACCCATGTAAAAAGCCAGATGCAGTAGCGTGCATCTGGAATCTCCGCAGACAGAGGGCGATATGGAAGACAGGAAATCTGAGGGTAGCCTCAGTCTGTCAAACAGCAAGACGAGCAATGTGGAAAGTGAGAGCCTACTCCTGAAAGTTGTCCTCTGACCTCTACACACAGGCTGTGGCACCTGCACACACACACACACACACACACACACACAGTGTGTTTTAAATAAAGGAGAAGTTACCAGGAGAAAAACTTCCAAATGGATTTGAAGGTACAGGGCAACCCTGGGCACTTGTGCTGTGCATTGGCAAAGGGTAACTGCGCTAGGTGTGTTGTGTAACCGCCCTGGCAGGAAGGAAGATCTAAAGAGATGCTCTCGCCTTCCCTTCGGCCACCAGACTATAGAAACAGTGAACCCCAAGAAAGTGGAACTTCCTTCAGGAATCTTATGCTGGGGGAAGGGGAAGGCTGAAGCCAGAGGGGAAGCTGGTCTCCCAGGAAGGTCACACCGCTGTGGCAACTTGTCAGAGAAACTGGAGTAGAGACACTGTGGATGGGACTTGACCAAGACTGTTTCTATGCTTGCTTTCTGCCCTCTGTTTAAACCTAAGACCTATACCGGAACCCCCAAGATGGACTTGCAAGGATCACTGGACTTCTTTATTACACCCAATGCGAACACATTAAAACCTTTCGGTTTTCAATATTACTTGACTTTTTATTAACAAATGTTTTTTTGGTTTGTGGCTGCACAAGTTTGTGTGTGTGTTCACATGTGCATACAGTTGTGCATGTGTGTGATTTGGGATCCAAGACCATGTACTTGAGGTATAGTGGGAACATAAGTAACTTGCTTCAAGAAGAGACTTAGCTCACTAATTCACTAGACTTAGCTCAAAATATATGAATGAGGAATTCTCAGCATGGCACAGTGCTTAGTCTGATCCAGTAATTCTATCAGGTCCTCTGCATGATCCTGAGAGGAAACAGGAAGCAGATTGTCCTGTTTAGTTTTTATTGCCAACTTGATACAACCTAGAGTCACCTGGGAAGAGGGAACCTCAATGGAAGAATTGCCCCCATCAGAACAGCCTATGGCCATGTCTGTGAGAGATTGCCTTCACTGATTATTAATAGGGCCCAGTCCACTGTGGGAGGCACCATCCCTAGGCTATATAGTAGGCCTGGGCTATATAAGAAAGCTAGTTGAACACAAGCCAATATGCATCCTTCCTCCCCAGTTTTTGCTGAATTCCTGCCCCGACTTCCCTCCATGATGAATTGTGACTGGGAAGTATAAACCTTTATGAACCCTTCTGCCCCTAAGTTGTCTTTGGTCAGAATATTTTATCACAGCAACAGAAAAACAAACTAGAAGATGTTCCTGACTGCAACCAGGAAACAGGAAATACTGCTACTCTAATAGGTAGCAAAGAAATCTATTAAGGCTCAAGACAAATGAACCTCAACTTTTCTTAATTGGTATGCAAAGAAACTTGAGTGTATATTTTGGCAATTTATATCACAGAGAAAAATATTGTTCTTCAGTTTACCTCCCTAGCCATGAGTACCTTGTGTGCTCTATTCTTCATCCATTCACACTCATGGTTTATACAGTGTCCTTAGCGCCTCTTTCTTGAGTACGTATATAGAATTATGGACCTGAAGGATATTAGAAAAGCAACTGACTTCACCTCCTCTCGCTCATTCATCTGAGGAATGGTGAGTCTGGAATTCTGCTGGTGAGAATCGAAACTACAGCCCGAGTCCTACCTATATCTCTTTATACAGGGTATGGAATCTGGGAAATTGTAGAGTCAAGTTTTGTGGGCCCTAGATAGGGTGGATCTGTCTAAAAATCTAGAAAACTAAAAAAGAGCAACTCTTACTTTACCATTGCATTCAGGTTTTTCTTTCCATTGTTCTGATAGTGGGCTATCGTGGTTTGGATTGTAAATGCCCACACAGGTCTGGTTGCCCATTGTGTGCTATACTGGAAGGCGATGAGCCCTCTGCAGGCTGAGGCATAGTGAAGAAATTCAGGCAGCTGCAGGCTCGGTGGATACTGGCTCTTTAACTCCTCCCTCTTCCTCATCCTGCTTCCCAGCTGCCACCAGGTAAAAAAGACCTCCTCTGCCACACACTCCTGACATGATGCACTGCGCCACCACAGGCCAAAGACACCGAGGCCAGGGATGACAGACTGAAACCTCTGAACAGAGAAGCCACTCAAGGAATCAAGAGGCATTCCTCCTTGACTATTTCAGACCTTATGTCACAATGGTGGAAATCTAACGTGTGGGGCTAATAGCACCTACCTTACAGTAACTGTGAATATGTATGCATGTCTTGATCATTATCTATCCTTATTGGTTTCATGTGTTTCTTTCACTGACCTCCCAAGTCCTGAAAAGAATTCCCTAACGTTCTGTCTCGGCAGCCTCCACCCTACTTCCCTTGGCGGTTCTGCAGAGTGCTGACTCCAGAGACCTAAGCAGGGCTTTGCTGGAGCTGAAGCAGCCCGGCCTTCAAGGCATTGTCAGGGATATTTCACAGAGACTTTTACAAGGATAATAATGGGGATCTGGGAGCTATTTTTAATATTTTATAAAAGTCTAATGTGAAATACTGTTATCAGCGGTAAAGCTGTACAAAGCAAATAAAACAGTTTTTTCTTATTTTGTCCTTTGGAATGGAATTCTATAAAACAACTATGCATTTTATGGAGAAATTATTGGGTTTTTTTAAATAAAATAAATATTGTTCTGAAACCCTGTGGTGAGCTGCTAAGGTCAGAGATGAATAAACCATAACCTTTGCCTTCAAAGCATTCATGGTGAAGTAAAGGTAGATAATGTGTAAGTGTGATGATGTTTGAGGATTATTACAATAATTTAAATATATTTGGGAGCTTAATCTAGACATGAGTGGTGATAGGTGGTTATGGAAGACTTCCTGGAAGAAAGGGAACAATAAGATTTTTGGGAAATATCCAGGCAAAGGGTGTGAGAAGTCTCCAGAAGAAGGCCAGATGAGCGGTTCATATACATAGGAGGGTAGTAAATGCATGTGAGACATGAAAGAAGCTGTGTTCCACAGGGCCCTAGACTAGGTCAGTGCAGAGGTGGGCAGAGGTATGTATATGATAGCATTTTACCTCAACTTTATTTTAGAAGCCACCTGAAGATGGGTACGGTGGTGCACACCCAGAACTCAGGAGGCTGAGGCCGGAGAATGGCAAGTTTGAAGCCAGCCTGTATTATACAGTGAAACCCTGTTTCAAAGTAAACAAATAAAACAAGAAAACATTTGGGAAAAGGGTACAATAAAAACCTACATACTCTTTACCAAGCTACTATAGGAGGGAGGAGAGAGAGAGAGAGAGAGAGAGAGAGAGAGAGAGAGAGAGAGAGAGAGAGAGAGAGAGAGAAAAGAGAGACAGAGAAAATATAAATGACTTGGCAGTGATAACTTTGGTGAGAGTTTGAACACCCATCAGTTGCTGTCTTCCCATGGTGGCTCCAACAGGGACCCAGAGCAGAACTGCAGTACAGAATTCAAAAAGACAGGGTGCAATACCAACGTAGATATTTCAATATAGTTTCTCTATTTCATACTCTTTCCTCTCCTTGGGAAATGTGGGGTGGTAACTGGTTTAAATTACAGAGTGCAGCTGTTCTGTGCACACGCTTGGAGTGTCTCTGTCGAGCACAGGAAGCTGTGCCTGTCGGCATGTCGTGATCAGCCCCCGAGGAACACTTACCTCACCACAGGAAATGTTATCCAAGATATGCTGTATCTGCATTTGTACTGTGTGTGTGTAGAAATGTACAGAAATATATATGTGCTTTATACATTGAGAGGATAGACTTTTTTCCCACCACCTGCAAAAAAACAACTTTTGCTCATTTGGAGACAACGTTGCTCCCACTGAGAGCAGAGGAGAGAAACAGATTGATGGTAAGAAGAAAAATGAATCAGATTGTAAGAGAATGAACTATTCCAGGTAATTTTTAGAAACAATATTAATATGAACTACATAAGATATATTCTAAGAGCTTTAACACATGTCTGTCTATTACTATTCTGTTTCATCTCTTCCTCTAACAGTGTTCTGTTGGACACAAGCCACATGGGCACATGTCTATGTGTCCCCAAAGACCCAGTGCAAAGGTAAGAGATGGGATCAGCCAACGACCACCTACTCCCAAGGCCACAGCTTACCTGTTGTAGTGTCACTGGGAGGTGGGAACTGGGGGATGGGGAAACACACCCATCAGATAGGGGCAGTCGAGGAAACCAAGCATGCCACAAGCCTAGGACAACTTCCTTTGTAGGAGACAACAGAATCCAGGTGGCTGTTAAAATGGAAGGCTGTTCTGAGGCTAACTCTACTGATTATGTGGTTTTGCCAAGGCCCAAGGCAGAACTGCCCAAAGAGGAATTCAACGGAATTTATTGTGGTTCTGTTTTAGTAGCCATCTTAAAAGTGTAGCAGAACAAGTGGAAACGATTTAAATATTGATTTTATTTAGTAGAATTGTATTCAAATCTTACCACTTTGGGATGAATAAGCCAATGCCCTCATACAAAGAAGTATTCTTTGGAATAAGACAAAAAGAAAGGGCCAGGTGTGGTGGTGCGCCTCTTTAATCCCAGCACTTGGGGGTCAGAGGCAGGTGGATCTCATCCAGGCCAGCATGGTCTACAAAGTAAAATCCTGTCTCAAAAAAATAAAAAGAAAGAAAGAAGAGATGGGGAAGAAAGAAAGGGAAGGAGAGAGAAACGGGGTGTTGGGCAGAGGAAGGGAGAAGGAAGAAAAGAAAGCAGAGGTGGCCATCAAGTCATGAGTTTAGCAAGCTGTGAAACGACATGAAGGAAATTTGAATACGAAGGACAGTGGGGATGAGGCAATCAACGTGAAAGGCTGTCTGTTTGATTCCAACTGGATAACACTGAAAAAAAGGCGAGTCCGTAGAGGGTTGCCAGGAGTCTGAAGAGAGGACTAAAGAAGAGATGTAGCACCGGGGACTTCGGAGACAGACACTCTGTGATGGCTGATACACGCTAGCATCTGTCAAAACCTATAGAACATACATCACTAATGTGAACCCTGATGCAGACTGTGACGTGTAAGCAACAACACAGTGACTTCAGTTCACAGACAGTAACTAGAGCACCACCGTGGTGCAGGGTGTTGATGGGGGAGTTATCATGTGGGAGAAAAATATAATCTGCTCAGGTTTGCTATGGATCTAAAACTGTTCTTTTAAAATGATTACTTATACTATGACTCAGTGGGTAAGGTGATTGTGGTGTAAAGGTGAGGCCCAGAGTCTGGATCCCCAGCCCAGATGGGTAGATCCCCAGCCCAGATGGGTAGATCCCCAGCCCAGGGTCTGGATCCCCAGCCCAGGGTCTGGATCCCCAGCCCAGAGTCTGGATCCCCCGCCCAGAGTCTGGATCCCCAGCCCAGGTTCTGGATCCCCAGCCCAGAGTCTGGATCCCCAGCCCAGATGGGTGGATATGGCAGCCTGCTTGGCTAGCTCGACCAGCTGAGTGGGTGAGCTCTGGGTTCAAGTGAGAGATGTTGCCTCTGTACATAAGATGGAAAGAGAGTGAAAACAGCATGGGCACACCCTAATGCTTGCACACACACACGCAATCACGCACACGCAGACAAGTTTCTACTTACAAATTATGAAAATAAACATAAACATGTATCATTTCAACATGCAATCAATGATATATATATATATATATATATATATATATATATATATATATATATATATATACTTTACATCCTTTTTCTGTATAAATCTTTGAAAGTCAGCACTTACTTTATACAGCGTGTCTGAATTTGGACTAACCATATTTCAAGTGATTAACAGCTGCATGAGGCAACTGCTTCTTCCCACATGTTCCCACATCCGCAGGCATAGGGCTGGGGTGTGGCTGTGCAGGGATGCTGCAAGGACCGCTCTCTGTTCATCCCAGCTCTCCCACTCCAGCAGCACTGCTCCAGGCCATGCACGAAACAAAGGCAGCTTCCAAATCAGCCTGTAAGCCTTTCCCCCGAGACTCCTGCCTCTCAGCCCCTCAAATACAAATATCTAGCAGTAGGGCCCTTTATCCTCATCCCAGTTCAGCACTACTACAGTCTACACAAAACATTTTCTTGGGAGATTTTAACAGAGCAACACTTAATGTTGAAGGAGAGAAGGTCTTTGTCACATCC
Source organism: Peromyscus eremicus (assembly GCF_949786415.1). Lineage (NCBI taxonomy): Eukaryota > Metazoa > Chordata > Mammalia > Rodentia > Cricetidae > Peromyscus > Peromyscus eremicus. Next base: position 74,252,222 of record NC_081421.1, read on the forward strand.
GAATTTCTGGGAAATGGCATGTATTGCTCATTAAATAAGAGAAGAAAATGAGAGACGTTGCCTTCGTACAAAAGATAGAAAGTCCTTCCAGGTCTACATACTGTGCAAATAAATGAACATTTTATTAAAATGCAGTGCTGATTTAAATGCTTCCTAGGAAATAGGTACTTAAGAAAAAATAGCTGCCGTCAATCTAGAATACATAACTAGGCTCTGCCTCAGTAGGTGAAGGGGATTTATATTTTCTTGCAGCTGGGAACATTATTTATATTTCCTACCAACATCTCTGGAACTAATGTATAAACGTCTCTCTATACCATGATGTATTATAATCTACTCATGCTGTAAATGCTGTTACTAAGCTGTAGGCGACTTGTGCTCAGAAAAGTTAGCTGTCATTTGAATGAGAAGAGACACTGCATTCAATCACAGCCTGCCCTTTTCTAGTCATTCCGGGTTTCATCACTCAGAGAAATGAGGGGGAAAGGCACGCAATTGTTAACCATTTTAATAACTCTTCCAAAGAAGGGGGAAAATCTGAAGGGGGTTCAAGTGTAAAATCAGAAGCAGCACGGCCCCACAAATCCTGCAGAGAAAGCAGTGTGGTGTGAATGGCGCGGTGTGGTGTGTGTGTGTGTGTGTGTGTGTGTGTGTGTGTGTGTGTGTGTGTGGTGATATTTTATTTGTATTAAAATGTTATTTGTATGTTAATGAATAAAGTTGCCCGGGGGTCGGAGCTATGGCTATAGGAAAGCAGGGCAGTGGTGGCGTACGCTTGTAATCCCAGCACTTGGTAGGCAGAGCTAGGTAAGTCTCTGTGTGTTCAGGGATACAGCCAGTATTGGATACACATGCCTTTAATTTCAATACCAATCATAGAAAACCTGGAGGCCTATACAGACAGGCCCTGATGAGGCGGTCATGTGGTTGGGTTTACAACCAATGAGAAGGCAGAACAGGAACTCTATATAAAGACTTTAACACAGGGGTAGCTCTGGTTTGGAAAGGTAGGACCACCGCAGGAGGAAGGGTAAGGTTTTAGCTCTTAGCTCTGACCTCTTGGCTTTCTTCTTTGCATTGGTTCTGTGTTTCTTATTTAATAAGAAGGTTGGTTACATCTACGTGTGTGTGTGTGTGTGTGTGTGTGTGTGTGTGTGTGTGTGTGTGTGTAGGCATGCATACACATTTTACTTACAGTCACAAATTCATTATTTTTTTCCTAACTCTCACCTGAGCCCTCTTTCAAATGAAGGACATTTTAAAAATTAAACAAAATGTTAAGTTACAGTATGTTTAAGTGAAGAAGTCTTCATGGAAATTTCAAAAATATTTTCCATCTAGCCTTTACAAATATAATATTGATATAACAAAAATGACTTGTCTTGGATTTGCTTTAAGATTTTTAGCAAAGAAGAGAAGTGAAAGTTGGGATGTATACTAGGCAAGAGGGACAGAATTTTGTTAGCCAGCAAAGCCAAGCGCTGAGAGCTTTATTTCTGAGTTCGCTATGCTTTTCTTTATGAAAGTTTAGAAATCATTCATGATAAGTTTTATAATATATGGATTTTGTTTTGTTTTGTTTTTTTCAAGATAGAGTTTCTCTGTGTAGTCCTGGCTGTTCTGGAACTCATTCTGTAGACCAGGCTGGCCTCAAACTCAAGAGATGAGCCTACCTCTGCCTCCAGAGTGCTGGGATTAAAAGCTTTCGAGATCACTGCCTGCATAATATAAGGATATTTTTAACAACAAAAAAAATTAACTAGTTTCTCAGATTTCAGACTTGGCATAAGAGATGTTACTCATATATATTCTTCTAAATTGTTGGCTTGTTTAGCAAACATACATATTTTCTCGATAAAAATATATACTACACACATACACAGGCACGCACACATACATACATACACAGTCATACATACACACATGTGCACACACAGACACATACACACACACTTAACCTTTGGTATTGTGGGAAATTGCTTCTAGGACATCCTGTGGATCCCAAGAACTGCAGATGCTCAAGTCTCTTCTAGGGAGTGGTATAGTGTTTGCATGTCACATGTATGCATTCTCCTGTGTAGTTTTCAGCTTCTCTATTTATAACATTACACAAACAATGTAAATGCTAAGTGGTTGTTATATTGTATTTTTTAGAAGATAAGAAACAGCTATATATGTTTAGTACAGATTGAATTATTTTAGATTTAATTTATTTTTATCAGTTTTTTAAAATACAAAATAAACTACAAGTCTGTCTTTGCTTATGGCCTTTCCTTGTTTTCTTTTACTGAAGTTGGGTGTCCCTCTCTACCTCCTCACAATTCTAGTCCAGACCAGAGCCCTCCCACAGCAAGCCCCCAGGGCAGACAGTGGTTTAGTCACTTGAGCTTGGCCTGAGTTGCTAGAGGCCTTGTGAGGATAACATGGGGGCAGAGAAGGGGCTGGGGAGCAGGGTTGCATCTTTATTACCACGTGTGGGACCTTTAAGGAACATTCTGCAGGGTTTTTTGCCTACACATATATGTATTCTCACTATGTGTGTGCCTGGTGCCCTTGGAAGCCAGAAGAAGATGTCAGATCCCTTGGAACTGGGTTTACGGATGGTTGTGGGCTGCCTTGTGGGTGCAGGGAACCAAATCCAGGTTCTCTGGAAGAGAGCAAGGGCTCCTAACCACTGGACCATCTCTCCAGCCCAAGTGATTATTGTACCGATTGTGGAGTATAAGGTTTTCATTATGACAACTCCATATATAGCTATCATTTGGTAATAGTCACCTCTTCTATGAACCCTTTCTCCTGCCTTCTCCTCCCCTCATTCTGTCTCCACATCTCCAGCACTTTCATGCCTGTTTTGTTCTATCTCCCACATATGAGGGGAAAGCACACAATATTTGGGTCTTGGGTTTTTTGTTTTGTTTGAGATATATTCCCAGAAGTGGTACAGCTGGATTATATGAAACTTTTATATTAAATTTTTCAAGGAGCCTCCATACTGATTTCCACAGTGGCTGAACTAATTTACATTTCCACTAGCAGTGAACAGATTGCCTTTTGTTTGTTTGTTTGCTTGCTTTTTTTCTTTTCTTTTTTTTTTTTTTTTTTTTTTTTTGATTTTTTCGAGACAGGGTTTCTCTGTGTTTAACAGTCCTGACTGTCCTGGAACTCACTCTGTAGACCAGGCTGGCCATAAACTCACAAAGATTCACCTGCCTCTGCCTCCTTTTTTTTTTTTTTTTGTTTTGTTTTGTTTTGTTTTGTTTTTCGAGACAGGGTTTCTCTGTGTAGCTTTGCGCCTCTCCTGGAACTCACTTGGTAGCCCAGGCTGGCCTCGAACTCACAGAGATCCGCCTGGCTCTGCCTCCCGAGTGCTGGGATTAAAGGCGTGCGCCACCACCGCCCGGCCTGCCTCTGCCTCCTAAGTGCTGGGATTAAAGGGGTGCACACCATCACCTGGCCAAAGATTTATTTATGTATTTTATGTATATGACTGTTCTACTTGCATGTATGCCTGCATGACAGAAGAAGGCATTATAGATGATTTTTAGCTTCCGTGTGTATAGCAAGCTTTCTTGTTGGACTTTCTTTGAATCGCCAGCCCCAAGTAATGACACGGAGATTTCTTATTAATTATAAAAATTATGCAAAAGCTTAGGCTTTTTCTTAACCAGCTCTTCTAACTCAAATTAACCTGCTTCTATTAATCTATGTTCTGCCATGTGGCTTTGACCTTTCCCCAGTATGGCACATCCGACTTGCTCTGATTCTGCTGGAGAAATCTGTGCACCTAGATCCCTCCTCTTACTCTCTCTCCCCAGAAATCCCACCTACTCTCCTGCCTAGCTATTAACCATTCAGCTCTTTATCACACCAATCACAGCAATATATCTTCATACAGTGTACAAATATCCCACAACACATATGGTAGCTGGGAATTGAACCCAGGTCCTCTGGAAGAGCAGCCAGTGCTCTTAACTGCTGAGCCATCTCTCCAGCCCCCTTATTTTCTTAATGATTAGCCACTCTGACTGGGGTGAGATAGAATCTCAAAGTAGTTGGTGTGCATTTTAGCTAGGGGTGTTAAATATTGTTCGTGTATTTGCATATAACATGGGCACATGTGCGTATCTTCATTTAAAAAGTGTCTATTCATTTCCATTGCTCATTCATTGATTGAGCTAATTGGTCTGTTGTCCCCTTTTTAGTTCTTTATATATTATGGCCATTACTCCCATTAGATAAATGGCAAAGACTTTTATTTTATGGGCTGTCTCTTCTCTCCATTGATTGTTCTTTTGCTGTAGAGAAGCATTTTAATTTGACATATCTTTGTCAGTTCTTGCTCTTATTTCTTGAACTACTGGAGTCCTATTCAGAAAGCTATTGCTTGCTTCTAGATCTGGAACAATTTCCAAAGTTTCGGGTCTTACCCTTGGTCTATTTGAGTTTATTTTTGTACAGGATGAGAGATAAGGCTCTAGTTTGGATACCTAAACTTTATTACTAACACTTTTGCAGGAGGTGGCCTTTTTTCCAGTGCATGGTTTGGTACCTTTGTCGAGAATCAGATGGTTGCACGCGCGTGGGCATCCATCTAGGTCTCATGGGTCTACAGCAGTAGCACCCTGCTTTTGTTACGTTGGCTATAGCTGAGCTTGATGTCAGGTCTTGGGTCCCCTCCAGCATTTTCACCAGGGTTGCCTTAGCTGTTTGAGATCTCTTGTGCTTCCACCTAAGTTTTAGGATTAAATGTTCTCTTTATGTGAAGAATGTCATTGGAATTTTCAAGAGAAATGCATTGACTATATTACTTTTGGTAAGGCAGCCATTTTAACAATATTGACTCTGCCAACCTATGAGCATGGGAGGTCTCTCCATTAGTCCTTGCCCATACTGACTTGCCATCCCGGCAAGGAGCAAGTCATAAAACTAGCCAGGACATGGCTGGAAAGATGGCTCAGTGTTTAAGAACACTGGCTGCTCTTCCAGAGGTCCTGAGTTCAATTCCTAACACCCACATGGTGGCACACAACTATCTATAATGAAAAGAGATACCCTCCTTTGGCATAAAGTCATACATGCAGATAGAGCACTCATACACATAAAATAAGTAAATAAATCTTAAAAAATAAAAATAAAAACTAACCAGGGCAAATGTACACCACACCAAAGGTCCAGTTTAAACCAGCATTTTCAAAACTAACCTTGAAAGTTGGCACATCGTTTACTAAGGTCAAGAGCTGGAGGACTCCTGACAGGGAACACAGTGTGTTAAATTAGAATGCAGTGTTTACTAGGAGTACAAAGCACGCTTTTGTGACCAATTCTCTAGCATAACAGCATGAGAACCCTACAACTGCTCCTCCAATTTTAATGACAAGCATTATCACCACATGCGGCATGAAATTTGACTTCTTAATGCATTGTTTCCTTTATATTACCCATTTTAGGCAATTATATATATTTTTCATGGGAGATAAATGTATGTGCAACTACTATAATAAAAAAGCATTTACTTATGTTGTTAAAAGTAAATATATAATGTACCAGATACCTTTTGAAAACACTTATTTCCAAAAAAGGTGGACAATGAGCTCCAGTGTGTGATAAACAGATAAAGTGGGTTTCAGAGAAAGACACAGACATGTGTACAATAAAGTGTACACAGTTTAAGGATCGCTTAAGATTGACACTTTCTGACTAGTCGACTACAGGCTATTGGGGGCCATGACATACACTTGTCAGTCAACAGGAGTCTGGTACAAAGGATGAAGTATTATAAATAAGACAGTAGAGACTTGTTCTGTAAGCCCATGCCCTGGCTAGTTGTATGGCTTGCTCCTTGCCAGGATGGCAGGTCAATATGGGCAAGCACTAATGGAGAGACCTCCCATGCTTGTAGGTTGGCAGAATCAATATTGTTAAAATGGCTGCCTTACCAATAAGTAACGTGGGGCTGATATCTTGTGCAGTTCAGTCCAATCCTCTCCTCTGTGGAGAGCTTGAAAACTGACATCATTCTAAGTATCTCATCTTCACCATCTTAAAGAGGAACAGCGGCCCATTTGTCACCAGTGTCGTAACAGGGCTGTCACACTTGCTGTGTCTCATAATTACATCACCTCATGTTCTATTCCTTCCTTCACTTCTTTCCTCTTTCCTTCCTTTCTTTAATGGCCTTGAACTCCTGGTATTCCTGCCTCCGCCTCCCAAGTGCTGGGGCTATTGTCAAATGCCATACCTGACTCAGCATAGTGACTTTTTAAGTAAAACCCAAAACATCCGGAACTCACTGTGTCCTGGAGCCTATTCAATCCCTTCCTTCTCCCAGTTAAAGAATATTTTTTTTAAAAAAAATAAAGAACCAAGTGAGCACTATCCAAACTTATTGGAACTTTTATTTTGACAGAAGCTACTTCCACTAGATGGCATTAAAGAGTCGTATGTTAGGAATCAGGCCATTCGAACTTCAGAAAGCTAAAAAATGATCTCCCTGAAATAAGCAATGCATCTCCCCGATGGTTTGTCTGGATATGAGCTTCTAGATATGAACCACGAGTCTCGGCCACGTATCCACTTATTGAACACGTTGTGTTTCAGGCGCTGTAGCCCGTGTTTGAAATGCAGCAGACAGCAGGAGCCCATGTCATTAGAAGTTTGCTCAGCAGTCTAGAGGATCTGAGTTACAATCACCTCTAACTCCAGCTCCAGGGGATCTGATGCCTCATGTGCACATACCCACATACACACATCATTTTAAAACAACAAGAATAAAATCTTAAAGAAAAAAAAGAAGCCGAGAGGCACAGTGACGGCAGAAGGCAGCATCAGGTGAGTGCACAGGAAATGTGATGCAGCGGGTCGCGGAAGCGCACACCTCTAATCCCAGCAGCGAGGCAAGCGGTTCCTGAGAGTTCAAGGCCAGCCTGGCCTACATACCAAATTCCAGGCCAGCCAGGGATAGATAGGAAAAGAAAAAGAAAGAAAATTGAGGTGTGTAGTGTTCTAGTGTGGTTTTCTGTTGCTGTGATAACACACACACACACACACACACACACACACAACTGGGGCAGAAAGGCGTTTACTTGGCTTACATGTCCTGAATACAGTGCATCACTGAGGGAGGTCAGGGCAGGAACGGGCGCAGGAGCAGAGGCAGGAGCCACGGAAGAATGACCTTACTGGCTTTCTCTCCAGGCTCACATTCATACACCTTTCTTATACCTCCCAGGACCACCTGCCCAGGGGTAGCACCACCTACAGAGGTCTGGGACCTCCCAAAGCAATCACTAATCAATGCTTCACAGACTCATCTGTAGTTTTGTTTTGTTTTTCTCTTTGGGGGCCCGCCACCCAGCTCCCAAATAAATACAAATTTATGAATGTCCAGCCTTAGCTTGGCTTGTTTCTAGCCAGCTTTTCTAACTTAAATGATCCTGGTTCTCTTTAACTATGTTTTGCCTCTGGGCTTTTTGCCTTTCTTTATTCTATGTCTTTCTTTCCTTCTTACTCTATGGCTGGCCCCTGGCATCCTCCTCTCCTTCTCCTTTTCTCACTCCTCCCTCTTCTCTAGATTTCTCCTATTTATTCTCTCTGCCCGCCAGCCCTGCCTATTCTTTTTCCTGCCTAACTATTGGCCGTTCAGCTCTTTATTAGCCCAATCAAGTGTTTTAGACAGGCACAGTAACACAGCTTTACAGAGTTAAACAAATGCAACATAAAAGAACGCAACACATCTTTGCATCATTAAACAAATATTCCACAGCATAAATGAGTGTAACACATCTTCAACTAATATTCCACAACACTCACCTACAGACCAGTCTGATGGAGGCAATTTCTCAACCGAGGTTCTCTCTTCCCAAATGTCCCAGCTTGTGTCAAGTTGACAAAAATCTCTCCAGCACATATGGGTAGCACACATAGAGATACACAGCAAAGACTCCATGAATGGAAGACTCCTGGAGAAGTAGATGTCTAAACAGAGGCACAGGCAAGCTACATTAACCAGAGCAAGTAGACTGGTCCAATCGTGTAGCTCAGGGGCAGTGCAGAGCTGAGGCTGGCTGCCAAGGTAAGGTCCTCAAAAAAGAAAACCCCTACTCTGTCCACCCACGAGCTGTTCGTGCCTCCCCTAGTACCCTGGCCTTCTGCTGTGCTTGAACACACCAGCTATGAGCCTCTCGGTAAGCAGACGCCTCCTGGTCTGATTATTCTCCTTCCAGCCACGAGTCCACATCACTCCTTCACCACCAAGTCTCTGAATTCAGAAGTCTCGTGAAGGGGTTAGGGGTACCAATAAAAGAACCCCCAGCCCACATGAAACAAGTAGACTGATGCTTTTTCTACACACCACCTGAAGTACCACCCCCATAACAATCAAGGGAGAATGAGGAGGTTTGGGGGGGGGGCAGATGAGGGCTAAGAACTCAAGTAACATTTAAGAGATAAGCAGAAGAAACTGCACCGTGGGTTAAGAGAGGATGGCTAGGGAGCAAGGGAAGGGGAGGGAAAGTCTCAGATAGTTGTGTTTTAATCGACAACAAAGTCAGTTAAATAAGAACTGAAAAGTAGCACACATTGGCATGCTGCCGGGGCCTTTTGCAAATGCCGGACTGCAGGGCATTGGGGGTAAAATGAAGGAAAAGAATTTGAGAAGCAAGCGTAGACTATTTTTATGTGACTTTTCTCATGGTGGCAAGCACACAGGAAGGAAGCATTTGCTTTGGCTCAGATTGAGATACAGTTCATCGTGGTGGGGTAATATGGCAGCCTAGTGGCTCTTAAGCACTGGTAGGGATATGTGTCTGCTTGCTCACATCTGGGCAAATCAAGAAGCAGAGAGCGTAGTGGAAGGAAGCCAGCTATAAACCTCACAGTGCCCTGCCCCACCATGGTGGGCCATTTCCTCCAGTGAAGATCTACCAACTAAAAGTTGCCAAACCTCCCCAAACTACACTACCAACTAGTACTGGGTGTTCAGAAATGAATCTATGGGAGACACTTCGTCCAAGCCACACTATTCTTCCCCAGACTCAGCTAGGAGGAAGAGAAAAGGGAGGCTGAGGAGCACAGACTGAAGGAGAAAGTGAAGCGTGAGTGTGAGCCCATAGAAAGATCCCCAGGAAGGAGGGGATGAAGGGAAGTGGATGGGGCTGGACTTTAAACTAGATGTCTCAGGAGAAATCAGGAGGTAAAGGGATAGTGACTGATAGAGACAGATGTAATGGCGAAAGATAAGTCCGCCAGAACCTATGTTTTCCTTTCTATGTGTTCGCTCAGTAGCTGTTGGATAAACCAAGCAGTGTCGATCAGACCCAGCATTCCTGATCTCCTGATAGGTCATCTTCTCTCCCTGGCCTTCCTGATCTCCTGATAGGTCATCTTCTCTCCCTGGCCTTCCTGATCTCCTGATAGGTCATCTTCCCTCCTTGGCCTTCCTGATCTCCTGATAGGTCATCTTCTCTCCTGGCCTTCCTGATCTCCTGATAGGTCATCTTCCCTCCCTGGCCTTCCTGATCTCCTGATAGGTCATCTTTCCTCCCTGGCTTTCTAACTTCGGTACAATCAACATGGCTTAACATGGTTTTACAACTAACCTGGAAGATCAAATTAGCTATTTTAAAAAAGGAAGTCAAGAATGATTCAGATTCTATGCAGTAAGGTGTTGGCAATGGGAATGGAAAGAAACTGATGCCTGCCTGGATCTGGAAAATGAGAAAGGAGGCCAAGAGGACTATACGATTTCAGGCTGGGAGAGTGAGCTTCCCCTCAGGAGAATGAAATGGGAAGATTCAGAGCACAGAATTTAATGACAAGAGAAGCCCAGAGACATTGAAGGTGGGACTTACGTGATGGGAACATATTTTGCAGCGGAGTTATAATAAAAAATTGGGGTAGAGGTCAGTCAGTACTGAAATTAAAGGTCTAGGACTCAACTCTTTCAGAGGAACTAGAGATGGGAAAGATCCAGAACAAAATGTCGGAGTGGGGCTAACAAAGGAGGGTACGGAAGCAGTCCAACTACACAGCACGGCAAACACTGAAATGACTGAGTACTGCGAGAAGTCCGCCAACATCGTCACTCAGGATCTCCACACGGAGGAGGAAGAATAAATTGTTGGTGGTGAGAAATGCAGCGGTGAGAGCCACAGGAGTTAATTAGGCTGAGGGGAACTGGATCAAGGTAGGGTTAATTTCCCCTCAGGACTCAATCACAGTCCTCGGAAGAAAGACCATGTAAAGGACTGATTGAAAAGTGTCAGTGAAATAAGGAGAGGCAGAAGAAGTTGGGATAAAAACAGCAATCGGTGTCATGAGAAAGGAGGAGATACATAGACTTTTAAGTAGAAAGTGAGGACGTTCTCCAAGTAGTCCCATTTTCTCCCTCCATGGAAGGCAGGTAGGTGCTCCGTGTGTGAGAGATTTGGTTTGTAAGAAGCTGAGAATGGGAAGGGTAAAGTTGACTGCAGCAGAGTCTCAGACATGACATCACAGGACTGTTTCTGTCCCAGATGTTCGCTCAGGCCGACTGTTAGACCTCTTCCCGGCTGCTCTCTCCTAAGCTGTTAGGAGATCAAATGAGATGATGCATTAAATTATAAAGCAGTTCTCCACGGAGACAGGTTAGAACACCCACTAAGGGGAATGTGATACGGTGTGAATAAGAGATGAAACACAGTATAGCTAAGCACCAAGGAGGGCAGAGTTCAGAGCAGGAATACACAGCAAAGCTAAGGCCAGCGGTTTTGTAATTTGCTTCAGCATACTGGAGTGAAGCAGGGGATTCGGTCAGGGCAGTGCAGAGGACCAAAGGCTGGCAAGTCTAGGTAAGGGCCACTTTCATTCCTAAGACTTTTGTAGGCATCTTACTTTGGGAAGTCACGTGACTTGTATATAAAGGCGGCTTTTGAGTAATTCACAGATATTTTACTTATTGTAAAGTTAGAACCAGATCTCAAGACCCTCACAATAAAGACTAAACCAGACCATTGTGTGTGTGTGTGTGTGTCTTCACACACATGTGCTAGACACAGAATCCAGAGCCTCATACATAGCAAGCAAACACTCTATCAGTGAGCTTCATCTCCAAGCCAACATATTTAGAAATAGCCAGATGAATTTTTTTTTTTAATTTCATATTTCCATAGTTTGGGGCCTTTTCTACCTGGAGTCCATACTTCATAAAAGCGTAGGCTCCGACTGTATGAATACAGTATGACATCTCTAACAAAGAGGTCCCTGAAACAGCTGTCCATGGATCGAAATCAAATAAGGAAGGTTCTAAACAAAAGGAAACAGTGAGACAGGCAGAGGCTGAAGCTACTGAAGAACGAGAAACGGTAGTAGCTAAGGAGCCATGTTGTTACCATTTTTGGAATTCAGAGATCAAGGTCTCAGACCCCACGTGTAGGAAGCAGCTTCCATATGAATGAACCTGAAATTCCTGGCAAAATTCTTCAAGGAGACAAATAAGTAATACTGCTTAGGGTACCAGATGTGCCCATCTTCCTAATTAGTTTTCGGGCCTACAGAGGACTTGTCCCTCACTGACATCCTCCACTGTCCCATTGTGACCAGTCAGAAGCCCTCCTTGATGGTAAAAACAGCTGCCAAACTTGCTCTGCTTGTCGTTGTCCCACACTCCTTCCGTTACTGTAGAATTCTGGTTGGGAAGTATCTAACTCTTAGGTCACATTCCCTCCCGCCTTCCCGGAAACTCAGCTGAGCTCCAAGAGGCAGCCTTTCTAAACTTTTCGGTTAGGTTCCTGGAACCTGAGCCGGAGGTCCCTTTGCCCTGGAAAATGCCAGAAGCTAGCCAGCTGCGGGGGTTCTGGTACCCGGCACGCTAGACCTGAGGGATTCCAGAACAGAAAAATGCTCAGAAAACCGAGAAAGAGACCTGGCAAGGTAACCCCTGCTTCCCGGAGGCCTCTGAAGCTAAGGGGAGGCCGCCTACAAGTTCCAGCATGCTTCGGGCTACACCTCGGCCGACTGACAGTACCACGCACCAATGGGAGGACCCTATGTGAGTTTGGGGTGGATCCCTCCTGCGGCACTCAGCGAGGCTTTTTCAAAGGTCCTGGAGGCCTCGCTGGTGGCCAGAGCTCATCTTCCTGAAATAGTGACGCCGACGACACTACGCCGCTAGCTCCCAGACTCCTCTTCCCTCCTTGGTCCCGGTCGTCCCGCCGCGCGAGTGGCCAGGCGAGGATGTGGAACTTGCTGGGCTTATTGGATGGCGGTGGTGTCACTCTGGAGGGCGGCGAGGCTCCGGGCGGCGAGGCCCACCCCCCTCGGACGGTGATTGGACTCTTCGGAGCCTACCTGGGCTGGGATTGGTGCGAGGCGGGGCGACGGCTCTAGGGCCTTCTGGGCAGCCCAGGGAGGCGGCAGCCGCTGGCGCCGCACCCTGGGAGAGCCGGAGGGCCCACTACCTCATCGCCCGGGGAGAGGGCGCGCTTGTCGCGTGGGGGTGGGTGGGGGGTGGACCAGTGGGGCGGGAGGGGGGTAGCCGTGAAGGACACGACATGCAGGGGTCAGGGTGGTGGTGGCAGGACTAGCTGGGGACTAGATCTAGAAGCTCTTGCGAGGAGGACGACTTGGGTGATAGAGGAGGGCGTGGACGTGTCTGGTATGGGATGCAGTGGAAAGGAAGGGCCCAGCCACAAATCCAGAGTAGATCTGTGGATGGTTCCTCAGAGGCACCCTCTTTCCGGTTGCCCTTTTATTTGGCAACACGAGAGCCCTCGAGGTCCCTGTTCAAATCCTGGGAACTCTGCCTTAGGGTGAATTTAACCTGCATTCTAAGACTACGCAGGGCCTTTTTTGATACTGGGTACAGACGCGGGGAAGATGTCAGAAAACAGGAAGCTGTTTCTGGGTTTCGTGCACAAACTCCCCCATGCGAGCGCATCTGGGAACTCAGGCAAGACTCACTGCCCTTCCTGTCTAGGGCTTTTCAAAGCCCCCAGGCTCTTGCCTTGTTTGCACACGGTGTGCACGACGTGTCTGGAAAAGCTGGAGCCGTTCTCAGTAGTGGACATCCGTGGGGGTGACTCAGACACAAGCTCTGAGGGGTCAATATTCCAGGAACCCAAGTCACGCAGCTTGCAGCCACAGATTGGCATCCTCTGTCCGGTATGTGATGCTCAGGTGGACCTGCCCTTGGGTGGAGTGAAGGCTTTAACGATAGACCACCTGGCCATGAATGATGTGATGCTGGAGAGTCTGCGTGGGGAAGGTCAGGGCCTGGTGTGTGACCTGTGCAGCGACAGAGAAGTAGAGAAGAGGTGTCAGACCTGCAAAGCCAATCTCTGCCACTTCTGCTGCCAGGCTCATAGGTAAAGAGGGAATACCCCACCTGTTGTGGCTTAAGAGTGGAGTGCAAAGATATTAAGACACGGGGTTGGGGATTTAGCTCAGTGGTAGAGCGCTTGCAAGCGCAAGGCCCTGGGTTCGGTCCTCAGCTCTGAAAAAAAAAAAGATATTAAGACAGAAATCCCTTGCTGGGCAGGTCGGAAGGAAGGCATTCTCAGACACACCAATCGGCAAAGAACAACACACCATGCCATCACAAGCTCTAGAATGGAAGTTAATGCAGCCGGCCTGATACCTCCAGTAATAAAAGCATGACAGGTTTCAGTTGACAGAGCACGTTGGGGTTCCTTCCATCACCCATCGCTATTGAATATGCACCAGGGGCTGGAGAGACCGGGTTACTGTGCTAGCATAGACCCTGCCCTTGACCTCATCTGATCAGTGTAACTTCTACAGAAGGACTCGTGCTTAGCTCACCCCTATTTATTAAAATGGAAACTCAGCAATGTTTTGTGATTTGCCAAGTTCCCGTAGCTGGTAAGCGTGTAACTGAGCTGAGTCCTCTCTTCAGACTTGCCTCTTCTGTGCTCCTTTTACTAAATGCATGCCACCTTCTCGGCATGGGTATCGATTGGCTATGCCGTACGTCATACCTCTGTACCCGGAGAGCAGGCTGGTAGATTCTAACTGGGTTATTTTGTCTTTTACCACACTCGATGAAGTTTGTTATAATTTAGTCTTTGTCCCCTTTTCTCCTCCATCCCACTCTAGTGCCTCAGAATAGAAAACGAAACACCAAAACTAAGCAAGGTTTTCAGATTAACCTAGAACAGTTTTGTTTTCTGGCCTTACCAACAGAACAGTTGCCTTTGCTCCCTATTTTTAACCTGTGTGATCATCCCTCTGGCTGTCGTGTTGCCAGCTCAACAGCTGACCCATTTTCCCCGCAGCCACACTTGGACCAGAATAGGCACATACACTTCAAGTTGGTGGGGATGTTACCAGGGAACGCCACAAGCAGTCACTGCATTTTCCTAGGGATTTCCCTGAGTCCCCTAGGAGGCTATAGAAAAGAGGAATTAAAGAGAGCTTTGATTTTAGTGCCCATTGATTTCACTTTCTACTAATGCTCACGACTCTTGAGGGAAATTCTGGCCTGCCAATGTGCATGATGTAGGCGTTGGTCAAAGGAACTGCTTTACTAAACTGTTACTTAAACGTGAGACAAGAGATTGTGAGAGCCAGCCAGCTGCTTTCACGGCTTCATAGATCCACCTGGCACGGTTGTATCGCTTGGTACTCACCTTCCACCATGCACTTGGAAGTGGGCTGTGACTCCTGTTTAAAGTCACCAGATTATCTCTTGAGCGAGTTTCTCGGAATGTAGTCTTAGCATTGCACCTTCTGAAGATGTGTTCCAAGCCAAATCCAAGTATATATGTATTGTGTTCTACACAACAGCACTCAGATAGGCCTGGGTCTCACTGTGTGGACAAACAATCAAGCAGAGGATCCTGTAGTTTGATATTAGAAGTTCTGAGGGGTGTGACTCAAATCCACTGAACTCCTAAAACCTCTTCACCAAACTGTCTCCCTCTAAGTTATTCCCTCACTTCCTGCTTCTTTCCAGGCGGCAGAAGAAGACGATGTATCATACCATGGTGGACCTGCAGGACCTGAAAGGCTACAGTCGGGTTGGAAAGCCCATCCTGTGTCCTGCTCACCCTGCAGAGGAGCTGAGGCTATTCTGTGAACTGTGTGACCGGCCAGTGTGTCGGGACTGCGTAGTTGGGGAGCACCGAGAGCACCCCTACGACTTCACCAGCAACGTCATCCACAAGCATGGAGATTCTGTGCGGGAGCTCCTTAGAGGCACCCAGCCCCACGTGGAGGCCCTGGAGGAAGCCCTGGCTCAGATCAAAAGCATGAACAGTGGCCTCCAGGAGCGAGTGGAGGCAGTGGCCGCTGATGTCCGAACATTCTCTGAGGGCTACATCAAAGCGATCGAGGAGCATCGGGACAAGCTGCTGAAGCAGCTGGATGACATACGGGTCCAGAAGGAGAACTCTTTGCAGCTGCAGAAGGCACAGCTGGAACAGCTGCTGGCAGATATGCGGACTGGAGTGGAGTTCACCGAGCACCTGCTGACCAGTGGCTCAGACTTGGAAATCCTCATCACCAAGGGAGTGGTGGTCGAGCGGCTCAGGAAGCTGAACAAAGTGGAATACAGCGCCCGCCTGGGAGTGAATGATAAGATCAGCTTCTCCCCTCAGGAGAAGGCAGGCCAGTGCCGAGGCTATGAAGTGTACGGGGCCATTAACACCAAAGAAGTTGATCCAGCTAAATGTGTCCTTCAGGGAGAAGGTAGGGACGCATTTCCCACTGGCACTCAGAGGACAGGGCACGGGGATATGATATGTAGAAGCCTGTGAACTGTGTGGCTTGTTGTCTGGGGGTGGAGCTCAATCTGCAGAGTGCTTGCCTAGCTTGCACAAAGCCTGGGTTTGATTGCCAGCACCACGTACAACTGAGCATGACTACACATGCCTATAATCCCAGCACTTGGCAGGTAGAGGCGGGGGGGGGGGGGGGGGGGGGGGGTCAGAAGTTTGAGGACTGCTTTGGATGCATAGCAAGTTTGAGGCCTACCTGGGCTGTAGGAGACCGTGTATCAAAGGAATAAAGCCGGGAGGCTGGTTCAGCTAGGAGTACTCCACGTCTGACCACTGACCAAGGGGAGAAGCGTCCTGATTTGAAAGGCAGCGACTCCTTGCCTTGCTCTTCCTTCTCGCTCGGTCTGGGCAGGCAACAGTTGATACTGGGGTGAAGCTTGAGCCTGTTCCATTTCAGAAAAGCAGAGGCTCCCGAGAACGTTAAGGACCATGCTTTGGGGTGACAGAGCCTGGCCACACCCACAGGAGAAAACAGCACTGACTAGGACAAGGCACAGTCTGCCTGTGCAGAGACAGGCATGGCAGCTCCTGGTGCTTGGGCGCTATGTTGAGGATTACAGAACAACAAGGAAGACAGAATCACAGCTTCCTTTCTTCCTTACCGTTTTGGGTCACACCAACTTCGTATCGTTGGTATTTCAAAGGATTTGGTAGATTGAGGTCTGTTTGTTTGTCTGTCTGTCTGCTTGTTTGTTTGAGACAGGGTCTCACTGTATAGCTCTGACTGACCTGGGACTATGTGGAACAGGCTGGTCTCAAACTCACAGAAATCCACCTGCCTCTGAGTGCTGGATTTAAAGGGGTGCGTCACCAGGCCCAGCTAGAAATGGTTTCTTTATACCAGTGTTCTGTTCCTAAGGGAAGCATGTTATTTAGACATATTTCACAGATCAATCCTGATGGGAAATTTGTATTCAAGAGTTGCCTTCACTTTGGCACAGAATTTCTAACTCTCTGGAGGTCACAGATCACTCTTTCCCAGAAGTACCCACTAAGTAGGACATACAATTTCAGGAGTTTCCTAGACCCCCCATAGGCCTCTCAGCAATGCTTGGTAGTTCACAACCCAGGGCTGAGAAACCTGGTTTCCTCTGCATGCTGGCCTCCAGGCTGTAGCCAGTGGGTAGTCCCCCAGCACCTTGGCAATAGCTTCTGAGTTGCAGAAGCTCTCACAACAGGGACACAACACACTGGACTGCAGTATCCTCTTCCTGTTCTAATCTGGGGCTTGCAGAGGTGGTTTTGAGGATATCCGTCTACAGGTACGAAGGCTTTCTTTGGACACCTAGATTAATCCTAAATATTTGCAGTTTCCTTACAGCTGAAATTAAGATACAGAATCCCATGTGATCCAAATCAGCTGCTGCTGAACCACTTACCCAGGCCTCTAGGATGGGTACCCGAGCAGTATGGCCTAGAAGACGAGAGGGAACAGAGTGGTTCAAATAACTAGGAAGCACAAGCTTTGTTTGGTCTGACTGAGGGCCATGGCGTCTTGTTTCCCTGTGGGGTGAGCACTGTTTGTCTTTTGCAGATCTCCACAGGGCTCGAGAGAAACAGACAGCCTCTTTCACCCTGCTTTGTAAGGATGCCGCGGGAGAGAGCATGGGCAGGGGAGGAGACAACGTCCAGGTCGCCGTTGTCCCCAAAGATAAGAAAGACAGGTGTGTGTTAAATGTATCATGTGTAGTAGGCAGTGAGAGAAAAACCAGGGCCTTGGAGTTACTGGAGATATAACTGGACTCCTTCATCATATGGTTCCATAATGCCATGAGAAAATGATTCCACACAATTAATGGAATGTGTCCCCTGAGTAGGTTTTATGGCTCAGCTTTAGTTTTCTCTCTCTATAGAGTCGCCCGCTGCCCCCAGATTGTCCTCATTTCAGACTTTGGAATGGGCAGACTTTGGTTTTTTTGATGTGTAACAGAATTGTACCCTTTCTTAAACCTAGTCTCTCTTCCTATTAAATTGCTTCAGGATTGTGTTTATATTTTTCCCTCTGCAATTGGCCTAAGGAGAAGAGGCCACAGGGCAGGGAGTCCAACAGAGACCTGCAAAAATGAGCACAGGAACGTTCTCCTGGTTCTCAGGATGTTGGACTAAAGTAGAACTGATGCTCTTTACCTTCAGTTTGAGGGACATTTATAATTCATATTAAACATAACTCAGGCCTCAAATGGGGCAGCTGGAGCAGGCTTGTGAGAGGGAACGGCCTTCTGACCCTCCTTTCATTCAGCCCAGTCAGAACGGTGGTCAAGGACAACAAGGATGGATCATACCATGTTTCCTACACCCCCAAGGAACCTGGAGTCTACACTGTGTGGGTCTGCATCAGAGAGCAGCATGTGCAGGTGAGGAAGGCCCTATGCTTGCTGTCAGCTCAGAATCTCTCACAGGATCAGCTGCTTAAGAGAGGAAATAGACTGTCCTTTGCTCTTCATCGTGGACACAGCCCAGATTCTGTGACTCTTGTTCTTACTAGAGGGGTGCTCACGGTCCTGACCCCGCTGCCTCTCTCCCTGACTGGCAGTTACATTGCCTTTTATTCCTCTCCTGGCTAGTTTGTTGGGATTCTTAATCCAGGGGAGATGTCTTGACCACAGGGGAGTCCCTTAGCAGAGAAGTGCACACAGTTTTCAACCTTTCCACACCATGAGTGGGCCACAGTCGGCAGGGTTACGGCTCTTCCTGTTGTCAGTCATTTATCTGGCTAACCATCAGCACATACATATGTGTATCTGTACCATGGTTCCAATCCCCCACAAGTAAGTATAACACTTCCTGGTTTAGGAAGTTTTAAAGTCTCTGCTGACATTGGAGCAATCATTCCCTCAGGCAGAAGGCAATGTTGATGGCCATAAGCTCCATCGTGGTCATATTAATCATGTGGCCTGTGCACTAGGAAGACTCATTCAGTGCCATTACTGATCTCTTCACAGTATGTCAGGAATGGTTGGATATTTCTGTATAGTTAGTTTACTTCCATTTTCTTCAAAGCCTACGCAGACAGACCAGTCTTGACCCAATAGCCAGTAGCTCTGTAACCAAAATTGGAATTTGACCCTCTTACTTTAACTTCAGGTTGTTTTGTTCCATTTTCTTGTTGTATGAGATACGGGACAAGAGTGTTGTTATCATCTGTAAGCTGGCCTACAAGTCACTATGTAGCCAGACTGGTCTTGAACTCTGATCTTCTTGCCCTGACCTCCTAAGTACAGGAATTACAGGATGTGCCAATCATATTTGCTGCCAGGTTCTTTTTTAGAAAAATCGTGTTTGTCAGCTTTCCATAACTGACAAAATACCAGAGCTATACACGTAAAGAAAGGAAGGTTGATTTTGGCTCATAATTTTAGAGGTTCAGTCTCTGGATCTTCCCTTCAAAAGAGGGAGACTTTAACATTGGGAAGTCTGGGGTACCAGGTTCCACTTTGTCCTTATCTGATGTGGCTCTTACCTGGGGACAGGAAAAGTACAATACTTAATAAACATTTGTGTTAAACCCAGGAGAAAGTAAAATACAAGTTATCCTTGAAGAAAAAGTGGGTAGAGTGACTACCTTGAGACTCATTGGCCACACATATGGAACTTTCTCTCTCCCACGTATCTTTGGTCACCACTAAGAGGACGAGCAGATTTGTGGTGTCCAGGGTCAGAGGTAGGAGGAAAGGTACCAGCTCTGTGAGAAGACACGTGACTGAGAAGCTGCACGTGTCCTAGCTTGTGTGGCAGCCCAGTAACTTCCCACGGCATGCCTCAAGAACTGACATAGAGACTCCTAAAGACTACGGTCAGTCACACGAAAGCCGAGTTGAGATGACTGTGTGGAGTGACTTACACTCCCACTTCATTCAAGGCTGGAGGGAGGCAGAGTCCATAAAGGGCTTGAGTCAAACCCGAGCTAATTCAGACATCACTGAAAATGAAGCTGATCCTGTGGAAATGTCTTCAGTGCCCAGAGGCGTGGTAGCTCCGAACAGTCAGTGCCCTGGCAAATGTGGTGACTCTGGTACGTGGCAGAAGGGCAACACACATCCCAGTCCAGTTTCACTGCGCTTCCATTTGCCCCATCCGGCCAAGAAGTCCCTAGCCAGAGATATTTCTGTCCCGCATCCTTGTCCCTCCTGTGACTTAGCACCTGCTTATCACGCACTGATGCTCAGCACACCCTGTTGATACCTTTGCTCTTGGCCTGAACCCTTCAGGGCTCACCGTTCACAGTGACCGTGAGGAGAAAGCATCGCCCACATCCAGGTGTGTTTCACTGCTGTACCTTCTGCTCCAGCGGAGGCCAGAAAACTGCCCGCTGTGCCTGCGGAGGTACCATGCCAGGTAAGGACGGTCGGGGTCCTCAGGCCTGCTAGTCCGTGCAGCAGCAAGGGTCCTTCCCTCCTCTGCCTCACAGCTACTAGGTCAGGGTGTTTGGACTGAGGCTGTACTTCTAGAATTCTAGCCTCATGTTTAGAGGCAGGACAGGGAGCTTACACAGTAAGCTGGAATTGAAAGGACAGGCTTCAAGGTTCTGAGTTCTTTCTTGATACAGTTCACTGGTCCACCGGCCTCATGCTTCTCTGTGGGATTCTCAAATTCAGTCTGCACCCATTTTAGCAGTCTGAGCACTGTGAAATGCAGACCCACCCAAAATCATGAAGGAATCTCAAATGGGCGGACCAGGGGAGTGGATGATTGAGTAACGTCTGACTCTCTGGGAAGGCAGGATCTCCAGGCAAGAGATCCAAGTGGTTTTTTTAAGTTATTCTATCTTGGAGCTGGGGAGATACAATCATGTGGGTGCTGGCTACTCTTCCAGAAGACCCAAGTTCAATTCCTGTACCCACATGGGGGCTCACAACTGTTTATTACCCCAATTCAAGGAATTTGACGTCTTCTTCTGGCCTCTGGGTACCAGGCACACACGTGGTACACAGACATTCATGTAGGCAAAACACTCATATACATAAAATAATAATATAAAGTTTCCATCATGTCTTTAATGGTGGCCCACAAAATGGGCTTCTGTACCCTTCTGTGCAACCAGTCCAGGATCTTTCTCCTTTCCCACTAATCTGCCCTCCTTTTTCATGTCACTCATCACATGGGTAAGATCCAACCAGTTCCTTTAAGTTCAGATGCAAACTAGATCACCTTCAGGGTGCAGGTTGGACAGTTTTAAGAGCCTGACCTGGCCTGGCCATGACTGCCTCGGTAGTTCTGGTTACAGTGAGGGAAACAGGTAGTTCCTTCGGAGAAAGTTTCACTGCCTAAGTCTGAATGTTCCAGGTTTAATTCGTGGAGCAAGAGCTGGGCTCTCCTTTCAATTGCCCCCCCCCTTTGTATATGCAGGTGGGTACCTTGGCTGTGGCCACGGACACAAAGGACACCCAGGTCGTCCGCACTGGTCCTGCTGTGGGAAGTTTATTGAGAAGTCTGAGTGCACGTACACCGGTGGGCAGAGCGCACCGAGGAGTCTTCTTAGGACCGTGGCCCTCTGATGGCTTCCTGGGTACAAGTTCAGCCAGGTAAACCTGAAGCCGGCATGACTTAAGGTGTGCAGAGGACCCGAGAGCTTTAGTTCCAAAGAGACTGACAGAATTAAAGACAAAGTGCTTTCTCTAACATCAGAGTTCAAGTGCTCTTTTGTGTATGTGAGCTGCTCGCCTACACCATGGCTGAGTGTGGGCCACCCCTACACCACTCAAGGCGGGCTGATGGTCTCCTCCACAGGAGGCTCTTTTCTGTTCCATACAGGCATCAAGGTGTCTAGGCCAGGGAACATTATGGAACAGGGAAGATGTTATCTCCTTTCTATTGTTTACAACCTCTTCAGTTTATCCCTGAGCTAGAATTTAAGTGCTTCTCAGAGAATGAGAACCCTTTGTCTCATTCACATTTTGTTAGTATGCTTGCAGTAGTTTTTCCAGTGCATGGCTTATGACAGTTCTAAAGTGATTTTTGTTGTTTAGCTGAGAGCCTGGTTGATGATTCATCTGTAGGGCACACAAATAGACAGCTAATAAGGAGGAATGGAGTGGAAAGATCTCACCCGTCTGTTGCAGTTCTTACACCGGATGATAGAGAGGCCTCCATCCTCCCAGCTCTGACTTAGCAGAGGCTTTCCGATGTGTCTCTATACCCGGCAACAGCAGAGATCATTGACTCTGCAGGTACCTCCTAGGGGCTACAGGATTCTGGGAAGAGTTGGCACTGCCTCTGCCAGCCTGCCAAGATCTTCCCCAGATACACTCCATGTGTTCTGGGATCCTTGGTTTCTTATACAGCAGTAAACTCAGCATATATTAAATACAGTTACTGAAACTTACATTATATGATTTCTTAGGAAGTGGTGACTCATCGCAGTGGTGACCTGGGTAAAGCAAAGGAAGCGACACACTTAGTCGACGGCTGTCAGATCCCACAGAATACCTTTTCTTCTTGGAGTTGCTACATTGTAGCTATAGACAAAAGATACTAAGTTTCTTCCTTTTCTGGAAACACTTCCCTTTAGCCCGTTTCTGTAAGCAAAATCTGATGTTCCCAGAAGACATGGCTGCCCATCCTCCCTCAGGTTGTTTGTTGATTGTTCTTTACTCTTTATGTCTCTGGGCCTAGAGTCGGGTGTCCCGAGCTTATTACCATTGCTGCTTTGAGATCACTGGGTCTCAGCCAGCAGTGGTTTTGCCCCACACCTACCTTCCCGAGGAATGTCAGCAGAATCTTGGGGGTACAGGGCCTAGTAGCATCTAGTGGGGTTACAGGCCAGACTGTTCACAGTGCTTAGGACAGTTTCCGCAGCAAATGGAACAGGTTATGCCTCCCTGAAGTGTCATCTTTGTGTTTGGTGAGGCATCCCTCCTGCATTCTGCTCCACTGTTCCTTCCCAGTCTCCTCTGCTCACCCTTGCATTTTCCTGTTCTCCGGACACCCAGGAGAGCCGAAGAGCAGTTCTTCCACTTCTTCCTGTTCCCAAGGTCTCATTCTGTCACTTAAACACCATTTATACACAGTGACTCCTAAGTCCCCTCCAGGTCTACTCTATAGATAATTGTGTCCAGTGGCTTACATCCCATCTTCCCTGTGTGTACCTCAAATTTAAATGACTTCCAGTGTCCAGTTCTCACTTCCTCCTGCCTGCCATCACCAACTGCTGCACTTGAAAAGCACAGCTCTGTCCTTAGGTGGGGAGCCTTGGAAACACGCTGCGTGTCACACACCGTCTCCAAACCACAGGGAACTCCCATCAGCCTTACCTTTACTCATGTGACTACCGCTCGCTGCATCCACTGCTACTGTCCTGGTCTGAGATGCCAAGACTTCCCACCTCAAAGTTTTGTCATTGTCTTCTAACCGGCCTGCTTCTGCCTTTCCCCCTACACTATAGCCCCCAGCAGAGAGAGAGAGAGCCTCTCAAAATGTCACATCATTCTGCTCAGTACCCTCCCACCTCACTCAGAACAAGTCAGCATACATGCTTCACATTACCATGTATGACCAGCATGGTCTGGGCCATGTTCTCTTCCTGACCCCACCTGCTGTCCTGTCCAGCCACGGTGGCCCTGCCAGTTCCTCAGTCAAAACAGTCTTCCCTTGGAGCCTTTATAGTCACAGGCCTTCTCAAAGATGATTCGTGATTCACTCTGGTATCTTCAAGTTTCTGCTCTAGTGTCAACTACCACCCTATTAGTGAGCCCCCTAACTACCCTGTATAAGATAGCAGTATCCTACCCAGGAGAAGGCATCGCCCTGCATGGCTTCATCATCATCTGCCATATACAGTATCTTCTATCTGCTGGAGACTTCCAGCTCCCCGAGGGCCGGGACTTGACATTTAGTAACTGTTATCCCCATGCAGGGCAGATTTTGGCTTACGGTGGAAACAACAGTATGCTGAATGAATAAAAATCAAGATCTGTGGAATTTTCCACTTGGCTCTACTCAGTATGTTTTCATGACTTCACCAAACACCACTTGGGAAAATGTCTTAACCTTCTATCAAAGTTGTTGGATAAGTTATGTGCACCCAAGGGACCAGCCCTGAATCTTCCAATTACCTCAAACATCTCGGGAGTCTTCTGCCATCAAGTCTCTGGAATTACATCATCTTTCCCAGGTGCCTGTGAGTCAGTGCACCAGGTAGCGCCAAAGCTCACAAGTCTCCTGGAGAGGTTAAAAGGGGACAGCCTTCTGTAGGTGAAGCTGTATCAAATGTTCTGGGGGGCATCTAGGTCCTGGCTTACACCCAGGTCTTTAAGCAGTATTTCTTATAGTAACAATGTTAAAAATATCAGAAGCCTCCGGGGTGGCTCTTCCTTGGCTTGTACAATAACAGGGTCTTAGCTCAATGTACTCCAACTGCTCTGGCAGCTGAGGAAAAAGGAATTGGAGGCTCTAGGGACTGTCCTAGGATACAGTGTGTTTCAGAACTTGAGCAATGCATACTGAAACATCAAGATGCAGCTCTATGATGTGATGCGGCTGGTGTTACAGCCCAGTAAAACACTGTCCTCTGGGATATTTTAACAGGGTAAACATTTTGGTGGTCTTGGAAAATAAACATCCATATACCTGCCAGCCCGCCCATCCTCTAACCTCCCTGCAGTCATTGTTCAACGTTACTCCAGAGGATATGCACCTGTGTCAGGGATGGCTGGATGAAGAGAATGCCAATTAGAAGCAAAACAGAGGAAGAGGCATCCCACTGTGTGTCAGCTCCTACATATTGAGAAGGCATTCCTTCATCACTTCCTCAAAGCTCTCACAGGTCAATTTCTGAGATGATCAGCTACAGGGGCCTCTACCACAGCTCTTTTTTTTTTTTTTTTTTTTATTAAGATTTATTTATTTATTATGTATACAGTGAGTGTTCAGCCTGCAGGCCAGAAGAGGGCACCAAATATCATTGTAGATGGTTGTGAGCCACCATGTGGTTGCTGGGAATTGAACTCAGGTCCTCTGGAAGAGCAGCCAGTGCTCTTAACCTCTGAGCCATCTCTCCAGCCCCTCTACCACAGCTCTTAATGCTCATCTCCCCTGCTGGATGCTAAGAAGGGTAGTTTATGTTTGGCTTTGCTTCACCTTACCAATGGAGTACTCAGCAGAGCCTTGCACGAGTAGGTGCTTGGTATATATTTCAATTCATGTATAAGTAATTGAGCAACAGAAATATTCCCCATCTGTCTTAGTTAGGGTTTCTATTGATACGGAGAGACACTATAACCACGGCAGCTCTTATAAAGAAAACTTTTAATTGGGGTAGTTTGCTCAGGTTCGGAGGTTCAGTCCAATATCATCATGGTGGGACATGGTGGCATGCAGGCAGATGTGGTGCTGGAGAAGCAGCTCAGAGCCCTATATCTCGCAAGCAACAGAAAGTGATCTCCGAGTTACACTGAGCAAAGCTTAAGCAAAGGAGACTTCAAAGCCTGCCCCCACACTTCCTTCAACAAGGCCACCTCTCCCAAAAGTGTCACTCACAATGAGCTTATGAGGGCCAATTATGTTCAAAACACCACAGCATCCTTCCTTCCTTCCACATCTCCACCTATACTCAGATTTAGCTGTGGAACCCAGGTAGAGAGGACTCAAGACAGTAAGCACATCCCATGGCTGTTCCCTGCTCCCTCCTTATGGCAGGCTTCCTGCATTTCCTTTCCATCCCTCGAGCTGTGGACTCCTGTAGTACATCGTTCCTAACTAGCCCTAACTTCATTTTTACTGATGAAACACTTTAACGTAGATGACATGTCTAAGAACTCAGGTCGTCTATTATCTCTCTGTGCTTGCAGATAGGCTTTCTTCTTCTCCTGTAGTTTTCTAGGGCTTGGAGCCGTGTGCTTCGTTTGCCCACCTGCTAGAAACCAGGGTCATTTGGGAAAATGCTTCCATCAGGCCGGCCTGTGGGGCGTTTCCTTGATTAATACTAGATGCAGGTGGTGCCATCTGAGTTGGTGGTCCTGGGTTGTATAAGAAAGCAGGCTCAGCAAGCCAGGAAGCAGCACTCCTCCATGGCCTCTGTCCTGCCCTTCCTCAGAGACAGTGCCCTGGGAGTTGTAAACTGAAATAAACCCCTGCCCCCAACTTGGTTTGGGCCATGTTTTACCAAAGAATAGAAACCTCACTAAGACAAGCTGTGTAATAGTATTATAGCATCCCATTCCATAAATTCAGCTCTCCAGAAAGTAAACATCAAGAATCCAGAGAATAGGAGGCCATACAGTACTGGTGGTCCCATGATTATCCTCCTGGTGTAGGAGAATCTGGCTTTACCTGGAGTCCGGCAAAGAGCCATTTCACTGAGCATGAGATACCCACACAGAAATAACATTGTGCCAAGGGGCCACAATAAAGCATTAGAGGAGGAGGACAAGGTGGTACATGTCTGTACTCCTAGCATATGGCCAACTCAGATGAAGTGGACAGGCAAATGTGGAAAGAAACCTGGCAGAGGAGGCCCCTGCACAGGCTTGCTGACACTGGCAGAAGTCAGCACAGCACCTCAATTAGGTCACTACACTGTGACGTGCTGCCCACTGACTGGGTGCAACTCAGTCTTACCAAGAAGGCCACTCACAGCAGTAACGAGGACTTAAGAACACATTTGGAGAACTCCATCCTATCAGGTAGTTCCACAATTTCTACACCCACAGACATGACTAGCATCTCATTTTGGTAGGAACACTTACCTTCCTCAGACACAATTAGGAAGCTTTGCTGGCTTGCCATCAGAACAGGAAAAATGAAGGGAAGTCTTTAAGATCCCAGAAGTCTACCCTAGAGGCATTTGTCAGTGGGCCTTGAATATAGCTTAGACTCTGTAGTCTCCAAATAAAGACTTCAATTTGAAGGTTAGGACTCTTTCTCAACAGTGCTTGGAGTTAACCCATGTGTTCGCAGGGCAGTGTGTGATATATGCCAATTCACACACCACACAGACAAAAGGCTGCGACACCCAAGGGACCTGGAACTATGGCAAACAGTCAGCTCATGGCTGTCAAACTTGGACATGCTTGCTCAGGTGTCTCTATCGTTACTTTGATCATGTAACTTCAAAAGCTAATGTTACTGCCTTCATTTTATCAGGAATCTTATTGTAGCCGTTAAGTTCTGAAACCAAGGTCCACCTTACAAATGAGGAGACCAAAACGTACGTTTTTAAAAACTCCTATTAACTAGCTATGCCTCCAGCTAAGGTGAGACCAGAATTAGAACTCAGTGGAAGTTCCAGAGTTGATTTCTTCCCATCAGCACACATTATCTTTACTTGCTTTTACAAGGAGTCTTTCCTGAAATAGATCACACTGACTGGTGAGTATTGGGTCCGTGCCTTTACCCAACTCAGAGGAAACAGTTCTTTCTAGGAAAGTGTTTTGGAAACTACTGTAACTAATTTCCTGACAAGTAAGTCTCACGTTGTATACCAGTCAGCACACTGACAACCCCGAATCTCAGTGACTTAAAGGATTTCTCCATCATGACACAGTCCATGTAGGCGAGGTGGGTGAAGGAGACACACCAGAGGAAGACCTAGTCTCCAGTCACTCCAAGACCAAGTCTGACAAGTGATCTATGGCCCAAATTAAGTTCAGAACCCCTGCTCTTTCTGCCTAGCATGACAATTCTTCTACAAATAGGGACCACTGAAACAAGGTTTTCTGTACATGACAGGCTGCCAAACACACAAACTCATAGTAGCTGTGACTTATGCATAAGATCAAGCCAGACAAATCTCAGCATGGATGGAGGAGGGCCTAATAAATTCCCAACCCATAGCTTAAGAGCTATGGGCAACTGAGGGCTGCCGGCAGGGACAGTGTCAGTTTGCTTCAGGGATGCAGGCTCTGTTGACTGCCAATGCTCCAGTGCATGGCCCTGTGTGCATCCTGTCAGCATGGAGTAGACTCAGTGGGTTTAAAAAGAGTACATGATGTTGGGAGGGAAAAGTGGGAGTGGAGGATACAGTATGAAATTCTCAAACAATGTTTTTTTAAAGGAAAAAGGAGAACCCTTGATCTAGTGGTATTTACCCTTCCTACGCCCACAACATCTTCCCTTCAGTTCCTATTTCCAGCAAGAAGAAACATCTGGAAAGTTACACAGGATAGCCCATTTCCTTACATCACTTCTCTCCATGCTCTCCCAGCTACAACTCAGTAATGTGGACCTTACCTGTAGCAGCTTATCTCTAGATGCTCCGAGGGAAGAAGATGGGGTTTGGAGACAGAGCATTTCCTCTGTGACACTTTCGAACACATTTATTAGATTATATTAATGATATGACAATGTGGTGCAATGGTATAAACTAAATGACACAACAGTATTAAATGCTACCAGTAACTAAAATCAACATCAACATTAAATAATACAAATACTGCATGATAGAAATACTGATAGCAGATACAGTGATGAAACTGAGTGACACAGTCACACTCATGCTGATAAACTCCTAAACGAAACAGTGACACATAGGCTAAGTGACAGAGGCTAGATGATACCACGATCAACACTCAGCATCTGTCCAAATGCAAAGCATCTTGACCCCAAGCCCGAGACACTGCCGACTCATCCAGCCACACAGGGATGGCTGTTTGCAGATCTTCCCTCTTCTCGGCTCACAAGGAGCAGCCTGCCAGCAAGGAGACAGGACAGAGCCTACACAGGGAAGGTAAGTCAGACCATCTCCCATCAGCCAAGGTGGCAACACGGGGCTTTGGGGCTGTTTGACAGACAGGCTATTACCATGTAATTACTAAGGTTGCCAAAGAACTCGATATGTTACCCAGGCTAACCTCAGACTCAAGATCCTCTTGCCTTTGCCCCTAAAGTGCTGGGATTATAGGCATTTGTCACCATGCCTGTAATGACTTGTTGGGCTTTACCAAAGCATTTGTACAATTCTTCAAGACTTATCTTCCCAGACCATCTAACACCAAAGATTTAATTGGATTAGTTTGGTTTTTCTAATTGGTTTGGTTTTTCTAAGACTTGGTCTTACTCTGTAGCCCAGCCTGGACTGGAATTTACCCTGTAGCATAAGCTGGCCTCTAACTCACAATCCTGCCTCGGCCTCTCTAGTGCTGGGATTATAATCATGGACTATGACTGGCTTCCAAAGCACTTCTGTGCTGAGTAAGAGTCTCTTACTCAGGCTGGCCTGGAACTCTCCACCCTCTTGCTTCCTTCACAAGTGCTGGGATTACAGGCGTGCACCATCACGCCAGGCTCCAATCTGAAGTCACCAGCTGGTTTCTATGGTGCACATTAAACAAGTGGGCTGATAAACAAGATGAACTAGCCAGTCTGCTAACATGGTGACCCACTCTCAATTCCTGGCATAGGACTTTGTCTCCGCGAGGAAGATGAAATCGAAAGCTCTAGGATCACGGAGCACACCACTCCAATGGCAGAGGAAGCTAGATGCCAAAGAGGACCTTGAGGTCAGCCAGGGTGAGCTTGGTGACAGATCCTCCAGATCCAGAAAGGACCTGTTTGGCCAAATCTTTCTTTTTTTCTTGGAGCTGTAAGATCTTCTCTTCCACTGTCCCCTCACAGACGAACCTAAGAGCAAGTGACAGCAAACATCAGAGCCCAAGTGACTTACTGAAGCACGCGTTCAAACTTCTCTCCACCTCAGTTTTGAAGGAGAATCCACACAACTCCCACTACACATGTCCGTTTAAAGTGATGCGCCGCAGACTAACTTTCTTCCTAAAGTGAGGGAAATTGCAGATGACATTTCTATCTAGAACAAATGTAGAGGCCCAGCTTTTACTCAAACTCTATTTTGACAAGGTCAGAAGGGCCTCAAAGGTCAAGTATCTGTGTGTTTAGGTGCAGAATGTCTAATTTCTTAGCTAATGCATATCATAACCAAGCTTTTCTTTTTTTTTTTTTTTTTTTGTTTTTTTGAGACAGGGTTTCTCTGTGTAGCTTTGCGCCTTTCGTGGAACTCACTTGGTAGCCCAGGCTGGCCTCGAACTCACAGAGATCCGCCTGGCTCTGCCTCCCGAGTGCTGGGATTAAAGGCATGCGCCACCACCGCCCGGCTCCATAACCAAGCTTTTCAATTGAAGTCACCACTCACTCAAGTACCCACTAAGTATGTATGTATTTATATATGCATATACCATGTCCTATGGGAGGTGACAAAGAGTATAGTTTCTTCTCTGTAGGAGAAAACCAAGATACGAATATCCAATAATAATAAAAATAACAATAAGACAGTGGGAGTGTGTCCAGGGTACAAAAGGCAATCTGTGTAAGGCAGTCAAAGGAGGCTCCATTAGAGTCAACTCTTAATGTGTGGTGTGCAGGATGACCAGGTGTTTGCTAGATGAGATGGTGGAGCAGGCACAGCATCCCAGGAAATTAGAACACATGTAAACTGTGGCTGAGCTCTAGAACATGGTTGAATTAAAGATCATGCTGTCTAATCAAGTCCACTGGTAGCAAAAGTTCAGGAGCTGTGGGCCAGGTCCTCAGTGGTTATCCCCACCACACCAAGACCCTGACAGTAAATCTACAGGAAGTGAGCCCTTGAAGGCGTGCCCTGTCCCAGCAGACCATCAGTTAGAAAGAGCCCTCTGCTGGCAATGTGGAGTACAGGAATCAGCAGAGCTGTGTAGGGAGCTGGCAGTGGGGATGGAAGGAAAGGGTGGTTAACAGTCTAGAAAATACAACTGAAGGCCTGGGCATGGGACTAGGGAGAGGAAGGAGGCTGGTTTCTGGCTGTACGGCTAGAGAAACGGGCACTATCCACACAGATAATGCACATGGATGTACTGAGGCAGTAGGAAGCCAACATTTCAGATGGACATTTTTATCCCAGAGGCTGTAGTTATACTCGGCACATTCAGGCGCTCAGCAGCATTCATTTTGGTATCCAAATGCACACGCAGATGAATGAAGACAATGAGCACTTGCATACTCAGGTTTACATGTTTAGCAGGGATCTGGGTACCTGGGTTGGAAGTTTAGGAGACAGTGGAACTAAAAATACAGATTTTGTACTTACTGGAGTGATATAATTAAAGGAGGAAAATAAGGAATGAGCAGAGAAGAGAGCTAAAGTCAAGAAAACTAATTACCACTGCATGTGGCAAATTTTGGAGCTCACCAGTGACCCTCAACAAGAACAGCGTATATGAAATGAGGGAAGGCACTCTGCAAGATTGAGGAAGAAATGGAGGGAAGCAGTACTGACTGTGTCTTCTAAATTCTTCACTAGACCCTGTCAGCAAAGGAAGCAAAAACAGGGCCATAGGAAGAGTGGACTGTAGCAGTGAGGCACGTTCCAGTGGTCCCAAGGCCATGCAGGCCCCAAAGGAGCGAGCATTCTGCAAAGTAACTGGCTGTGCCCTTCAAAGGCAATGTCAAAATCAGAGGAGGAAGCACTGTGCCAGATTAGAGGATCCAACGTCAGGACAACCAAATGCCACTCGGATACGAGATCTGCTCTGCTGTGAAGAAGGACAGCATCGGGAGAGATGAACCCGAGAGTGGATTGATCAGGCTATATTATCCTGATGTTAACATTATAACGCTGATCCCTTCACACACACACACACACACACACACACACACACACACACACACACACAGGAACTTTCTGGTAATTCCTTTGCAACTTTTCTGTCTGACTGAGACTATGCCATACTAATAGTTAAAAAAGACAAGGGCAGGGAGCAAGCCCTTCACAGCTGCCTCCTTGATGAGCTGTGGCTTATCACCATACATGCTTACGTTTTAACCATGACCAACAAGATTACCTCAGATTGCTTCTTCCCTTTCTGACCAGTGTCTCTGAGGTATGCCTGCAGAACATCATTAGTGAAGTAGTCACCAAACACTTCCTATTCTATAAAAATCTTCCCAGAGATGGTTTTCACAAAGGAAGACGCCGAGAAGGGCCTGGTGCCTCTGCTTACCTGTGTACGACGACATCCTTCTCCTGTCCTACTCTGTAGATCCGATCACAAGCTTGGTCTTCAAGTGAGGGATTCCTGTTAGAGAGGTGTAACTCAGAAACACCAACATCCTACACAGGGCTGACAAACCACCACCTACAGCCAAGTCCAGACCACAGTCCATTTTTGTATGCTTCTCTGACTAAAAATAGTCATTACATTTTCAAAGGGGGTTAAGGAAACAACATAAAACAAAGAATATGCAACAGAGCTGGGCGGTGGTGGTGCACACTTTTAATCCCAGCACTCAGGAGGCAGAGGCAGTTGAATCTCTGTGAGTTCGAGGCCAGCCTGGTCTACAGAGTGAGTTCCAGGACAGCCAAGGCTACAAAGAGAAACCCTATCTCAAAAAATAAAACAACAACAACAAAAAGAATATGCAACAGAAAACTACGTGCCCTGCAAAGCCTAAAATGCTTATAGAAGTCTGTCAAGCCCGTTCTAGAAGGAACTGGCCTAAAAGACCAGCTATCTTTTTACTCTCTATTGAGAGACTGGGAACAGGCTTCTAATAGCTATTAGCACTATCATCAGTCAGCCCCTGTAAGAAACGGAAGTGAAACCAGGTTCCTAGTCAGTCTTTACTAGCTGATGACCACAGACAGATCTAACAATACCCTCCAGGCTCAGAACCTACTTGGAAACAAGAGCTGGTTAATATTCTCAAATATATCTTTCAACTTTAGTGTTCAGCGGTTAACTAAAGAGATATAATTTGTTCCCTTCCTTATAGATTCTCATTATCAACTGTAAGTGAACCTCATCTTTCCTCTTCAGAATCTGGGTAATAGTTCTCCATCTCAAACCCGGTGTGATTCCTAGTATGTTTGCTTTACTTCTGTGTATAGGAAAATCCTAAGTACACCTACACACGTTCTCCACAAACATGGCAAGCTGGCCTCTTTGCAGCAGTTGAGGCTGTGTGGAGAATTAGACACATCCTCCTGGATACAGTGCCTGGAGAAAGTATGATGGTGCAGACCTAAAATCCCAGGTACTTTACACACTGAGGCAGGAAGATCACAAACACCAGGCCTGCCTGGACTACAGACCAAGTTCAAGGCCGGCTTGCACAACTAGTGAAACCCTATCTCAAAGTAAAAAGTAAGCTGAGGTTAGTATGTGCAAGGCCCCAGCCTCAGTCCCTATCACTACAAAACGAACAAGACAAAGCCCGCAGCAGCAACGCTCATTTGCCTAAGTAGGAAATCAGAAACTGGACTGTGAGAGGCCACCTAGTAACACGTGACCTCCCTTGTCTTGTCCCAGGAAGGGCATGCACCAAGGCACTGGCACCACACACAGTGAAGCCAGTGGCTGCATATAACAAGCATTTCCGTAACAGTTAGAAAATCTCTCTTTTTCCTTGTGGAGTAACCAAGGTTGAGACTGCTTTGACTCCTTCTCAACAACTCTGTCTGAAAAATAGTATTCTAGAGACATCAAACTGAGTACTGTAGCTCTTAATAATGAGAAAAACCTGTGCTCCTCTTTTTTGTTGTTTTTTCAGGACAGGGTTTCTCTGTGTAGTTTTGGTGCCTGTCCTGGATCTCACTCTGTAGACCAGGCTGGCCTCAAATTCACAGAGATCCACCTGTCTCTGCCTCCCGAGTGCTGGGACTAAAGGCATGTACCACCACACCCAGCTTCTCCTTTTTTTTTCCTGTGCTCCTCATTTTTATGGGGAAAAAAGATGTTAGATTTTTTTAAGAAGTTAGTGAACAATAAATTCATGAACTACTTGACGCAGTCATGAAATGTTCAATCAGCAGTGCTGGAATGTCAGCCAGCCTTACAGTCCCCTTAGACGGGCTGTACAGACTGTCTCCACGACTCCCTGAAAGACACAACTAAGAGTTAAGACCTACTGCCCTCTACCCACTGCTCTCCCTGCCATGCTGCAGCAACTCAAGGAAAACCCTGGTTACCAGTGCATGTCCAAAAGGAAAAGGTGGTTCCCTCCAGTCAGATTGAGTCCGACACCGCCAGCCAAGAGGGAGATTAGCATAACCTGCAGAAGAAAACAGTCTATTAACTTCCGCACAGCTGGTCTTATAATCATCTGCCATAGACTGGGTCTTCAGTGCCCCAAAGGCCAGGTGGCAATGATGGTCCCCATCGTGGTTCTAGATCAGAGATGGTGGAACTTGGTGGGGTGGGTTCTATTGATCTTAAAGTCATCAGGACCTTCCTTTGAAGGTCCTATGAGACCTTGGCCCTTGACTCTTCCTCTGTCTTCTGTACTTCCTAGCCATGAGATATGTGGTTGTTTCCTTTCACACACTCCTGCCATGATATGTTCCCTTATCTGAAGTCCAAAAGCATCAGGGTTCACTGACCATGAGCTACTGAAACCTCCAAAAACGTCAGCCAAAGCAACCCCTTCTCTTTACACCAGGTATTTGAAGGGACAGAAAGAGCTAACCAGAATCTTTCCATCTCTAGTTCAGGAAGGTCAAAACATAAGAAACACATTCCTTTCAAATTCCCCCAGTGCAATGTTTTGAAACATTAAGAATGCCATTTCTTATACCTCATCTTTGAAAAATTTCTCACATCCCACAGAGGGTCAACCTCAAAAAGCAGTCTGCCAAAACATACAGACACTGTAATTCAGATCCTCTGGTCAACTTTGCATTAGCCAAATTATGACTAGTCCTAAGACCACGCCCCTCCAGCTAAATCATCCTTCCTTCCATTCAACTAGTGCTTCCTGATCCTTACCTATTCCATGGCCCTATTCTCCTGCATCTCATGTCAAAAACCCACATCTCTTCAAGGCTTCCTCCTCTAGAGATTTCTCTGATCCCAACCAGCTCTGCTGACTGTTCAGTTTAGTCCTCCTAAGTCATTCTTTTTAGAGTGCTTGTGTACTTTGGTAAGGACCTCCAGTAAATTATAAACATCTGGAAGGATCAAAACTATTTTTAAGTTGAGGTGCTACATTATGTTGCTTTACACCTAAGAACAATTTGTTTCTCAATTCCACAGGCCTGCTGTGCGCATTCATACCTGAGGCCCCCGGGAGTGGTTAAATGCCTCCACCAAGTCCATCCTCTGTTTGGGGTTGACAGAGCCATCGATGGTGGCATACGTCAGTCCGTGCTTCCTGAGGTGCAGGGCTACCACTTGCAGCATGCTGGTCCACTGAGAGACAATGACACTAGAGAGGAGAAAACAAAACCAGAAACCATCAAGAGACCATGCAGTCTCCTCTGCAGGCCGCAATGCCATTAGTCTCAAGATTATTTATAAAATGCTCACAAGGAGAATCCGTTACCTAAAGGGCAAGTGTCTCCCAAAGAGCTGTGTGTGCAGGCTTGGACCCCGGGTGGCAGTGTTGGGGTGCTATGAATGGTGATGAGGCAGAGCCTAGGGGAGGCAGGCCTCTAAGCGGACTGCAGAACTCAGCTCTTCGTGCTCCCCAGCTTGACATGTGACTGCTTGTTCTGACACGTAGCCCTGCTAATGCCGTTCGCTCCCTCAGCAACAGCTAAGCCAATGGGAGCTACCCAAAATGTGTCTGCTGTCTAAGTGCTCCTGTGAGACCTTTCGTGGTAGTGGCATGAGGCTAACTTGGGCACACATTAAGTCACACTGTAAGTCTATGGTTCTCCCACCTATTCCTCAGCTCCACTCTCACCTGGTGTTAGAGTCAGAAGAAAGGACTGCCTAGGCTAAAGTAATGACCCCAGCTGTCTTTTGTTTAGGGTCCTAGTGTTCATCCAAAAACCTGTTGTCCTGCGGCCAGTAAAACAGCTGATAGGTTGCTCGCCCCAAGCATATCTTAACCAGAGCTTTAAATTTTTAAAAGGAACTATTCCATATATATGCAATACAGTTATGTAATACAGGCGTGTGGGTGTGTGGGTGGGTGGGGGTGTGGAGGTGTGGGGTGTGTGTGTGTGGGGGGGTGTTATTCTATACACGTGAAGGCACAGCAAACGACGTAACCAGCCCACTG
Organism: Peromyscus eremicus; assembly: GCF_949786415.1. Lineage (NCBI taxonomy): Eukaryota > Metazoa > Chordata > Mammalia > Rodentia > Cricetidae > Peromyscus > Peromyscus eremicus. The sequence continues at coordinate 74,287,918 of NC_081421.1, forward strand.
GACTGTGAACCCAGCTTAGGCAGCTCGGCAGCTGCCCGCTAGGCTCCCTGCTCCCTCCCATGTTCTTCTACTGTTCCCGACACCTCCCTTACCCAGATCCTCAGGGGGGTGGTAAGCCAGGACCCCGTTCAACGCACACCACAATATTTCAATTAGAAATCACAGAATTTATACCATACTACTCAATGCGTTCTGTAGGGCATGACTTAAGCTAAGACTTGAGAGCATCACAAACATCAACTTTCCTTGCACAAGTACTGAAATGATGCTCACCTCTTTTGGGACCCTGAGCCTTTTCGGATTGCCTCCAGTTCTGCCAGCAGAGAAGACACCTGGGAAAGGTCACATAACAGTGCAGTTTAAGCCATTCACTTTTCTCTCTTCTCCTGAATTACAGAAGCAATTTCCCAGATAGCTTCTATGCTTCTGGCCTGGCTGTCTACTCACTCTCCTGCAGCCAGAGGCTATTTCTTAAATGTAGGCAGTCTGTTGCCTCCTCTCCATGACTTCCCCTGAGGATAAAGCCCAAGCCCCTTCTGACCTGCTGGGTCCATGCTGCTCTGACCTCTGTTCATTCCTCACTAAGCCCTCCTCAAAGGACACATCAGACTGAAATCCTTTATCCAATAGGCCATATATACCTGGTCTCTCTATTTTAGAATATCATTTTCCATGGCAGCTTAATGTCATTTTTCTTTGCTTTAAAGATTTCTTTTTTTCTGATTTTTAATTGAAATATAATTACATCACTTTCCCTTTGCCTTTCTTCCCTTCAACCTCTCCCATGCACCCCCAACTTCCTCTCAAAATGATGGCCTCTTTTATTTATTGTTACACACACACACACACACACACACACACACACACACACACACACCCCCTACTTGGTCCATTTAGTACGGCTTGTGTCTATATGATTTTAGGGCTGACCTCTTGGACCTGGATCACAGTCAGGGGTCTCACCCCTGGGAGACTGCTCTCTCTCTCAGCAGCAGTCTTTAGCTGCCTATGGTTCTTTGTTACGGGTAGGACCCTGTGAGATCTCCCCCCACCACATTAATATGTCTGTTTGGTACTGTCATTGTTCAGGTCTTGTTTGGCCACATTGTTAGGGGATCATGGGTGTCCCCCCTTTAAGTGTGGGTTAGGTGCTACCGCATAGGTTCCACTCTTTGTTTCTACTGCCATGGTTCTGATCATACTTCCCAATCATTGCTTAGTAGTCATCCTTTGCTCTCAGGACCTCAGTTGCTCCAAGGAGCTGAATGCTATGTGTCTGGCTCACTCCTGCACTCCTGGCCTCTAGGACTTTGCCGGAAGAGGGAAGGCTCCAGCCTAAAATTCACAGAAGAAAGCAAAAGAGCTCTGCCAGCTTTAAGCCGCTTCCTGCTTACATGAAACCTAACATGATTTGAATCTTCTAATGGACTCATGGTAAGAAGCTGAGTACTAAGGCAAGGACACAGCAGCTAACTCTAATGATGTTAGAGTATACAGTCTGGTCACACACAGGGCTCTTATTATCTTTCAGTTATTTTATGGTAAATGCTTATGTTGTAGAATATTATTTTAAGGTGTGTTACTTTTGTTTATGTTGCATTTGTTTAACTCTGTGAAGCTGTGTTACTGTGCCTGTCTAAAACACCTGATGGTCTAATAAAGAACTGAACAGCCAATACCAAGGCAGGAGAAAGGATAGGTGGGGCTGGCAGGCATAGAGAATATATAGAAGGAGAAATCTGGGAGGAGGAGAAGAAGTAGCCAGAGAAGGAGGAGGACATCAAGGGCCAGCACCCAGCTACACAGCAAGCCATGGAATAAGAGTAGGATTTATAGAAGTAAGAGAACGGGAAAAGCCCAGAGGCAAAAGACAGGATAATTTTAAGTTAAGAAAAGCTGGCTAGAAACAAGTCAAGCTAAGGCTGGACATTCATAATGAAGAATAAGCCTCCATGTGTGATTTATTTGGGAGCTAGGTGGCGGTCTCCCCCCCACCCCCAAAAGAGAAAAGAGTAAAAACCCCCAACAACACACCTAGCTTCATGTTCTAAAATTTTAACTATGGGACAGCAAGATGCCTCAGCAGGTAAGGGTGCTTGCTGCCATGCCTGACAATTTGTTCCATCCCTGGACCTCATCTGGTGAGAAAAGAGAACTAGCTCCCACAGGTTCTCCTGAGTTCCACAACTGACTAAGGTACACAAAATAAAACATGCAAACCAACCAGCCAACCAACCCTTTTAGATGGTAGTTAGGAGGCAGCATGCTGTTCCTCTGGTAGTGACTTTCTTTCTAGTTCACATCTTTGGGAAAGGCAGTTTAGGTGCAGACAGAGAGAAGAGCCAGCCCTCCTTTGATGGCATATGGGCTAATGAAGAACATCCTAAGCCAAAAGAGAGGCAGGACTTGAGTTACAGTATGGCATTGTCCTCCTGGAATAAAGTCCTCTAGCCTTCACATTCTTTTATGAACTAGAGCTGCCTGAATGCCTGATGGAGACAGAGCTCTGGAGAAAACACGACTCACAGATGGAAACCTTCCAACAAGTCCAAGTAATTGTCATTGGCACACTACACGGTCTCCAGGGTCATGTCTCTAGGTTTCCTTCCAAGCTTTCCCTAAACAAACTGCTCACTTGCTCAGTCCCCACTCCTAGCATAAAACTGGCAGCCCTTCCCTAGTCATCTGTGACAGAGAACCTTCCTTGATGACAGAGCTGTCCCAAATTATCTTCTGAAAGCCCATCATGAATGAAGGCTTTAGAGGTTTTTAACAAAGTGAGGCTTTAAGACTAGTGGGGGACTCTAGAATCTGGCAGTTCTAACTCCGCTCTCACACAGCTCTTCCCACGTGCACAAGTGAGGTACTCCAACACGGAAAAAAGGTCATTCCATCTCTCCATACAGCACAGAGGTGACAAAGGTACCTTGGTGCTCCTTCGTGTGTTGTCAAAAAGCTCCACCTTGAAGCATGTGCCGTTGAGACAAACAGTGGGTGACGGCTCTGAGGCGTCGAGTTTGGACAAGGTCAGAGCGCTGAGCTGCTCTTCCAGGGACAGGACAAGGCCTTCGCTCTCCAGTTCTGTCGGGTCCAGGGCCTTGGAAGGACAGAGAGGGATGGGAACAGGGGACAGCGAAGTGGCACGCTTCCTTTCCAGCTGATTTCCAAAACTCCAGAGTAAAGTATCTTTTACCTCTAGTACTATGGAAAAGGCCCTGTCTAAAGTTTTTCACAGATAAACTACATGATGCGAGTTAAACACTTGCCAGACAGATTACATAATCGTTCTATTTTCATAGTCATTCAGCTGACAGTCAAACAACATTAAGCTTCTGAAACGAGACTCTAGACACGTCTAGAGTAAAGCTACTTTCCACTTTGTACTTGAGTTTCCATGAGCCTCAGGACTGAACAACAGTAACTACACAAGCTTTACGACATTCTGAGATACCAAACCATTCACAAATGGATTCCTTAACACAACGTCACTTCCTGGTCTAAAATAGTGTGTATCTAAAACAATCTGCTGCCGTGAGAACGAACAGACATCAACAGAACGTGTCAGAAGCCAGTCTTCCCCACCCGCTCTAGCCCTGCAGAGCCCTTTCCCTTCTCTGGGGCCCCCCGGGCTGAAAAGTGCTGGGCTGCTGTGCTCTCACCGACTTGAGCAGGGAGAGGTGGCAGCAGCACTGGCGAAGCCGCAGCAGCTGGGACAGGACGTGGACGGTGCTGGGTCTCTGCGAGCTTGCTGCAGCAGAGCACTGGGGCACGCTGGGCCCAAACTCCTGCGCCACTTCCAGAGAAGACGAGCCCCAGGAAAGAGCACAGGATTGAAACAGGGAAAGCTGGGGGGAACTGGGAACTGAGGGAGGCCAGTTAAGCTTGTTTGATCTGAGATTCAATAATTCAGCTGTAGCATACTTTAAAAAAAAGGATTTTGGGTGCTATGTGTGCCCAGGTGTGCATGTGGAGGTTAGAAGAGAACCCGCAGAGGTCAGTTCCACCCTCCATCCACTATAGGGTCCCAGGGACTGAACGCAGGCCATCAGGCTTGGTGCCAAGCACCTCACCAGCTGAGCCTTCTTAACATCCTATAACATAAACATACAGCATACATGTTTATGAAGTCAGATGAAGTACTAGGTTTTTCTGTTGGCCTGCCTTGCCTAGTTTAAATAATGCAGATTTAGAAAACAGAAAGAAGTCCTTGTGTTTCAAGATCAGTGTATTTTCTTCTGGCTTAACAAGCTTTTAGTTTCTGGTACCTGGAGCCCATAAGCTGGTTCTGCTATTTTAACAGCTAGAGTCCCACTTTCAGTGGCTACGTTAGAGTGTCCCTGGCTTACCTCTACTGAACGGATTATCAGGGCTTCTCCCGGGCTGGCTGCCTCTACCTTCGTGTCTCTTTAGATAGGACTGGAGAGCTGACCTGTCTCAGATCAAGAAAGGAAATCACATATGACGGCCGCTAAGGCCGGACTGCTTATGGTGGTTGCCGCTTAACTTGGAGTGGGGCCTGGGCAGGGTATAGAATGCACTGGCTAAATGATGCCCAGCTCACAGCAAACATGAGCCACAGACAAAGCAATAATCAATTATTATTATTTACAAAACAAAACCTTTTGAATATTGGTAGTAAGTACAAAGTACAAGAAGACAAAAACCACATTCTTCTCGGAAACAAAACATGCCATACAGAAGGGAGCAAATGGAGAATTCCAAGAACAACAAGAATTGAGAGACAGTGCAAAGAAAACAATAGGAAAGATTACAAAGCTGTTTTTTATCTAAGCTCCAGTGAGATGCTGGGCAGTAGGTTAAAGGTCAAAGAGTCATTATCCATACAGCCCCCCAAAGAGCAGATAGATCACACACCCTCTGATTTCTATGTAAACAAGACGATTAAAAGTAGAGACAAAATTCTGCCTTCCGGGCTGGAGAGATGGCTCAGCGGTTAAGAGCACTGGCTCTTCCAGAGGACCTGGGTTCAATTCCCAGCACCCACATGGCGGCTCACAACCGTCTGTAACTCCTGTTGTAATAGATCCAATACCCTCACACAGACATACATGCAAGCAAAACACCAATGCACATAAAACAAGAATCAATAAATCATTAAAAGAAAATTCTGCCTTCAATGTATATGAGAGACAGATAATCCAGAAGGGAGGGAGGGCTCTCTGGAATATAAAGATGTAACATGTTAGAATCATACGTGACACTGAAGGACACCTGAGTCCAGACTCTTCCCCAAGCCAAGAAAGGAAAAACTAAAGCAGGAGAAGAAGGTGCTTCTTCATGGCACACACCTCGACCTTGCCAGGAAGACGTCGTAAACAGCCTGCTCGGCCTCAGACAGCTTTAAGCGGTGCAGCTGAAGTCTGCGCTGGGGCAGCGGTACCTGGAAGATGAGGGGAGGGGTGGAGTGAAGGCCTGGGAACCAACCCAACACTCAGAGCAAACCCTGCACACTGCCTCTGGCCCCAGTCTCTGCACAGCTGCTCCTCCTTCCCTGGGAAGGACTGTGCCAACCCAGCACCAGGGGCGCTCCTGACACGGGGCTGGTCTACCTGAGGTCCTGGTCACCCTCCTTCCCTGGCTGTGCCGGACGTAGGCAGAAATCTGGTTACCAAAGGTTTACCAGTGGAATCCAGTTGGTCTTTTGTTCTCCTCAGCAAAAGGCTCCTGGTTAAAATGCTCAACCGTTCTCCTCCTTTCAATGAACCATTGTCAACCTGACTCTTCCAAAGACTGAAGTCATCAAACGGGGAACAGCGGAGAAACCTTTTTAGGGCCAGGAAGGGCACAGAGCAGGGAGAGGATGGAATTAGTGTTCAAAGCAAGACACAATGAAAACAGACCAGAACTGTTACCTCTGTGACCCCATCCCATCCGAAAATAATTCCATACATTGTCTGCTAGACAGGCCCAAAAGACCCAAGCCAATCAGGAACTCCACATTGTAAAGATGTGCATTTGACATGAACAATGTGAACAGTCAAACAGGACATACACAGCTACAATTTATTACGAAAGCATCAATGCTAGCAAAGAAATGCCAAAGCCTTTTATGGGTATATTTGAAAAGAAAAAAAATTTGAAATCAGCATTCTTTTCTGTTTGCCTCAAATAAATTGCAATCCTGCCCTTAGGCCTGGTATTTTAAAGCAAAGAAGCCTAAAACAGCTACTGGACCGAAGAATGGTAACCCTAGCTTCCTTTAATTCAAGCTGCTCTAGATTTTTACATGAATATAGAATACTGTTCAGTCTGTGAATTGATAATACTTTCTCATGAATACCCATCCTTTGCCTTTAAAGCTTGCCATCTGCTACACAAGATAATCTGGACACACCAGAGCTTCATCACTACACATGCAATGATGATGAAGGGTTACAGGCTAAGGACAGGGGTTCACATTAACGACCCCAAAGAGGCCACTCACTTCATTAGTGAATACATATCCAATAGGTTGTTCTGAATGGGGGTCCCGGTGACAGCCCACCGGGCCTGAGCCTGCAGCTTACACACAGCAATGGATGTCTGTATTTGAGGATTCTTCACATTGTGAGCTTCATCCAGTATGATTCGAGCCCAGACTACCTGAAGCAAAGGTGCTGAGACGCCCTGGAAGAAACAAAGTGATAGCCAACACCAGTATGGGAACACGTTTGTTCCTCCAGGAGATGAGGGGACATGACCAGTAAGTGCTGACTCTCTAATTTGCTTCCACCCTTCCATTGAACTAAGTTCAGAAACCAAGGGCAGAACTTCTCAAAAAGTTCAAATAAATGGTCACTTCAGAGTCTGTCCCTGAACTTAAAATCCTAAGGGTAAAATGCTTTGTAATTTGAATTTTCATTTATTCTTTCAGTCTACATTCAGCAGCGGCATTAACAATGTTTGGCCAGGAATACACCAGGTGTAAATTCACTCACTCATTAAAATATTTACTAAATTTACAAGTCTATTTTTAGTTGTAAGATGCTAAGTCAAAAACATAAAGGCCAGCTCACACCCTCAAGGAGCTCAAACTCTAGCAAGAGAGGCAAACGTAACCAGAGCATGAAGTCTATGCAGAAGTCGCTCAGTACAGGACATAGAAAGTTTGCTAATGCATGACTTCTTCCATTTCCCAACACAGCAGAGCCCCACCCCAGCTGAACAGCCACAACCAAGTGAGCACCAGATGCTGGGGAGACATTCTTCCAAACGCTGAATAAGGGAGCAGTACAGAAAGCCTTCCTTCCTGAAACCGTGTAAGACCAATGCACCTGAGAAAGAGTGTGGCTAAGCACAGTATCCAGAGATAACCAGAGGGTGGCAGGTATGACAGTGTGCAGTGTGCAGTGCCACAGGGAGGGAGCAGACGAGGAGAGATGAAGGATCGAGAGGGCACGATTATAAGGCACCGGAGACATTATGTAATGGAATCTGGGTTTTATCTCAAGAGCCACGGAAAAGCATTGAGGTTGGTCATGAGCTAGGGACATACTCTATGAATTGCCCAAAATACAGAAATCCTCACAAAATTATACAATAAAGCCTGTACATCAGCTAAGCATCCCTCAATCTGCCTAGGAACAAAGAGTTTTTCAGGGTTATCGATCGTCTGGTCTCTGACCCATCTATAGCGCTATTATTTACATGGCCCTTTCTGGGAGGCAGAGGAAAGGCAGGCAATCACAGGTTAACGCATACTAAACATAAAAAATACAGGAGAGTATACTCCACATAGATGCAAGCATTGAATAAGACTCTTCTGCATGGCGGGAGACGTTGAGATCATGATGGGAGAACGTGCAGAGATGACCAGCCACACTAGTGGAAGCCCATGAACTGTGGACTGGTGGCTGTGGAGCTCCATGGGACTGGACTAGGCCCTCTGGATATGGAAGACAGTTGTTTGGCTTGAACTGTTTGGGGGGGCACCCAGGCAGGGGGATCGGGATCTAACCCTGGTGCATGGGCAGGCTTTTGGGAGCCCAGGCAGGGGGATCGGGATCTAACCCTGGTGCATGGGCAGGCTTTTGGGAGCCCGGTGACTGTGGTGTGACACCTTGCACAGCCTTGGTGCAGTGGGAAGGGGCTTGGACCTGCCTAGGCTCAGTGTGCTGGGCTCTGCTGACTCCCCATGGAAGACCTTAATTTGGGGGATGTGGGGATGCAGGATGGCTAGGGAGGGAGGACTGGAGGATGGGAGGAAGGGGAATCTGTGGGTGGTATGTAGAGTGAGTAGAAAATTTCTTAATAAAGAAAAATTTAAAAAAAGACTCTTCTGCATTCATGTGTGATTATTACTACCACAACTACAGTGTATGGTTTCTTTAGTTCTAACAACAGCCAAACTCTGTGCCAAGAACTAATTTATCACTGGGGTGCTTGTCCAGGATAAGAGCGAGCAGTAGGAAGGACTCATATCCACAGGTGGAGGAGTATCTGAAACATTCTTCTTGCAGGAAAATACTTTTGCAATCTCTCCTGTTAGGCTCTGTGTGCCTCTACCTCTACCTTCTGGCATCCCGGAGCCTTACCTCCACACTGAGGTTTGCACCTGGAACCTCTCCCTCTTGCTTCGTTGTGGGAATCTCCTTGGCCAGAAGGCTATAAGTAGTAATCACGATGTCATATGTAGAGAGTCTGCATGGATACAAAACAAAGCAAAGAGTAAACAGTTCCTCCTGGAGCCTGACAGAGGCAGAGGTGACTTCTTTATGAAAAGGCCTAGCAGAGAAATAATAGCTCAGTGTTAGGGTGCTTCCTAGTATGTTCAAGGCTCTGGGTTCAACTCCCAATAATGCAAAACTAAAACGTAGGGCGGGAAGGAACAATAGCAGAATTGACACTGAGTTTAATTATGTCCTTGGTATACACATGCACCCTGTCTCTGGTGTGTGTGTGTGTGTGTGTGTGTGTGTGTGAACTATGAGAGGCAGGTCTCTCTACCTCTTACCAGGTGTGTGTGTGTGTGTGTGTGTGTGTGTGTGTGTGTGTGTGTACTATGAGAGGCAGGTTTCTCTACCTCTTACCAATGTGATCATTTCTACTACAGTGCTCACTGTAGCCAGAACAGCCTCCCTTCCCATCCAGTGAGTCAGAAAGGAAAATCTCTAGCTGAAGTCAGATTAAGTTTGCAATGACCTGGTCAGAAAAGAAAGTAGGACAGGGTTGGAAAATAATATTTAATGATCTGAGGTGGGTGATGCTGACGTCCCTAAGGAAAAAGAAACCTTCAAAGCACTGTCAACCCCATGCCAATGTTACTTTCTCATACCACTTTACAACAGATTTGTGAAAACCCATTGACTTAGTTTTAGATTTTAAAGCTTAACTTAGTAAGTTTTAGGTCACCTTTCCTACATTATTTACCCACAAAGGTTCTTATTAAAGGCATGAATCTTATTCGAATATATTTAATATCATATACCTGAGAGACAGCAATAAATTCTTTTGGTAAAATGATACACCTAATTCCAAATGGCAGTTCCAGCTATGAATCCTCAGCATCAAATACAAGTGACTGGTGTCTTGTGAGTAACAAGCCCACTGTGCTCCAAGTGCACACCAAGTGAGCTCCAATCGTCTGAGGTCCAGAGCCAGAGCGGGCAGCCGTGAAGACTGCAGTCTGCCCCTAGTGCACTGACTGTGAGAACAGGTGTGCTGGCAGACTCAGGTCAGGCTCTAAAGGGCTCAGAGGTTAAGAGTTAAGAGCTGCTACCCAGCACATCGTGTGGCTCACAACTACCAGTAACTCCAGTTCCAGGGACTCTGATGCCCTCTTCTGGCCTCTACAGGTACCTACATGCATGTGGTGCACAAACATAACACATTAAACAAATAAATCTTTAAAAATTAAAAAATAAACCTTTAAAATTTAAAAAAATAAATACACATATAAAAATAAATGTCACCAATCTGGTAACAGAGCTCCAGAAGACATCTGCACTGTTCTGTGGGACACAAAATATCCAGTAGCAAGGGTTGGAGAGAGCTTACTTGGGAGGAGGAACAACAGTGGTCTTGTCCTTGGTTAGACTGCAAATTGCCTCAGTCTCCCATCCCAGTTAGAAACAGAAAACAGTTCCTTTAAGTTAACGCAGGTCTAGCTGTAGCTCAGGTGTAGGTGTTTACCCAGAATGTTCAAAGTATTCAATCCCTAGCACTGGAAAGAAAACCCAAAAACAACTACCTCCAGAAACCAAAAACTAAAGATTACCATCTGAGGTGATCTTTTCTCCCTCCAAAGCATCCCCTTTGGGGAATTTTTAGTTAAGTCTAACAATTCAGCGTCTAAAACTCTTAAGTCTAAACTTTTTGAATAGGTTATGTATGAAAATACAGCCACAAAAACTTCCTGAATGGTTTATGAATGAAAATACAGCTGTAAACACTCACACATTCACATAGCCTATAGCAGGTACATGACAGATGCTACCAAGAGGGCAGGTAAGACCAGGTGCTTTCTTTCATGCTCAGATAAACTGAAGGTGAGTTCTAGACTCAGACCTCAGTGCCCAAGAGACTGTGACATTTCCTCATTCCCCAGGGTTTACTAGGGAATGTGGCTGCCACCTGGCAAGCAGCTCAGTCACTGCAGGCCCCTCACACTGCAGCTTTGGCTAGGGAGAGTGACCGGCAGGCCGAAAACCACTGAACAGTAGACGTAGTAGCTGAGTGCAGGCTGTCTGATAATGAGACTGAGCATCGTCCACACATGATTAGCCCTGACGAAGAGAAGAAACAGACAAGCAGAAAGGCAAAGGGGCTCCTTAGATGGGTTGCAGACGCATCCAAGCACTTCCAACTTACACTTTTGCATGCCGACTCCTGTTTGGCCCATGGTAGAGATAGATTCTGAGTTTGTTGCTGTTCACTCGTTTCTCTACTTCGTTCTTCCAGTGATGGATCAGGGAAGCGGGGCAGACAATTAGTGTTCCATTGGAAGTCAAAACAGAGGAGTCTTGAGGGGGAGAGGCAATACCTAGTTATATTCATTGAACAGCCTTGAGCATTTACTTTCTCCTGACTGACTCACTCCTTTAATCGATATTTTTAACTACTGTTTTATTTCTACACAAAGCAAACAGAATAGGAAATGGAAGGTATTTATACCAAAATACTTTTTATTTTCTCCTATGAAAGTGTAGATTCTGAGTGTAAAGACAGGAGGAAAGAAAGTGGGCAGTATGTGACCATCTAAAAAGCAATGTCTTCACAGTGGCCGAAAGTGGAAGTGGGCCCTTTCCTAAGGCCTCCTGAGATGATTCACAACAGGGAATTATTGTTTTGTTTTGTTTTTTATCCGGGAAAATTGTAACTTAATGTACTTCTGCATTAAAATATAAATACAAATTACTATGTGTTAAATAGAGCCTATATATGAAAGTAGAAAAAGCCTCTTCTTTTTTTTTTTTTTTTTTTGGTTTTTCGAGACAGGGTTTCTTTGTGTAGCTTTGTGCCTTTGCTGGAACTCACTCTGTAGCCAGGCTAGCCTCGAACTCAAAGAGATCCGCCTGGCTCTGCCTCCCGAGTGCTGGGATTAAAGGTGTGTACCACCACCGCCCAGCGAAAAAGCCTCTTCTAAGACAAGCTAATGTCATTTGGAACCATCTAGTGACACAGTATCATCACTCCTCATCCACGTGTGCTGCAACAGTGCTTACCATGGGCCCTGAGAGCCAGGCCACATGCTTCTACCCACATAGCAAAGCAGGACTTGTGCTCACATTCACAGTAATTTACACAGTATTTACAGATAATATATAGCATCTTAAAACATGTATGAAGTTATATTTTTAAAACAAGAAAAAATCAAATATGCACCTTTTAAAAAGTACATTAGTTTGGATCTACCCAGGAGTTTATTTCCAATATTAACAGAAAACAGCAATTACTGTGTTTGACCTAACTCTTCTAGAGCCTAACCTACTTCCAGGGAACTTTTTCTAATCCCTGATGAACTAAGTTTAAATAAAAGGGGGAAGAATTCATTTATAACTGGCATATTCTGCATTAGAATAACACAGGGAAGTAGCCAATGCTGGTTTTCTAACAGATTAATAAGATGTGACCTTTTGTAGCCTGGAAACCTCCCTCTGCCGGCTCGAATAAGGTTGGAAATGGCAGAAGGTGCTGATATCTACCATCCTTGGAAAGCCACGTGACAGGCATGCTTTTGCCCTTGTCCTTGCTTTTCTCCTGGTTCTTCTTGGTTAGAATGAGTGCAATCATCGTCAGGGTTTTTCCTAAGCCCATATCATCCGCTGGAAAACAATACACACAGAGTCAACACGACTTGAGGAGAAGACTCCTCCTGTAGAAACTGACCCACTCGCTACACCAGTGGGGTCTTTGTTTTTGCAAAATGATGCACTATTTTGTATGGAGAGCTCAGTATACAAGAGTTAGATCTCACCCGTACCCCAGCTCTCTGTTACAGTGGCATTTTTCTAAGAGTGGATCAATTGACTTTTTCAGTTTCATGATGCTGCTTGGTCCTTCTGCTATTTCCAAAAGAACAATGTCTAGCTAACATAGCCTATTACCTACTCTACTGACGCTGCCACGGTTCCAACAGTCCTTCATTCACTTCTGTTATCCATTAGAGGCTATAACTGAACACTTCATTATATATGTATATGTGTGTGTGTGCATACACATATGCACGGACACACAAGCACCATATACCAAGACACATGTGTGGAGTCTGTTCTCTCCTTCTACTTTTACGTGAATTCCAAAGGTTAAACTCAGGTCACCAGGCTTTTACAAGTGTTTGCTGGCTGAGCCAATTCACTAGGCCTGCACTGGCCCCGCTCCAGCCACTGAGTTTACCTAACTTCTCTGCACACCACATGCAACACTCGGGCTCACTCATCAGGTTGCTATATTCATTCAAAATAATCACTGTGAGCAAGCAGAAGTAACATGTGAGCACATGGGCTATGATTCCAACTCTGCTTCTGCCACAGTCCAGGAGTCAATATGGGCAGCTTGTCTGTTCGGGTGGAACCTCCCACTCCTGCTTGATTCGGAAAGCCCCATTCCTCTCTCTCCAGACCCCACCCTCTCAGAGAATCTCCAACAAAGAAAAGGTGCCAAAAAAGCCCAGTTTGCATTCTTAGCAGCTCCTCCCTGAAGCTGCCAGTAGCCAAGACCCGACCAAAGCAGTCAGTTTTTGACCATTCTTGGGCACAACCCCAGCTTGTGGAGGACACATCACCCCTTCCCTCTACAGGGTGTATGAGGTCCCTGCTTTAGTTTGGGCATATGACTTCTCCGGCCCCGATCTCTGGGGCTGGAGGGTTCACCCAGGAGTTGCTTTGCTCAAATAAACCTGCTCTTTTGCTTTTTTAATTCAGCTTGCTCTGGCTTTCTGCATTGGGGGAGAAACCTATTATTTTGTTACAGAAAACCTATTACTGTCGACCAACCTCTGAGAGCCCTACTCCCAACATTAGGCCTTGGCTACCCTCTGTAAGTAACATGTAAGGACAGCTCTCACATTTCAGAACTGATAGGAGCAACTCACTCTGCCCACACCATTTGTATACAATGTGATTCTGCGCCAAACACTGCCTATGTCATGTGCTCCTAGAAAACTTCCTGGGCACTGAGGTTCCAAAATGCTTCTCTAGTTGGAAACATCCTCCAACCTACTGCTAGGGTCTAAGTGTAAGCCATGTGGCCCAATGAGAGAAGACTCCAGAAGACTACTCTCAGAATTTTGTCCTGTGAGCCTTCTGCTGATTTTGATCTGTGTAAGTTATAGTTGTGGGATGGACTAGATGTTGTGGGTTCAACTACCAATCTCTGAACCCAGGGCAGATGAAGCCGACACTGGGTGGCCTTAGCTTCCTTGAACACTCAGAGTAAAGTCATAGAAAAGTCTGTAATTGTGGCTATGGCCTAGAATACTAGCCCCTAGTCTCATGTTCCACAGCTTCTAGAGACTGTGGAGCCAGCAGAGAACAAACCCTCTGCTTGGTCAGAGTTGGTCAGAGTTGGCTGCCAACACTTCCTTTGGTAGGCCATGTATTTTTAACCAAGTCCTTACCATTTCTACACTTTAAGTTTCCCATCTGAAAAAAATGGATGTGACAACATCAAATGAAACAATACAGCAAGGTTAACATGGTGCCTAAGAATCCCGTAACTGTTGGCTCTTATCACAATGCTAAACTCACCCAGAATCCCTCCTTGTGGCTTCTGACTTTCCCGCCATAGTAACCAGGCTAATGCCTGCTTCTGGTGGAGTAACAAAGGGACCTGACAAAAATAAGAAATGTCAGAACGAACGCCTCATGAGGCTACGGGGGACCCTGGCTTCACTCTACTCCTCCTTTGTAAGGTGAGCCCTCTACAGTCTAGCTGTTGTCATGGCTACTGGTTTCTCCTGTCTGCTACGCTGAAGCCTTCACCATGGCTAATGGTCAGCATCTCTATTAGGATGCTCCTGTCCATGTCTCCACACCCACTAAAAGCCCATGTTTGTCTTCTCAATTAGAAGTCAGGTTTTACTTCTTGCATCCAAACCCCTGATGTCACTTGACTTTTACTAGCCTTTCTGTCTTTTTCATGATCCTTATATTTGACTCTCCTCTCTGCCCAACAGCCCCGTTTGGACTGTTAGTCACAAGCTGTGGTAGCCCTTGAACTAGTGACTTCCTCCCCGTCCTGTGTCCCAGTTTTCCTCGTACTCTGGGAGAACAAACCTTCACAAAGCATTCACTGTCCTTCACAAAGTGACCACAACTGCAGAGTGCATCTTGAACCATTCAACCCTAAGTTCATTTGCCAATGCCAGGCTCCACTGCAAGGGACTCTCCCTACTCAGCAGCATGACCTGCTCTTCCCAGCTCAGGGAGGATGACAGCCATCCAACACTCATAAATACCAACCTCCATGTCTCCTCCCTCAACACCATCTCACTGTCCTATGTTGTTTTTATCTCTTTGCTCTCTAAATATCTGCAATTTTTTAAGGTATAAAAGTACTTACTGACCAAGCTGATGTTTTCCTTACTCTGCGTTCCCTTTGTACTTTACATACATGGCCTAAGACACACTGCAAGGTGCTGTTATCTTTGTCTTACGGTCACATTTGTCTCATACATCTCCATCCCCAGTAGATCATTACAAGTAACAATTGGTTTATATCCTGTAGCGTCTACGGACAACACATGGATCCATTGCTGCTATAGAAATGTATAATCTTACAACTTAAAAAAAAGGGTTTGCTACTATTTTCACTGTTCAACAAAATAGAAACTACTACAGGAAAAGCCACTAAGGCATTTATCTGCAGGTTTCACAGTGCTCTCCTTGCAGGGTGCTGGACACTCTCCACTGCTAGTCTTCCTGGTTCACCTTCAAGCCAGCTGGGTCTTCTGCCACTGCTGTTTGACCAGGACAAGACTCCAGTGACCGATGCAACTCATCAATGGCTTCACTCGTGATTTTCCATACACTATGAAGGCGATGTTGGTTCATATGGCCTGTGAACAGACAAGTGTTACCCAAAGATGTCACAAGTGCCATGTCCTCAGGGCTGGGGATGCAGTGCAGTTCGTATAGTGCCTGTCTTGCATACTTGGATTTTCAAGGATACACGAGACCCTGTCTCTCAAACAAAAAAACAGCAAGACAAGTACTATATTCTGGCTAGAGCCTGAAAATGTAATTATTTGCCAAACGATAGATCTGTATTGAGTAAAAAGTCCTACCTCAACACTCTACTGACCTCCCAAGCTTCTCTACTCCCATTCTGTTTGCTTAACCACATGAACTATAATTTAGAACAAAACAATCTATAATTCTTTTCTAGAGTTGAAGATCAAACTTGAGGCCTTGATCACAACAGGCAAGCACTAACTACCATTGAGTTTCATCTCCAGCTAGGCCCTTGGGAGTTTTGATCTTTTATTTTTTCACTTATGAAATGCAGTGGACAAAAAGGTCAAAGGTCATGCTGTGCAGTAATTCTGGAAGCAAAGGTCTCTGGATTCAAAGAAGAAAGGCCAGTGAGAGTAAAAGCCATGCATAGTGTCTTCTGTGCAGACAGAAAGTTGATCCCTGAGGTGCAGGTCACCAGCTGACTATGGATCATACTGTTCCGTTTGCCCTCTCATCCCACAGGGACGAGTTACACAACTTGTTTGTAGTTCCAAGGGAAAAGCATTCTGGGTACAAGGTTTCTAGACAATGGGAAACTTTGTTTTAAAATGCCTTTAAACTGTCTTACTAGAATTTTTTCCAAGTCTTATCACATGCTCTTTTACCTCAATAACCACTATAATTTAATGTTTCTCTAGGTGACTTCGTCACTCTTAGGTAATGGAATAATGAGCAGCCAAGACTGCTATGCTATGTGACCAAGTGTTTTCTCAATGCCCTTTTACAGTGGCCTAAGTTCAAATATCATCCCAGCTATTAGACACTCCCTAGCTCTGCTGCCCTTCCATTTTTTTTTATACCTTTGGTAGTTCTCCCTGGGAGAGAACTGCCTTTGTTTTCCTAATTTCTGCCAGCCCACTTTAACTGCAAGCTCCTGACTGGTAAATCAAGTCAGATAGCACAGTGAAGACTCTATCTGGGAGCTGGGTGTGGAGGTGCACACCTTTAGTTCTAGCACTCAGGAGGCAGAGGCAGGTGGATCTCTGTGAACTCGAGATCAACCTGGTCTACATAGCAAGTTCCAGGAAAGCCAGGGATACACAGTGAGACCTTGTTTCAAAACATAAAAATAAAATAGTAAAAAACCCAACAAGACTACTTGGGACCTGCCAAGTTGCCTGGAGAGTTAGCAGTGGGAACTTAGCTAACAGGGAATTACTGCTGCTTTCTATGTCTCTGTAAATCACTGGTCACCACTGACATTATTCTTCTGCTCTGCCTCAGTGCACCCACCTCTCATACGGAAAAGAATAAACACGTTAGCGGCCGGTCCACTGCCTCATAAGCTAGGTCTCACACACA
The DNA here is from genome assembly GCF_949786415.1 of Peromyscus eremicus. NCBI lineage: Eukaryota > Metazoa > Chordata > Mammalia > Rodentia > Cricetidae > Peromyscus > Peromyscus eremicus. The sequence goes on from NC_081421.1 coordinate 74,304,894, forward strand.
ACACTACATCCTACGTGCCGCCCGCCCCTGAGTCGGTGGATGGGCACTCAGTGTAAGGTAGTAACCAGTCCCTAGCCTCAGTCCTTCAACAATTGTTCCGAGCTCTACAGAGAATCGAGGTCTCTAACACACGTGCAACTTTCAACTCAAAAATGGCTTTCCCTTCTGGTGGGCAAAGACATCTGCTAGGTAACACATAGCTCACAGCATCAACTTGTCACAGCAGGGCTGAATTCTGGAATCTTACCTCCTGAGTATTGACTGGCTCCTTCAGGAGTTCCCTGGCGACCTGCCTTTAGTCCTAGAGAACCTACAAGCTGGACCTCGTGACTGGGAAGGGGCTGGGGAGGCACGAGGTGTGGAGGGTCTGTAGCGGTTTTGGCGAAGCCACTCTGCTGGGGTTCCTGAGAGCTACAGTTCTCCTTGGCTCCTGCTCAACACACAAGGGAAGATGGGTGAAAGTGGGAGAAACAAGTAAAGTCGGTGCAAACGCAGTCAGGAGACTGCAGGCTCCAGGTCAACTGTGCCCAGACCACAGGAAGCAGGAATGCTGCTTTTATAAACAACAACAGATATCATCAGAAGAAAGCTCAGAAGCCAACAAGGAAACGGAAAAAGATGTAGACAATTTTTATCAAAATGTCTCTGTCAAGTTCCCAAACACGGAGTGCTGGTGCAACTCCCATCTTACCTTGCTCTGGGGAGAGAGCCAGAGCACTGAGTGCGTCCTCCAATGCCTGGATTTGCTTAAGCAGCTTCTCACCCTTGTCAGGGAGAGCCTGGATGTTCACTGCAGCCAGCGTGCCCTAAAAAACAGATCCTATTCAAGTGGGACTGGCTTCTCAAGTTATTAAAGGACAACTTCCGATTAAAATGGCTTAGCATGCTGAAATTCTGAAACGATCTTTTAATTATGAATGTAAAATCCAGGATTAAAAAACAAAACAAAACCAACTAGCTTACTAAGCCTAAGCATAAACATAGGAAAGGCAGGTATTAAACAGCCCTCTCAGGAATTATAAATTATAAAGCCCTCTCAGGAATCTACTCAATTCTGTGAGGGTCTCCCAGCTGCCCCCAGAACACCCTGATCTTAGAGCAGTGGTTCTCAACCTTTCTAACACTGAGACCCTTTAATACAGTTCCTCATGTTGTGGTGAACCCCATCATAAAATTATTTTCATTGCTACTTCAGAACTGTAATTTGGTAGTTATGAATCGTAATGTAAGTATCTGTTTCCGAGGTCTTAGTCGACCACTGTGAAAGGATCCTTCATGACCCATAGGTTGAGAACAAGCACTTTAGAGACAAAGCACAAGTCAAGACTCGCCTGCCCTTTTTTTTTTTTTTTGGCTTTAATTATGTGTATTTGTATGTATCTGTGTGTAAGTATGTAAACATAGGTACAGGTTACCAAGGAGGCAAGAAGAGGGCATCAGATGCCCTGGAGCTGAGGTTAGGCAGTTTGAGCCACCTGACGTGGGTGCTGGGAACCGAACCCGGGTCTTCTGCAAAGGCGGTATACTCTGCAGAGCCAATACTCACCTTCTTTTGTCTCAGCTGTGCTGTAAGGTTTGCACGCTGGGCTGCTGGGTCACATGACTCTCCCTTCTTGGAGACACCCACAGCAGCAGGTGGCTGTCTTTGCACACGCTGATCGCAAAGTTGGAGGTTCCCCTTCTTCTGGAAGTCCACAGTGGAGTCAAAGAGAAGTGGGGAGCCTGGCCTACTGGAAACACCCTCATCGTCCTCGCTGTCCTCGCTGTCCTCGCTGCTGGAGGCAGCATGGCGGGCCTCTCGCAAGCAAAGCCCAGGCGCTCCCTCCTGAGAAGCCTGGGCACTGGGGGCATCTGTGCCTGTTCTGCCTTGGGCCTCCCCACTCCTGAGCTGCTCCCTGCTGAGGTGGCCCTCTTTCTGGGCTTTGCTTTCTGGGTTCTGACCAGGGACATTCTGAGGCAAAAGCTGGGTTTCCTTTTCTCTCGGAGGTTCTGGCTTGTTTGGGACATCTCGACTCTCACTCTCTGACATCTGAGGAACCACAGACGTTCCTCGGGGCGCATCTCCATGGCCTTGTTTGGAAGCCAGTCCTTCAGTCTTCTTAGTTTGGGCCTGAAACTTCGTTTTCGACCCTTGTTCTTTCCCGTCACCTCTAGACTGTGTTTCTGTCACCAGGTCAGGGGAGGGGTCTTTCTCCATCCTACAGTCAGACTTGGACTTCTGGGCTTTCTGATCCAAGAGCTGGTCTTTGTTCTCTCTCAGCGTCTTATCAGCTGTCTTTCCCTCACCATCTCCTTCGACTAACTGTTTCCAGGGAGCTGCTTTTTGGTTAGTGTTAAGCACCTTGAATGGGTTTCTTGGCTGGCTGGGAGGATGAGGAAATAACTCAGATGCCTGTGGAGGCTTGCTGGTTACAGGATATTCTTTAGGATTAGGATCCTGTGGACAACGAAAACAGTATATGGTAAGGTAAAATAAGGCCACCCTTGTATCTAAAACGCCTTTTTTGGAGGAAATGGAAAGAGCAAATGCGGTCCATGCCTAACTTCTGCATATACGAAGAAAGACGCCAAATTCACAATGACTGTTTCTTTCAGTGCCTGTTCCTCCTCTGTACCGGATCACTCCTCCTCAGGGCTCAAGGGAGGCGAAGTCTGACCCAGAGCATTTCTCTAATCTTTATGAGTACTGCACAGGAATAGGGCCTCCTCCTCTCCTATATTGAGAATTTTTAGTTTTTTAATCTTTCTTTATTGTGCAGCTACCTTTTTTAACTTCCCCCTCCCTTTCTCTATTGGGAAGATTCTTTTTTTTTTTTCACCTTTTGTTTTAGGAGCCATTGTATTAGCTGTTGTTTTTGAGATGGAGAATTTAAATTCTCCATGCTTGTGCCCTATCCTGGAGCCTCGCCTATTACTATGGGCATTATCTCCAGTCTTGGGGTATCTGGAGCCTTCTTTCAAGCCCCGCATTAGGCACCAAATGTTGGGGTGTATTTTGCAGCACAGGTCAGTTGAAGGCATTCCAAGATGAAATTTTAAGGCCTATGTGGCAGCAGGAAGGTCCAGCCTCCCTACTGGACTGAACCCCGAACAGCCATACAAAGGCGTATTTATTGAATGTTACATAAAGTATTTTTTCATACCAAGGTCCCTAATCTAATTTACATGTTTTATTGAAGGAGAGCATCATATGTTCTGACTCTAGTCCTTTATTATGTATTATTTGTAATACACAATAATATAAGAGCCTCAGATGTGCCTGAGGTGCCTTATGACCAAAGTCATGGAATGGCTATAAAGCCCCTTTAGGAAAACAATCATTATTTCCCACAAGGATTCTTCAAGGTCAAAGTACTTTAAAGAAAAGGTTGTTGAATCTAATATCTACCCCAGATAGTAACTCTGCTAAATTCCTACAACACTCATATTCTAGGAACCTTAGAGTTACATTTAGCTTATGCCAAAATCAGGTAACTGCTGGTCTATAAAAAGATGGGAAAGTTAGCCTCTTTTTCCTAAGCAGGAGGACACTGACTACTTTTAGTTTAATTTACTGGAAATTATCTGTGTGAAACAGGAGGTAAATGGTGAGGCTTTGACCACTGCATTGGCTCTTTGAGTGAGCAGTCACACGGCCCTTCGGGGCTCTCAGAGCCTGTGTGACGGACACTAGCAGTTCATGAGGACTTGGGGTACTCTCAGTCAAAGTGACTCACCACACTGTCTTAAGACGCCATACGGAAAACAGAAGAGTAACTCCTACCTGCCACGGAACGTTCCCACACCAGTGCTTCCCCTCTGCCTTACTTCTAGAGCATCGGAAGAACAACCTAATGGAGTATAAAAAACAAATAATTAAGGCTACGAAAAGTCTTTAAGAGTTTATTTTTCAATTTTTAAAAAGGGTTTTCACTTATTTTTCATGTGTATGAGTACTTTGCCTACATGTGCAGATGTGTGCCGCACTCATGCAGTGGCTGTAGAGGCCAGAAGATGGCACCGAAAGCCCTGGACCAGTTACAAGGCTGCAATTGTGAGCTGCCTGACACGGGTACTGGGAACGGAATCCATCCATGTCTTCTGCAAGAGCAGCATGTGCTCTTAACCACTGGGCATCTCTCCAAGCCCACAATGAGAGAGAGAGAGAGAGAGAGAGAGAGAGAGAGAGAGAGAGAGAGAGGGGGAGGTCTCGCCACAGCCCCGGGTGACCAAGCACATCTAGAGATCTGAATTCAGGCCTTCATGCTTGCATAGACAGCAGTTTACCTACGGAGCCATCCCCCTAGCCCTTGCAGAGGACATTTTTAAGGACTGGAAAGTCAAGAACAAAAATGATACAGTAACCAGAGAGTCTGCACAGGTTTATTCTTTTTATTCTGTATGAAGACCAAATGAAATGGAGAAAGTGATCAGCAGTGGCTGCTAAAATCAGAGAACAAAAAAACAAAACCCAAACAAACAGATACTGTGCGTGCCAGAAGGGAGGCCACAACACAGTCTGAAAAAGGAAGGTGGTAAACAAAGAAGACACTAGCCAACTGCACACTGTATCACACAGCTGACTCTTCACACCCTGGGCCTTCCAAGGCCATCAGCATCACTCTTCTAGATGAGCAGTGGAGAGAGATGCACACTGAAACGCACTACCAGGGAATGTCTGGCCATTCCAGTTCTCTTCAAGCAGCTTCTCTCAGTGGAACTGCACTCAGCTTCACCATCTCAATTCAAGCTGAAGTGGCTGGAGCTGGGTTTGAACCCCTGCGATACCACTTCACAATCGTGGGGGCTCAGATTCCCTTCTTAACCTCTCTAACAGTAGTCTTACATCTACCTGTAAAACAGAGCTACTGTAAGCAATCACAGATAGCAGACGGCCATGGAAGACAAGGGGTAACATTCTAGCTATTATCTCTGCTGCCCTTCTCCTCCACTGTGTTCATTTCTGAATCTCCGTGGTTCTTTTAATGCGAATTAGAAATGCATTGGTTGCCTTCTACCACTCATAGAGGCAGGTGTTTCTGGATCAAAAGGTAAGTGATCTTAAGTGTCAAGAGAACAAGACTGCATCTAATAAGACTTGCCAGCCCCACTCTACTAAAGGAAAACAATGTAAAAATAACTTTAAAAAAAATTCCATTTACAGGCTAAGGAGCCAGCTCAATAAATAAAGTGATTCCTTGCAAGTATGAAAACTGAAGTTCTGACGCCCAGAACCCACATAAAACCCAGGTGGGTAAGGCAGACTTAACTGTAGTCCCAGCATTCAGGAGGCAGGGACAGAGGGTCCCCCAAAACAAACTTTCTAGCTAGGCTTGCAGAACTGGTGAGCTCCAGGGTCAGTGAGGACCCTGCCTCAATATAGTAAAGTGCAGCGTGACCAAGAGTCACTCAACATCAACCTCAGGCCTCTACATATCCACACACATGCACAAACACATACCCACATACATACATATACACATACCCCCTCACATACACATAGAACAGCAACAAACACTCCATTTACAACAGAATTAAAAACAACCAGAGGAACACAGTCAGTAAAATGAGTATGAGAACTTTATAATGGAAATTATTTAAAAACAGAGAGAACAATTTAAAGTCATACTACACCATGCTCACAGACTGGAAAAGTCAATATTGATGTCTGCTCTCTCAAAACTGATCTGTGTAAATTATGCAACCTCAACAGGGTTTTCTGTAGAAATTTAAGAAGTTGAATCTATATTTGATATGCAAATACAAAGATCCCACAAATGCCAGCACAATCTTGAAGAAGTTGGAAGACATACTATTTTACATCATTAACCATGCAAGAATATGTAAATGAACCAATGGACAAAAATTAACCACCTCAGACACCAACCCAAACTTAGGGTCAACTGATTTTTTTAAACAAGGATGTCAAGCATTTCAATGTACTTGGGTTGGGGACAGAGACTCAGAACACACAAATTCTAAATCACATAGACTATTACACAAAATCTATCATGTATGATCCCTTCCTTCTCAACTAACCTTACATCCTGAAGTGTCCACTTAAGTGAGGGCCAGGGGTATAGCGAAGTGGTGGAGTATGCCCTGGGTTTGATCTCAACCAGCTAAATAAATGATCTCAACCACCAAACTAAACATTTGCAATTCTCTTAAGTGGTCATGGTACTTCATGCCTTGGTACCCAATGCAATGTATTTATTTAAAAGAATATCAAGTGTCCGGTAAGTTTCTACTCACCTTTTGATACTCATGACAAATAACTTCTCCCATCTATACAGAGTTCCCTGCCCTTAAGGGAAGCCGTACTTTATTGAGTACTTAGCATGTCAGAACTTTGCCCTCTTTCTATTAGCAGAATTGAAAGTCAACAAGTTAGTGAGTTGATATTATTAGCGATGGGACAGTTAAAGAAGAATACCAACAGAGCTGGTAATCCAGAAATTAACTACCGACTTCTCTGGATAACCAGTTGCTCGGCATTTAGCACAGTGACCCTTTAACCCAGTTCCTCATGTTGTGGTGACCTCCAACCATAAAATTACTTTCATTGCGACTTCATAAGTTTGCTACTGTTATAAATCCTAATGTATATATCCGATACATGACCCCGTGAAAGGGTCACTGACACCCCCAGGGGGTTGGGTGGAGACCCGCTGACTTAGGGAGCGACAAGGTAGACAGTGCCCAATGTGTGCACAGTGTGCTCCTCAGTAATGACTTTTAAAGAACAGCCGGGCAGCGGTGGCTCACGCCTTTAATCCCAGCACTCGGAAGGCAGAGCCAGGCGGATCTCTGTGAGTTCGAGGCCAGCCTGGTCTACAGAGCGAGTTCCAGGACAGCCAGAGCTACACAGAGAAACCCTGTCTCAAAAAAAAAAAAAAAATTAAAAATAAATAAAAATTAAAAAAGAACAATAAAAAGTATAGCTGCAACTCTTTCAGGATTAAAAAAAAGAGAGAGAGAGAAAAGTAAATTCTTCTAGATGCTCCTATAGGCACCCACCTCCATTCTTTCTTGCCCTGTGGTAGAAACAAGCCCTGAAGCTCTACCACAAAGTCTTCATGCAATAAACAGCGAGAAACAGGAATACTAGAAGGGGAAAAGAAAAAAAAGAAATTATTTTTAGGAGACAAAGAATAGAAGCCAACAGTCTGAAGTCAAATCCAAGCTTGAATTCTTATTTTTATTTATTTATTTGGAGACAAGGTCCCACTGTGTAGCCCTGGCTGGCCTGGAACTCGCTACTAAGACTAGTCTGGCCGCAAACTTATAGCAATTGGTCTCTGGCCTCTTGAGTCCTAGGATCACAAGCGTGTGTCACCACACCCACCCTAACTACAGATTTTTTACACTAAGGATTTACGTGTGGCCTGTAAATCCCATACATCATTATCCGTGTGGCTTGCAAAGGAAAGGAACTAGAGTTTCTCTTTTCCTACTTCCTAAAACAAAGCATGACAATAGTTAGGAGTTTATAATGGCCTGTTATAGGACATCTACTCTGCAATACTCCCAGGGATGACCTGTAGTTTAAGGCTGGCTATAAGGCAGGCTCACCGAGACTTCTCCTCAGGTTCTCCCATCACCCTTTATCCATCAACACCCTATTAGCTGTCATTTACTGCTACTCACTCACCTACCTCTAACAAAAATTTACTACTTGCTTCTTTGCTTGGCATAATTTTTTAATGTCCCTCCTAGCTTACAGAAGGAAAATACGTACAGTGCTGAGAGTGAACAGGTCTTAGTGAAGGTCTAAAGCATTCTCCTGTGACTCCCTGTTTTCAGCCTTCAGTCTTCTGTCAGACACACTTCAAGCCTCAAGTCAAAGTACTGTACTAGTCTGTATTGTAGTGCACCCATGTAAGTGGCACTCCATTTACAAATGCTATCACCGGCGGTAGGGGCACACACCTTTGATCCCAGCACTTGGAGGCCAAGGCAAGAGGATCCGATCTCTGTGAGTTGAAGGCCAGTCTGAGTTATAAAGTGAGTTCCAGGACAGCCAAGGCTACACAGAGAAATTCTGTCTCAAAAAATAATAATAATAATAATAAAATAAAAAAATATTAACTCTCTTTTTAGAGGGCTTATTTTTTTTTTAAATTTTATGTTTAGGGGTATTTTGTCTGCATGTATGTCTGTACACCATGTACATGCTGTGCCTGCAGAGGCCAGAAGAGGGCGTCAGATTCCCCCAGAACTCTAGTTCTGGGGGAATAGAACCTAGTGCCTCTGGAAGAGCAGCCAGTGCTCTTAAATGCTGACCCACCTCTCCAATCCCCAAGAATATTTCTCTTAATCTTGAACCAAACCTGATAGTACCATTGGTGTTTAATTCCTATAAACATGGGCAGGCTTGTGTCTCACAACATTTGAGCGGAGTACCAAATCTCAATATATTTAGAAACTGGAAATAAATAGTAAACCCTGACGCAACACAGGGGTACAAACCATAAACTCATTCTAGCACTAAAGAACTAATATCCATTATAAAGTTATGATGCTGAAAAAAATAACTTTTCTCTACAAAGTTCAACAGAAAGAGAGCAGGAAGAAATGTTAAATGTTAATTCTACTTAGAGAATGTAGTAGACACCTGGTATATAAGATTATCACAGGAGAGCAGTATTAACTTTCCTCACTTTGGAGAAGCGTGACATTTCCAGGTCTCAGCCTTAGCATCCATAGCACCTGAGGTGCGCATCGATCTCTGGGGTCTGACGTTTCTTTGAGTTTCTAAAGAAACTAGATCTCGCTGGAGGACTAACTACTCCCTAAAGAGACTGGATCTCGCTGGAGAACTGCTCCCTAAAGAAACTGGATTATTAACCTCACACCTCTTTAGATGCAGGGAAAAAAAGCAGGTATCTAACTCCTAATGTTTTTAACCTCAAACATTAAAATAAAAAGGGCGACCTAAAATTGGTGCGAAACTAGCTAATTAGTCCCCTGTTTGTCTACACTTTCTAGGGGGAGCGCAAAGGATGCTGGGACACAGGGGAATGGCTAAGTAAGGCCAAACAGGTGACTAGAGACTTGAACCTGAGTCTGGAAGGCTCTGAACATGGGAGGAATCCGCGGCCCAGGGACGTAAAGTGCCCAGGCTGGGGCACTCCGCGGAATCGGCGCCGCGCTCGAGACTTACTCGGTGGACTGCACGAAGCCGCATGTGTTCGACCGGCACACGTAGAAGCTCTTGCCCTTATTCGGGCCATCGCGGAGGCCGGTCTTTAAGAAGCAGACGGTCCCTGAGGAGACAAGAAGGTCAACAGCGGCCACTCCAGGCCAGTCCCACAGGCGCCGTGAGGGAAATCCCGACCCTCGGAGCCTTACCGTGCTGCGGACACTTGACCACTTCCATGACGCTAACTGGAAGCCCCGCACGCCGGGTTTCCGTCCTTGACCCCGCCCCCACGACGCTCCGCCTAGCGTCCGAGCCCCCTGGATCCGGAGAACCAATCAGATGGGAGATCCGCTCACCCCCAACCAATGACAGCATCCCTCAGGCTTGGCGCGCGCCGAAATCAAACTTGGGAGTCAGGGGGCGTGGCCGAGGTCCCGGGAGGACGCCGGAAGGTTCCCGGGCCTGCAAGAAAGCAAGACCCGGAGAGGCTGAGCCTGGGTGACACCCGAGTAACCGCGAGGCCTTGAGGCAGCCTGAGGGAACCTGGGCCGCTCGCTTACTCGGGAAGCAGCCGCTGTGGGCGGAGAGAGTTAAGTTTGAGGAGGCCGAGTCCTTGTAACTGCGGGAATAAATTGTATTGTCTGTAAACAGAGCAGGCACAAAGACTTCCTTACGGCCCCCGACAACCAGTGTCCCCCCGCCCCCCAAGGTCACCCGAGGTCGAAGAGGCTTGAGTGAACTTCATAACAGTTGCAGGGGGTCTCAGAACAGCTGCAAAGACTTCAGTTCCAGGCTCTGCGCCCTTTGGACCTCACAGCTGCCTCCGTGTTGGTTGAGGTTCTGAGATGTGGAAGCCCGGAGTCCGAGAGAAGACCCGGAGGAAAAACGGACCTCGCGTGCAGGCTCATTTTACTTGGTGTATTTTGCATTGTCAAGCCTTTTGAACTTATTTTGCATTTGTAAAATCGAGAGTGACGTTAAAAGAGTATTGCATTTGAAATTGTAATCATGGGGCTAGAGACGTGGCTCAGAAGTTAAGAGTGCTTGCTGGTTGTTCTTGCAGAGTTTGGTCCCTAGCACTCACTTCTGGCCTCTCACAACCACCTGTTTTGGACCCCCACACTTGTGCACACTCAGAAACACATGCACAGAATTAAAAATAAAGCACATCTTTAGAAATTGTAATCAACTCTGTTAGTGAACAGAAGGGGAGGAGTGACTGTCGGAGCCTGGTTGCAGTAGAGATGGCTTCATATTTATGTCGCAGCCGTACAGAGTGGCACACACAGTTGCTATGAGGCCAGAAAAGCTGCAATGTCTAAGAAGTCTGGGCTACATGGAGAATGTAAAATTTTAGGAGTCCAGAGGAGGGGAGACAGACTCGAGATATTATTTATGAATTAAGCAGTTCTTACTAAATAGCTTTTTTGGCGTCCCAAGAGGAGTAGGTGTTTGAGAAATACAAAGTTCATTTAATGCACATATTTAAAAACAGCTGTTCTAACCACAAGGGGTTTACTGAATAGAGAAGACTGAATGAGCCTATACCTAGTGCTTAAATAAATATGAACCTAGTGCTTAAATAAATATAGAATAGTATTTAAATGTCAGGATGAATGGAGTCAGCAGTAAACTCTGAAGAGCTGGAGGAAGACTTGAATTTCCAAGTGTATTCAGTATACCCACAGTTTGCCAATGTAATTTTATAGACGAATAGGTGAAGCATTTTCTTTATTCCCAGATTGCAATTCAAAGATGTGTATGTGCATGTGAAATAGATACTGTGTGAGGAGATGGAGACCAGAAATGCTGGGTCTGCAGGAAGAGGACCATGGTGAGTCTTGAATAATATGATTTTGAAACAAGACAAGTCCAGGTCTCAGGTGTGGCATTCTAGAGGAATCTTCCTCTGCAGCTGCCCATCCACAAAGGTCCAACTCAGCAAAAATGGACACAGAACACTTACAGCAGGGGAAACCGTGTCTTCAGTAAATTTAGGATCTGCTAAATGAAAATGTTTAGATTCCAGGTCATAGTAACAAGAGTGGGGTGGGGCAGTGAGACAGCCAAACTTATACAGGTTTTGTGTAGATAAAACCTGAAAACCTCTGGAGAGACCTCGGAGAAAGAGCTTTATAAATCTCTACTTTGAGTTGAGAGTGTAAGTTTTGGTTTTCCTAATAGTGTGATGTACTCAGAATGAATGCTTCGAGTAGATCCTACATCTAGGTGTTTTAAATGCACAGGTTAACAATCCAATAAATGATTTAAGTGTGGGCCTGACTCAGACACAGAAGTTTATGTTGGAATTATTCTGTAGCTGGATTGTGACAATGATGGCACTAAAAAAAAAAAGCTATTTATTTATTTATTTATTTATTTATTTATTTATTTATTTATTTCAAGGTAAGACTCTTAGGATTAGCTCAACCTGATCTAGAACTGGATATGTCTCCTGCCTCAGCCTCCTGAGTGATGAGTTTATAGGCATGTATCCCCAGGCTTAGAATTGTACCCTGTAAATAAGTGAATCCTATGAGATCTAAATTAGGCCTCAAGAAAGCTGTTTTTAAGGATGTGTAAGTGGTAAGTAAATGGCAGACATGTTAACATCCTTGGGAAATAGCCTAGGGGTTGAAGAACTGGGGAGTAGAAACCCTTTCATTTCAGATGGTGTTGATCCATTTCTCTAACCTGTGAAATAAAACCCAGGATGATCCACGCATTTTAATTCCTGAGGAAATGAAAACAAATCTGCCTAGCGGTGCTATGTTGGCTGGCATATGTTAAACGTGTTGGGCATTTGTTAGATTCTGAAGGTGAGAGGAGCAGCCAAAACAGTACCCCCTTGACATCCCTGTCAGCATCATTTAAAAGTAGTCAGCGATTTAAATTTTCAAGTCATTTGTCAGACTCTATGGTTCTGCCAGTCTTGTGTATTATATGTGTGCTCAAATGTGATTTTCCAGCCAGCTGCCAGTTCTAAGTTCCCTATTTGGTGGGGTAGGGGTGAGGAAGCAGTTCTGGGAGGCCTAGAGTATGCTAAGTACTGAAACACTGAATTACTAGTAGCACCTTGTCTGACACCTGATTTGCTGAACCTCTGAGGCATTTGGACTGTTGTAGGCTGAGCGCCTCATTCTACCTGGCAGGGAACAGATCTTTGCTGTACAGCACATTCTGGGAAGGGAAGCTCTCAGATCTCAGCTTTCTCTGAGGTATGTTCTAAAATCAGGGCTTTTACCGAATAACTGTGCTTAGTGCTCCCTACTACCCAAGCAACACATATTCTTTACTCCCAGTCTTAAAGACTTAGGATAGACAGGTCTGGTGGCTCACCCCTGTAATCCCAGCATAAAGAAGGAGAGTTGTCCTCAGTTCAAGGCAAGCCTGGGCTACTCAGAGTACCAGGCTAGCCTGAATTATACAGCAAGACGTCTCAAAAGGAATGATTAGGATCTTGTCTCACACACACAAAATGATTAGGGTGCTAAACTAAACTTGAAAAGTTTTAAATTTCCAAAGGCATTCAGTGACTCAGATATTTCACCTGCATTTCATCAAACATTTGGGTGTTTGCTGTGGCGTGCAGATAGACGGCTTAACAAATGGAAGACCAAATAAAACAAAGTCCTGCCATTTTATAAATAATCACTAGGTGGCAGCATATTAACGTGAAAGCCACGCAGAAAGCCTGCCCCGCCTGTGCTTCATTCTTTTTGCTTAAAAATCTGTACTGCTCCCTCGATTTCGTTTTTTTTGGTGCCTTCCCAATATATGAGAGTTTTAAACTTGTCCTTTGTCAAAGGCACAATCGAGATGTTACGGTGGGCAAAAATCTTTATATTCTAAACTGTCAATCAGTTTGACAAATGCTTTTGTTGGGCCAAAATTTTGCAGTATTAGATTCCAAATTTCACTGTTCTTAAAATACGATGCCGAGAGTTGTTCAAAGCAATTTCCTCTCCTTGTATACAATTCCTTGTAGTGTTTTTTTTAATGTATAGAGTTGCATGTTTGGGGACATTTTCTGTGTATAGTATAATGTGTATGTGCATATGTGTGTGCGTGTGTGTGTGTGTGTGTGTGTGTGTATGTGCATGTGTGTGTGTGTGTGCATATATGTGTGTGTGTGTATGTGTATGTGCATATGTGTGTGTGTGTGTGTGTGCATGTAGAGGCCAGAAATTGACATCAGCTATCTTCTAGTTGTTCTCTGCCTTGTGTTTTGAGGTAGAGTCTCACTGAACCTGAATCTTACTGGCTGACCAACAAGCTCCAGGGATCCCCCTGTCTCCAGGCACAACCTGGCTTCTAAGAGTGCTGGGGATCCAAACTCAGGTCCTCATGCCTCCATGACAGGAATTTCACCAGCTGGGCCCACACCATAGCCTCTCCCCACAGTTTTAGACCATTTTTAATCATCCTGAAGATTCCTTCAATCTAGTGGTCATTTTTGCCTTCTGAACATCATATATAAGTGTCTTTAAAACTGGGAGTAAAGAATGTGTGTTGCTAGGGTAGGAGGGAGCACTGAATGTGGTCACTGGAGTCACAGAGCATGTTGATTGCTCGATTGCTCCTGTCTTCTCACAGGGTGCCTTTGAGGTTCATCTGTGTTGTCTGGTGTTTCAGTGTTCCACTCCTGTTTACTGGTGAATAACATTCCTCCGTATTCATTTGCCAGTGGACAGACATGTGGGTGCTTGTCCCTTTGGGGTCACTGGGAATACTGTTGCTATGAACGTTGGTTGACATACACGTCTCCAGATGGGCTTTGTTCTCATTCCTCTTGGGTAGATAATTGTGAGTGAAGCTTGGTCAAATGGTGGATTAACTTCCTAACAAATCTCCAAAGCACTTCCCAAGCTGGCTGCACCCTGTTATTTTCCTACTAGCAGTACATGAGGTTCCCCTGCTCACCACATCCTCGCCGGCACTTGGTATTATCTGTCCTTTTTAATCATTGTCATCCTAACAGGCATAAAATGGTATCTCACTTTTCTTTTAATTTGTATTTCCCTGATGACTATTGATGTTAAATTCTTTTTCATGTGCTTTTGGGGCCACATTTTCTCCCTGTTTAAATGGTCTTGAAAAGATTTTTTCCATTAAAGGTTTATATGAGAGTTAAACCAAAACCAAAGTAAGAGTGGCATTAATCCAAGGACATCAGAGAAACAATAATGGTTTGTATAATGTTACACATCAAAATTGTTTGTGTATTCTGACTATAATCATGCCAATATTTGGAGACATCAAACTATAAACTTTTAAAGCTCTGTATTACATGGCCCTGTTTCTATCCCCTGGGAAGTTGGGTTGGCAGATCTGTGCTGTTTTACTCTCTATAACTAGCTTGCATTGCTCTTATGACTTAAAAAAATCCAATAATGCCATTAAAAGCAAGTTCACAGGGAAATATGACAAAGAGAATGTACCAGAAAAATAATAATCGTGATTATGGAAGATGGCAGGAGTTGAGGTGCCCTCCCCCATTTTTCATTCCCATGTAATGTACACTACCATGGAGTGGCCTTGCGATACAATCTCTGTGCCTCCCTCATAAGCTTTATGCATGCTTACTTCTCAGCCTGACTGTTGAACCCTTTCCTGTAGTTAACCCCTTCTTTTTTTGATTCCCTTTATTTCCCCCACCCTCTTTTTGATATCTAATTTCATCCTTTGAACCAAGTCCTTTCTCCTTTTTGCTTATCTCCAGGCTAGTCATTTTGCTTAATTCTAACTATATTCTCAGTCCTAGTTTCCAACGTTCCTAAGAAGCAGGAACACTCCTCACTGCTCCTCTAAGGCTCTAACCGTGCTACACACAAAGATGACCAGGACAAGAAGACCGCTGTGGCTGTGTACAAGTTGCCCTGAGTTGCCTTTCCTCTGGGTGGTGACACATGGCACTTGGACCCAGGCTAAGTTTTCCTGTTGAGCAGGAACATGCTACCCCGTGTTCGGAAGATTCACCACCTCTGAGCCTCCCCGGATGCTGGGATCTCAGTGGCCGGGAAGACCTGCACAGATCTGATGATGCTTTCCCACAGCTTCTTCACGGGTGCATGTAGGAGCTGGAATAGAGCAGTCTTTGCATTGCACTGCTATACTTCAGAGCAAAATGCTCTGAAATGGTCCACCCACCGCTGAGCACTTAGCCTTATTTATACTCAGCACTTTGACCACTTGTGGGTCTCTGCATTGACTGCGACCCACTGCAAAAGGAAGCTTCTCAGACCAAAGTTGAGAGCAGCATGAATCTATGGGGATAAACAAGTATTTACAGTGCAATTTGACAATGGGACCATTCGGCAACACAACAGCAGTAGCTTCTCCTCTAGGACATAGGGTTGCCCCCAGCCATGGACTTTTGACCAGGTTTACAGTACCACACGTGAAGTCTTCCCTGTGGATCAGGCCTCATAACCAATCAGAAAGCAGTTGGCTATTCCCCAGAGAGTCATGCTACACTAGTTCACCAGTGGGCACATTTTTCCAGGCAGGTTGATATTGTAGCATGCAGGGTCCAGTGCTGGGCAAGACCATTGATGTTTTTCTCCCCCCAGCAGCCTACATAGCACCTTCTGGCACTGTTGTAAGCTAGTCGGCAGGGAAAACCTTTCCTGGTTAGTTGAGATTGATTTCTCTGTGTCCTGCATTCAAAGTGAATATTATCTTCAGCAATAGGGTCTTACCACGTAGGTATGACGAGCAACGGAGAGCAATGCTATATTTTTTCTTGGGTTGGAAGAGCATAGGTTTCCACATAGCTTTTCATACACTGTTCCGTGTTGGTTAACCCTTCCGCCAACACCTCATTTCCCCACCCCCACCTGCCTCCATGCTGAACCATCCCTCCCCCTCTCTACTTTCATTTTACTGCCCCCCTCCCTTACTTCCTATCCCTCCTCCTTAAGATGTCCACCCTCCAGTGGCCTGTTTCTAGTTTCCTGGCGTCCGCATGTACCCCAAGTTAAAAATACAAACGATTTGCAGCTAGAATCCACACATGAGAGATCACATGCCACGTTTGTCTTTCTGTGCCTGGGTAGCCTCAAAATTTTTCCAGTTCCATGCATTTACCTACAAATATCATGATTTCATTTTCCTTTACAACTGAATAATACTCCATTGTGTATATGTACCACATTTTTTTCTTATCCATTTGTCAATTGATGGTATCTTGATTGATTCAATTGCCTAGCTACCGTGACTATAAGGAACTAGCTATAAGGAGCATGAATATGTAGTTATCTCTATAGTAGGATATAAGTCCTTTGGGTATATTCCCAGGTTCAGGAAATGTCAAGGAAGAAGCAACAAATAGAGAGGAAAACCATGAAATGCAGACTTTTGGTCACGATATGACTGTTATTAATCATAGCAGCCGTGGTTACCTGTACAAGATTGAGCCAGTCTAACATAGATTGGGGAGGAGGCTGAGGCCCCACTGCCATCAGATGGGCTGTTGGCAGTTGATAGCTACTGTGGGAGAGAAAGTCACCGTCCTTTGAGGACCTGGCCACTGGTAGGTTGTTCATGCACCCAGTGGATGATCCCACACCTGCATATGGGCAGTACTAGTTGCCCTTGGAGGAGAAGGATAAATCTTCTCTTGGGTTCAGAGGATGTGGCCCAGCCCATGTTTCCTTCCTACCTACTGAATCCTGCCCCTTGCTTGCCACATGCCTGTCCCACCTGACTTCAATTCCTCTAATGCCAAACCTCTTCTGCTCTTAGGCCTCTGTTCATTCATTACCTATAGCTGGAGAGTTTCTCTCCAGCTCCCGCCAAGTCCCGGCAGTCCTGCAGCCCACTTATAAAATAAACACACAGACTCTTATATTATTTAAACTGTTTGGCCTAATGGCTCAGGCTTGTAGCTGTCTGGTTCTTACATCTTAAATTAACCCATTTCTATAAATCTATACCTTGCAATATGGCTCGTGGCTTACCAGTATCTTACGTGTTGGTACTCATGGCAGTAGCTGGCAGCATCTCCTGACTCAGCCTTGCTGTTTCCAGAAATCTCTTCTCTGCTTGTCCTGCCTATACTTCCTGCCTGGCTACTGGCCAATCAGCATTTTATTTATACAGAGCGATATCCACAATAATTACCATCAGCCCCCACTGCTTTTCCCAGTTCTTTAAAGGCCCAGCCTCTCACCCTGGAGGCCTCAGCCTAAGCAATGCCTCCACCACGTTTGCCCTGTGTACATCTCCACAGAGCTCCTTCCCCGCTGTTCTCTCTGGAGAGTCCCATTCGTTTCTACACAGCACTATGCACATAGTTGTCTGCTTGTCTGTTCATTGACCATCTCTTCCATCAACTAACTTAAGTGCCAAGGTCAGAGACTCATTGTGCTCAACACTTTTTCTAAATGCTGGTCATAGAAATTTAGTATAGACCTGCTACATGGGTGAATGAAACCAGAGTGGAAGGATCCTTAATATCACTTAATGTGTCCTCCGGTCCCTTCCACAGCATCCCTAATGGATGTGGCACAGAAACTCCTGGTCACAACCAGTTCTCTATTATTATTATTACCACGTGTCAGTGACCTCTAATGCCTGCTGAGAAGGAATCATTCTGTCTGCAATGTACACCTTCTTTTCATTTGAACTTACACAGGGTACAACAAGTCTTTTCTTATGTAACTTTAAAATAGTCTAATGTGGTCATTTTATCCTCTTCACATATCTCATGCATTTTTTTTTTCTCCAGAGAAGCCGCTCCAACTCCACAGTTCTCTCCCCTGTGAGCCCCCACAGTAATGTTTTTCAAGGGCTATTTGCTCCATTTATTTCAGGCATCTCAAATGAGAGTACTGCGGGGTGGTTATCTCCTTTATTTTGGCTCTGACCAGTTTATTATGCGGCTCCTCCTCTCCCATCTCTTTATAGCAAATATGCCATGCTCGTAATTTATATTGAATATGCAATCAACCCAGACCATAGCTTTCATATTTCACCCATGGACTCCAGATACCCAGTGCTTCTAATTTCCTCGAACTTCACCATGGATTCTGAATTTCATCTTGTTAGTTTGAGCTGTCCTTCCAGCTTGTCCATACCTCTTTGGGTCGTATTTCTCAAGGCTGACTTATTAGTGCTCCCTCCTGACGGAGCACTCGACAAGCCTAACGTCTTTGCCTTCAGCCACACTGTCTATAAGAATGCCCAGCCAGGCAGAGCATTCCTCCAGGTAAACATGACACCACAGTCATTCAGTCAAGAGCGGAGTTCCACAGCGTTCACTCTGTTACCGTTCATGGATGCTGCCTTATCATTGTCCCCTGATTGGTCAGAATTATAACAGAAAAGAAAAGGAGCCTAATCTTGCCTGGCTTTTATTTTATTTTTTTATTATTTATTTATTTTTGATGAGTGGCACAGGACAGGCCCAGAGGCATATGGCTCTTGGGGACATAGATCTTGCCTATACTAGGCTGGTAATTCATTCGGCCACCTCCTCTCCTGTCTCATTGATTTTCCTCACACCTATCACGTCTTACCTCTCCCTTTTGGTCTTCTCTCAAGGTTTGTGTGCATTTATGAAGGCTAGGAAGAGTCTGATTAAGGGATTTGCTACATGAGCTCACAGTGAGAAGAGTTAGCTATTTTCATGCGATCTGAGGCCACCTCCTTAAGGACCACAGAGCAGAAGTCCTGCGGAACCACACAGTCCAGCTTCCCTCCTCAGTTCCTCTTCAACACTTCCTCACCCTGTTTCCCGGGCTGACCTTATGTCTTTCTAACCAGAAACCAACAGTTTTGTGTCCATCCACAACAGACACTGTCTACTACTCCAGCGAGGCTGTAAGGCCACCTCAGCTCTGTGAACACTTGCTGCCTCTTCCTCTCAGGCTATCTGAAGGACTTCTTCCTAAAAGCTTGTGGTGTACTTCTCACCACAAGGCCCATCCAGAGCTACCCATGCTGCTGGGTGGGAATCAGAGAGCCTGAGAGGGGACAGGGGAAGAGTGGTTCTTCCCTCTGTGGGCTGTGGGCTGTTATTTCTGCTTTCTCGCCCTTCTGGACTAGCTGTCCTTGTTTCTTCTCTTCCATTCCGTCCACTCCTGCTTGTTTGTCTACCCCTCCCCCACCCACGACACTTCTCCTTCAGCGCAGAGCAGATGAAAGCAGCGTTGCTGAATGGCTGTGGTGGGAGCCGTTGCATCCTGGTTCTCTGTGTCCCTACCCAGAGCTTTGCATGCCTCCTTAAGCAATCCCTCTGCATCCTTAAACTTTTTCATGATGACACCATTCCTGCCACTTCAGTAATTGCTTATTTCTCATGGAAGAGCTGGAGCATGGCTAAGTGGCAGGTGGGGAAATTTTGCTCACTTCATTTGACTGATTTTGCTTTTAGGTTGTACACGATATGCATGTGTGTGTGTGTGTGTGTGTGTGTGTGTGTGTGTGTGTGTGTGTGCTCAGACAATAAAACATACCAAGCCTATAGCACGTAAATAGCTTACTTCCACTGAAAACTGTTATCAGACTTGAAGAACATTCATCTAGGGTAAATACAAGATAAACAGCTCATTGATTATCCTGACAATTCTGCTATCACATTATGTTCCCCACAGTTCACACGCCGAAGCCGATATATTGGTATTTAGAGACGGGGCTTTAGGGAAGTAGTTAGGTTTAGATGCGTTTCTAAAGGTGAGACTCCGTGGCGATTATTGATGCCCTCCCCCAGAAGACACAATAGGGCTGGGGAGAGTGTGCAGTGGGTAAAGTAGTCCCCACGCAAGGGTGACGACCTGAGTTTGGATCCCAGAACCTAGGGAAAAGCTAGAGGCAGTAACACACTGTAATACTGCATCTGTAACACCAGTACTCCTCCAGTGAGATGGGAGACCGAGGTGGGAGACTCCCTGGAAGCTTGTGGACCAGCTGGTCTGGCATATGGGACTGCAAACAAGACACCCTCCTCAAACATGTTGGGAGGCAGAATTCAACACCCCAGCGCTATCCTCTGACATCCACAAGTGTGCCATGGCATACACGTGCCTGCATGAGAGAGACAGAGACAGAGAGAACAGAAAGATTGTTCTTTGGCCAGAGAGCACCCTGAGGAGGAAGGTAACTCATCTACAGGCCAGGAAGAGGCCTCAGCTGACAGTGGATCAGCACTGATCTAGGATTCAGGCTTGAGAACTGTGAGAAAATAAATTTCTGTTATGTCAGTCAAAACGCCTCTGGTGTTTTCCTCTAAGCCCAAGCACACCGATACAAATTCCCAAACTAACTGTTCACTACCTACCCCAGCATATGCTTCTACATACAGTGTTTTCCAAATGTGCCATTTGCACTCAAATCTACATGTAAATTGAATTAGCTAATTAATACAGGTATAAAGTATCCCAGGATAGGAGTCTCCAGTGACTCCATTTCTCATTATTTTCCAGGTATTTATATCTTGGCTTTGAACTCCTGAACTAAAGCACACTGGCTTGCTGTTTAACTGAAAAGTGCCCAGACCACATTATCTCAATGTTCCTCCATTCCCCTTGCCCTAGTAGCTAGATTCTTTCCTGAACCCTTCCCTCCATTCACCTCCATGGCTGAGAACGGACAACAATCCCGTTTTGTGACCGCGTCTACACTTGTGTTCAGATCCCACATCTTGCTCTCTCCATCTTTCTCTTTCGGGCATAGAAAGCATTAAAGCAGGAGCCAGTCAGTGATGACGACATTGCCCAGAGACACGAATGCCGACTCCATCTCATCTTAAGCCTCACACTGAGCTCTGGCAAGTCAGGGACATTAACTTCATTTCGTGGATCTTAAAGGGGCCGAAGATCAAAGTGGTTGGTGAGAAGAAGTAGCAGTTAGTAGCTTCAGTCTGCCTTCTTGAAGCTTGCTTCTTTGTGAGGGCTCCTGTGTTTACCACGTCTTTTGTGAGGAAGGACAAACTACTAAATGGGGCAGGTGCCATCTAGTCTTGGGCTGACACATGGGAAGCATGATGATGAATGGTGTGCGCGTCATGCTTTGCTGAATGCCTTTCCTCACTCAAGCACCACAGGTAGACTTCTAAGCACCTATGTGCCAGGACCTGGCTCTGGGCAGACCTTACTCACATTGGAAACTAAGCCCCGCTGTTTCAGATGCTTGTGGCTCCACGCACGTTTTTGCCCTCAGTGGAGCTGTTCTCTGCGCACAGAATTGCTATTTGTCAGCTTTAGGGCTTAGAAGGCATTTGAACCGTGCTTAAGGGAACGCTGGCCATTCTGATGTCAGCACACCCTTTTATGGAGCAGGTGGTATCTTGAGCAGTGACAGCCAGGGACCCCTCAATTTTCTGCAGCCAGCAGGGTGGTACAAATAGCTGCTGCCAGACAGGCCATGAAACGATGTGAAGACTCCCTAAAGACAGACTTGAGAACTTGTAGCGTCTGCCTTCAGTGACAGGAGACCATCACAGAACTCACTCTCCTGGATCTGTTTAAACTGCTTCATAAGGCAACACAGAGTGGCTGTGTACTCAACATGTGTTGGGCTGATAGGAAGTATGTGGAAGTCAGGGCTGAGTACAAAGGGCTCCCCTGCTCCCCCAGGCCAAATTCTGTTCTCTCTTCAGAGCAAGCTGGCACTTAGAAGGTCCTGGGACCTATCATGGCCGTTCTCCCGGTGTTCTTGTTACTCTAGTAGTACATATGTTCATGAGAGGGTGGAGTCCCTGCAGATGGCCAAAGCACACTGTAACAGAGGGAGCACTGCTTTTGGAGTCATAATCCATAGTGATCATAAAACGGAACTGTGTTTCCCTCTTTTTATACTTGTGATGGATAATTGTGTCTCAACTTGATCGGGCTAAGGAATGCCCAGATAGCTAATACAGTGTTGTTCCTGGGTATGTCTGGGAGGATGTTGCAGGAAGAAATGAGCAAGTAAATGATAAAGATCAGCCCTGTGGGCTGGAGAGTTGGGTCAGTGGGTAAGAGCACCTGTTGCTCTTGCAGAGGACCCAGGGTCAATTCCCAATACTCACATGGTGGTTCACAACCATCTATAACTCCAGTTCCAAGGGTTCTGACATCCTCTTCGGACCTCCATGATCACCATGCACACCAGGGTTGTACATAAATACATGAAAGTAAAACATTCAGTACACATACAATAAAATAAACTAATCTAAAAAAAAATAAAAAGATCAGCCTCCAGGTTTGTAGCTACAAATGATTACCTGCACAAATAGAACAAGAAACCTGAGAGAGGGCAAATCCTCCCTTCTTGAGGTGGGCTATCAATCTTCTGCCCTTGAACAGCCGAGCTCTCGGTCCTTGGGGCTGCAAGGCCTACATGTCTTTGCCCTTCAGATCTCAGGCCTTAGGCCTCAGTGTGGGAATCACTGCATCAGCTCCCCTAGTTTCTCAGGCCCCTGGACCCTGATTAAACCACACCATTAGCTTCACTGAGCCTCTGGCCTGCAAATATTGTATTAGGGCCTCGCTGCCTCCGCGACGGTGTGAAACAATCCCCAGAATAAAATTCCTCTTCCGTCTCTGTCCGGGTCCCGGTGTTTCTGTTTCTCTGGAGAGCTCTGACTGGTGCTGTTTTCTTCCCAGTGTTGTCACAGAAATTTAATCCTTCTAAACACACGATCGCTGCTCAATGAAGTAAGCGTTCACTGCACTTTCCTCTTGGCTGAGAGAAGGAGCCTGGTCAGCAACTCCTGCAGGCCTGACTCTGAGTGTAAGCCTTGTCACCCAGTCAGTACCACAAGATGCTTAGGACATGTGTGTCCCTCATCATTTCTCTTCTATACTAAGATTCTACAAGGTTGGTGATCTCTTTGATTCTCAATTTTTAATTTTAATGATATTTAATTTATCATTTTATCGTATGAAATGTGAGATAATTTTTTAACACATTATTTCTAATTACTCAAACATAATTCACTAGAAACATTCTCTCCTGAGTACAGTAGCAGCAATAGTAGAAATTAGGTAAATGTATATGTGTCGATTTATTTCTGGTCTCCAGTTCTGCTCTATTGTGTTCTTTCTTTACATGGACATATTTCAGATGGTCTTAATTACTGTAGTTTACAGAATTTCCTGGAATCTGATAATGTAGTTGCTTCAACTTTTTATTTTTAATATGGTCTTCTTGACCCCAAATAATTTGTACTTTTATTTAGTACGAGAATGTTCATGTTGATGCCTAAAAATAGCCTGGAATTTGAGTCAGGATGCCATTAAGTGTGGCACTAATGAAGTTTGGGGCTTGAAAGTATCTATTATGAAGGGGGGCTTCTCTGAGCGTTGCAGGGTGTTCAGAGAATACCTGCTCTCTTATTCACCAGCACTGTGACTCCAAAAATGTCCCCGTGTACTGCCAGACAGTCTCTAGGGAGCAAATTTGCCCCCTTCCTGCATTGCTAACAGCTCCTTTACATCAGTAGATCAACTCAAAGATAACTGACATGTTAATGATGCTGAGCCTTTTAACTATGAAAATAGACTGTATAATAGGTCTTTTTCAGCCCAGCAACATCTTACTTATAGTTTCAAATGTAGACTTCTACATATTTTCTTAAATTTATTCCAAGGCATTCAATGTTTTATTCTATTATAAATATAATTTCTAAATTATTTGGTTTCAAACTACAGTTCATTTTTTTTATATTGCTCTAGTACCTGATTTGAGTTTTCTGCAAATGTAATCAAGTCACCTGAAAATAAAGACACTTTGCTTTCTGTTTCAACTGTTTTGTTTTTTATTTCTTTGCCCTGTTGTCTTGTTGTGAAGTAAGCCCACCAGATACCACCATATGGACACTCGTAAAGAGGAAAGGAAAGTCTTTACTGCCAGCCGACAGCTGCATGGGGAACTTGCCCAAATCATGCAGCCCCAAGCTTTATAGCTCTTTGTCTTTTATGCACAAAAAACTACATCCTGGTGGGCACACTTCCGGTAGCACAAAGCAGAACTTCAGAACCAAAAAAACAAGGTTAGTTACTACATTGAGGGACTTTCCTGGGATGATGGTCTAGGACTTTGTTCTGATTTTGCCAGGTGTTGGGGCCTATGTGATGGGTTTTAAGGTCAGAATGGTGCCTCCAGCGTGGCATCAGTAGTTAGTGCTAAGACCTGGGGACCTGTTACAGTATTGCATTTCGAGAACTTTCAGTCTGGTTTTGAAGAGGCATAGTGCAAGTTGACATCCCATCGCATTCCTGACAGGCAAGAAGCACTCAGTGCTCTGTAACTGAATCTGACACCCTTTGTTAATTTGAGAAAGCTCCCCTCCATTGTCTGTTTTCTGAGAAATGTGTTGGACATGAGCCCTAGAAACCACTAAATCTTTCCTTGAACCTACTGGGATGATGAAGAATTTTCTCTATATTCTGTTAACACAGTGATTTACATAAATTGAATTTTGCATGGTAAGCCAGTTTTGCATTTCTTAATAAAACAGGCACAGTGGTAAATTGTGATTAGATCATGGTTGACTGTAATTTGATGTATCATTGAAGTCTACAGAGCATAGTCAAAGTTGTTCTTAATGCTTTTTTGTTTTGTTTTGTTTTTGAGACAAGGTCTTATCATGATCTCCTTATAGTCCAAGCTGGCCTCGAACTTGAAATCTTCCTGCCTCCACCTCCTGAGTCTGGAACTAGAGGCATGTACTACCATGCTTGCCTTTTTTTTTTTTTTTTCTTTCTTTGAAACAGGGTCTCCCTGTATAGCTGAGACTGACCTCGAACTCATGGTCCTCCTGCCTCCATTTCCCAAGAGCTGAAATTACAAGCATGTACCTTGACACCTGGCCTAAGCAATGGTTTCCTAAATAGCATATAAAATACAGCATTTGTGTGATTTTTTCGTTGTTATTGTTCTCAAAGCTACTGCATGAGGAAAGAGATACTCTTTAGGAATATGACACCAGAGTAACAGGATAACAGGATAAGAGTCAACTTTGGTGTTTTATCTTATACTTTTCAGCACGTGTGTATGTGTGTGTGTGTTCCTATGCATGTGTGTGGTCATATATAGGTGGAAGTTGGAGGTCAAGTTCAGATGTCTTTCATCAGCAGCTGTCCACCTTGAATTTTGAGACAGGGTCTCTCTCTGATTCAGCTAGTCTGGATGGCCAGTGAGTGCCAGGGATCTACCTGTTTCTGCCTCCCCAGTTGTGGAATTACAGGCACATGCCACCAAACCAGGTCTTTTTTTTTTTTCTTTTTTATGTGGGTTCTGAGGCTGCAGCTCATGTCCTCAAGCTTACCCAGAGAAACCTTTACCATCTCAGCTATCTCTCAGCCTCCCCACCACACTTTCTAATGTGCTAAAATCGACATACTGTTCTTCCCATGTAAGTGCAGGCTTCAGGCGTATTAAGTCCGAGCACATGGTTCAGTCACCACCATCCAGCTCTACTGAGTTTTTCATCTTCCCAAATCAAGGCCCTCTAACCAGTTAAACAAGTATCCCGTACTGTCCCATCACTTAGTCCTGGGAAACACTGTTCTGCTAATGAATCCTATACATTTATCCATTTATGATCGAGATGCTTCACTTACAAGGTCTCCAAGTTTCATCCACATTGTAGCATGTGTCATAATGTTCCTCCTTTTAAAAGAATGACTAATATTCTATGCTATAAATATATATATGTAATATCCTAATTTATCCATCTATCCATGGACGTTAAATTGCCTCAGACTTTTGACTATCGTGAATGCTGCTGCTATGAGCATGGGTGTACAAAATCTCTTCATGTCCTTGCTTTCAGTGATTTGGGTATACACTCAGAAGCAAAGTTACTGGATTATAGGGTAATTGCATTCCTACTTTTGCAGTAAGAGAATGTAAATAAGATAGGGAAAATAAATGAAAGGAATTGCCCTGTTGCTTGTTCATAGCAGCTACGCTGTTTCACATTCCCAACAATGGCGCTCAAGCTTTCTATCTCATGTGTTATACAAAAATTCATTTGTGATCTGCGATAGACCTGCTTTTGAATGATAAAATAGCAAAATAGCCGGGCATGTAGCCTTGTGATCAGTGAATGTAGTCATGACCTTGAGATGCTGTTTTGATGGTGGAATTTTGGTATCTGTTGATAGCCTCGGGATGTGATGCAAGATTGCAAAGGATTGAATCCATCCTCTAAAACCTTTTAATTCTTTGCACAATTATCTCATATATTACCTTGGCTCTGAGTGCCTTTAAATAGAAATGCACGTTCCAAATACCTCTGTCTGCATTACTCCCTAAGGACTCTCCTCAGACAAATTGTTTTTCTTTTAATTTACCTGCTTAAATCTAAGTTGATGATCCTTGGTCTATAGTATTATCGTACCAAGAGCTATTAGTGGTATGTGTTTCAATTAGGGACTCATTGCACACACACGTGTTTGTGTTATCAGAGGACATACCTTGCTAGTGTCATAGTGTATATCTGTTCTATGTGCCCAGGACTTTCAATGACTAGTTTCTGTGAGAGAAACTAATTTCATGAGATTAGTTTTGTGAGATTTCATGAAGTATGAACTGTCCTTGACCTCATCCTGCAGTTGAGGAACTCCTGATCCTCCTGCCTCCACCTCCCATGTGCTGGGACTACAGTGTGAGCCCCAATGTCCTGTGTTCACAGTGATCAGTGTTGTAACTAATAACCAAAGTGTTGAAAGTCCCTCACTTTGAAGAATGGCTTATTCTGTTCAGGGTAAAAGGGAAGGCCATCAGCAGTAGACTCACACCAGTGATAAGGGGCAGGTTCCGTGTTATCGGGTCTCTCCATGTAGTGCTATGCATGACATCAGGCCACATAGAAATGCTTCCTGGCAGCAGTCCCATGTGGGAAGATGACCCAAGAGAAGAGCAGGGGCACTTGCAATCTCAGTTTCCAAAGAGTTTGCAGAGGGAGTAGGGAGCTCTCTGAGATTCTGTCTTGTATCACACACAACTCTATCTGAATATCATCCAGTTTAGAACATGCAAACTGTAGTAGTCTGAAAGAAAATGGTTCCCCAAAGGGAGTGGTATTGTTAGGAGGTGTGGCTTTCTTGGAGTAGGTGTGGTCTTATTGGAGGAAGTGTGTCACTGTGGAGGCAGGCTTTGAGGTCTCATACTTGCTCAAGATACTGCCAAATGTCCCAGACCACTTCCTGTTGCCTGCAAAATGTAGGATTCTCGGCTATTTCTCCAGCAACCTGTCTGCCTGTGTGCCACCATGTTGCACCATGATGATAATGGATTAAACCTCTAAAAATGTAAGCCACCCCAATTAAGTGTTTTCCTTTATAAGAGTTGCCATGGTCATGGTGTCTCTTTAGAGCAACAGAACCCTAGCTAAGACACAAAAGAATAAAGAGTACAGCTTTCTCCTAAGACTTTGTGTGGGCCTCAAAAATATTGAGGTCAGTTCAAGGAATGAGTCAGGATCACAGAAAAGGAAAAGGCTTTCACAGTAAAAGACACACAACTAGAAACACAGTTGGGACTCGGTGAGTAATTTGTTATAGATGGAACACAGAGTACCAGAGAGGGACCAGAGTGAGATGAGTTATGCAAGGATCCTATTATTTCATGTGCACAGCAGAGTAGGAACCCTCCACCCGCTGCCTCCCAGAAAGAACAGCCTCGGACTTCCACACACTGGTGACGATAGCATGTAAACTTCAGAATCACAGGCCTTACCTAATGTGGTCTTTTGTCTGAACAAAACATCTCCATTTGGTAGGTGGTCCAGAAGAGACCTTGGTTTCCTAGGTGATGTGGTAGAAACTTTGCATTTCTAACAGGCCAATTAAATGTAAAAGTGAGTATAAAAAAGATAAATGGAGACAGGCATGATGGCACACACCTGTAATCCCAGCATTCAGAAGGCCAAGGCAAGAGGATTATAATGATGGGCTAACCTGACCTACATAAAAAGATCCTATCTCAAATAAAAAGATGAACAAAAAGCCAGTTGAGATAGCAAATGTAACTGTCTGCTATTTCTGTACATATTAGGAGAAAATTAACTTAACATATACATATTAAACTAAGAAGAATCCCAAGATATGCCATTGTATTTAACAATTAATATTAACTACTTTGTGACCTTCACTTAAAATTTCTTTTCTTTTCCCCCTCTTCTTCTTTTCATATTTCTTTATTTCTAGTCTCTGAGTCAGAGTCTTGCTCTGTGGCCCGACTTTGCCTAAAACTTGAAATTTTCTGATAACTTTGTTCTACACTCAAAGCATTCACAAAACTGGTGCCATCTCCATTATTCATGGTAGGAAAACCAAGGTTGCTCTCCAGCCAGCTGCCCTGTTTCATTTTGGTACCACTGCCTTCCCAGTCCAACTTAAGCCAAAGTCTTCACTTGTCCTTTTCACATCCGGAACATTCACCCTCTCCTTCCCTGCTGAGAAGTGCTCACTGGCTGGCCAGTGGCCACTATTAAACCCAAGCATCTATGCACATTTGAGACCTCCTTCTCCCAACCCTCTCAGTGGTTGTGGCACTTAAGGCAACCCAGAGCTACTCTATGCATTGCGTTTCTCTTGGGAGTCTTCTCTACCTAGACTGTTGACCTCAACTCAACTTTTCTTCTAAAGATATGCCGTTACTTTTAATGTTCAGTCAAATAGCATCTCCCTTATGGCATTTCTCTCCTTTCTTTTTTTTTTTTTTTAAGATTTTTATTTATTATTTATACAATGTTCTGCCTTCATGTATGCCTCCAAGCCAGAAGAGGGCACCAGATCTCATTACAGATGGTTGTGAGCCACCATGTGGTTGCTGGGAATTGAAATCAGGACCTCTGGAAGAACAGCCAGTGCTCTTAACCTCTGAGCCATCTCTCCAGCCCCATTTCTCTCCTTTCTAAGTGGTCACAGCACTTTAGTTCATAATAGGACCTCCATGAAAGGGAATACAGACACCTTGGAGCCTTTCTGGTGATGGTGTGGCATCCCCTCAAGCAGGCTTACAAGACCTCCCTGTGGGAAACAAAGGGAAGGAGGTGGTACCAGGTCAAGTACACAGTACCCAAGGCCGTAGGACAGGAAGTAGAGGAATGAACAGGATGGTCCCAGACTGGTCAGTGTTTAGACGTTACAAAGGAAATATTGGGCAAAAGGTAATAGAGCTGTTTTCACAAGAGAGTAACTAGAGAGCATAAAGTCACAGAAACTTTGAGTTTGTCCCCTTAGAGCTGAATGTGATGCAGACAGGTAGATGGTCACCGCCGAGTGCAGTGCTATCTGCTCATCTCTCATACTTCATCCAGCATCCCAAGATCCAGGGAGCCCATGGTACCCAACTGAACAACAGGGAATTAGAGGGGAGAGACTTTGCTTGTGAGCGCATGGGAATCCTCAACATCCTGCAGAATCCTCAGATATATTTGAAGGACATTATTGATGGCTACGACCCCGTTGCAAGCAAGCTGTGACAAAAGCCTGTAAAATCTGAATTACTGCTATTGATTTTATTTCATATAAGCACAGGTAGGGCCTGAAAAAAAAATCAAGATACGGCGACATTCGCTTATGATTTGAAGGGGTTTAAAACCTATTTATAAGTTGGCTGCTGAGAGGTGAGCAAGCTGCTTCCTTAGCTCAACTATTATGGACAGAAGCTGCTCCTACCACTGTGAACTTGGCCGTGGAAAAGAAAATAAACAGCAAGCCCTTGTGTCTATATAAGCCCTTGAACCAGTGATGTGGATATTACCATCATCAAAATTTCCCCTCATAGCAATAAATTAGTGCACAGTGTTTGTGGTAAGAGAGTCTAGGACAGTGGTTCTCAATCTGTGGGTCACAGCCCCTTGGGGGTGTGGAATGATCCTTTCATGGGGGTCTCACATATCAGATATCCTGAACATAAGGCATTTACATTACAGTTCTTAACAGTAGCAAAATTACAGTTATGAAGTAGCAATGAAAATAATTTTATGGTTGGGGGGTCACCACAACATGAGCAACTGCATTAAAAGGTTGCAGCATTCCGAAGGTTGAGAACCACTGGTGTAGGATATCTCAGTAAACCTAAATTTTGGTCTCACTCTTCTACACAGTGCTAGTTGATCCTGGATAAATCTTAACCTCTCTGGGCATCAGTTCCTTGCCTGTAGAAAGGAAACAATCCCTTCTGTGTAGGATGCCAAGAAACTGCGATGCTGCATAAATTCTGAACAGTCATGGGGAATTAGCGTGGCCTGCATCTTTTCACCGCTGCAGTCATCTTCGGCAATAAATCAGTTAGTGTTACACATGTCTCAAAAGACCAAAAATAATGAGAGGGGCAGCCATGCCGTATTCATCTTGGTGTCAGCCTGTCTTGCTTAGAGAAGGTTCGAAGGACAGTGGCGAGGCATTCCGCAGGGTGGCGAGCTTTCCACCCTCACTGTCAGCCTGCTCGGGAGGATCCTGAGTGCAGAATGGCTTCGACCAGACACCAGTCCTGACAGCCTAAGACTGTTTATTAAGTCAACCAAATACACAACAAAGGAAGATAAAACAGGTCAAATCAAGTGTTTCAGGCACATAATACAAGGCTACAATGGGCAGAGCACTAACCCAAGAGACAGAGGCTGGAAAGGGGCAGAAAGAAATCATTTGCGGCTTTGTAGGTCACATGGTGTTCTAACTTTCTTTCTGTTGCTGCGATAAAGCATTCTGACCAAAAGCAACCTGGGGAGGAAGGGTTTGTTTGCCTTATACATCCAGGTCTCAGTCCATCATTGAGAGAAGCCAGGGCAGGAGCTTGAAGCAGAAACCATGGAGGAACACTGCTTACCAGCTCAGTGTCTAATTCACTTAGGGAGCTTCCTTATACAGCCCAGGCCTACCTGCCTAGGGATGGCACCCCCACAGTGGGCTGGGCCCTCCTATATCACCTAACAATCAAGAAAATCCCCCCTAAATGTGCCTACAGGTCAATCTGATCCAGGACGTTCCTCGATTGAGGTTGATTCTTCCCCGGTGACTCTAATTGTGTAAAGTTGATGATAAAAATTACCCAGCACACATGGTGTCCTTAACACCCTCCCCTTGTGGTCATTTCCTCACAGAGGCAGCCATGCAGAGAATGTAAGGGAATGAGCATGACTGTGTTCCAGTAAATCGTATTTAAAGTGCGGGCGTAAGGCTGCATCAGGCCCCTGGGCTGTGGTCTGCCAGTCCCTGAGACAAAGGCTTGTCTCATTGCCAAAGAGGATTCATAACAAAGCTGAAAATACAGCCAGGTGGGGACACAGAACAGGAAAGTTGCAATCACTGAGCACAAGAGAAGTTCTCCACCAAGTTCAAACACTAAAGCAAACAAGAGCACACCTGGAGGCAAGTGTCCTGAGAAATATGTATTAGGCTGGATCAAAGCTAATTACATTCGAGATGCTCCGGGGTTGGGTTGGGGAAGATGGCTTGGTGGGTAAAGGGTCAGCTGCACCGGCATGAGTTCAGATCCCAGCCTGCACATAAAAGCAGAGTATGGGAGCCCTGCGTCTGTAAACCCAGCTCTGAGTTCGCATGAGTGGTGAGATGGGGCACAAGACCAGAGCATCCTGGTGGTTCACTGGCCAGCCAGTCTAGCCCCAAAACAGGTAAGCTCCAGGCTTCGTGAGAGATCCTTCCTCAAAGAAATAAGGTGGAGTAGAGACTGAGGAAGACACCCCAGTATCTACCTCTGGCCTCTACACATACTCATAGGTGCATACACACACACACACACACACACACACGAAGGTTTGGGGTTTTAGTTGTCTGAAAACTGATGGTTGGGCCAATAGTGTGATATAGCTCCTAAGGTAACCTGATGTGCTGTTCATCCCACTTATGAAAGAGAGCATCCAGAATGGGCCAGGCCATGCTGCTAGGGGGTGGACATATTTGAGTCACCACCCTTTCCACAGTGACTGACAAGCAGGAAGTATTTCAGGGACATACTTCCCCTGGCTGCATTCTGGCTGGGAAAGTTTTGTAGCTCTGTCTCTAAGAAGGTCTGTTCTGACTGTGGAAACTGCATGGGACCAGACTAGGCCTTGTGCATACAGGAGACAGTTGTGTAGCTGGGTCTGTTTGAGGGGCCCCTGGCAGTGAGGTCAGGATCTATCCTTGGTGCACAAGCTGGCTTTTTGGAGCCCATTACCTATGGTGGGACACCTTGCTCAGCCTTGATAGAGGGGGAGGGGCTTGGTCCTGCCTCAACTGAATATACCAGGCTTTGCTGACTTCCCAAGGGAGGCCTTACCCTTTTGGAGGAGGGGTGGGCCTGGGGGGGAGCAGGAGGAGGGATGAGAGGGAGATCTGTAGTTGGTATGTAAAATGAATTTAAAAAATGTTTAATTAAAAAGAAAAAGAAAAAGGGTTCAACAGAAAGGAAGTAATATCTGTCTGGGCTTGGAGTTGAAAGGTAAGGGTGTGGGGGCAAAGTTGGGAGAGTACTATAGGGAAAACAGATGGGAAGTACCACAGTGTATCCCATGATTCTCTGCCAGGGTTTAATTCAAATACAGGTTTCCTTCAGATATGACGGTACATGCCTTTACAAAGGGACAGATTTCTGTAAGTACTAGACTAGCCTGGTTTACATTGTGAATTCCAGGTCAGTTAAGGCTACCTAGTAAAATCCTGTCTTTAAAAAAAAAAAAAGCCTTAAGGGCTGGGGAGATGGCTCAGCAGTTAAGAGTACTGGCTGCTCTTCCAGAGGATACAGGTTCTATTCCCAGCACCCACATGGAAGCTCACAACCATCTCTTAACTCCAGTTCCAAGGGAGTGCCCTCTTCTGACTTTAGTGGGCCCTGCATGAACATGGTACACAGACATACATGTAGGTAAATTACCCATACACATAATAAAATAATTTTTAAAGGCCTCTAAAAATGGGGGGAGCCATCATATTTCTGAAGAACTCTTCAATTTCAGTTTTCTTTTCATCCTTACCTGGGAGAGAAGACCTTAATATGTTGGTTGTTTAAGAAAACATTTGGAATGCTTCAAATGAGGCTTTAGAGGAAGTTGGATTAAAGAACCAGCAGGTCTATGGTGGGAGTTCTCCCAGCCACAGATAATCTGCTTGCAAAAGAGCAAAGGAACTAATTATCTTTGGAGAGGACTGTGTGCCTGATAAAATAATTAAAAATAAATGGCTCTCCTTAGAAATGCAAATTACTAAGTACTGAAGAAACCCTGGTGGTCACATAGACAATAAATAGATGTGTTATCTGAGGTCCTTTACTTGATTGATTTTCAATTCTGGCTACGACCAGGCTGAACAGGGGACACAGTTCTTGAAAGGTTTAAACCATGACACCTCACCCTTGGGACTTTCTAGGGTGACATTAGGGACCTGCTGCTTCCCTTGAGCCCCAACTCCACCTACATGAGATGGGGGCATTACTTCAGACCCCTCTCCAAAGCTCTACTGAGATCCTTTCCTTCTACTCAGTTCTATCAAAGAAAGTACGGCATTAACCAAGCACCGTGGTGGTGGCTGGGCGAGGTGAGGGGAGATAGGAGGCCTCGGGTGTTGCATGGTGTGTGGGGGGGGGGATGTTCTTCAATGATAACTTACTAACTCTTAAACCAAATATGCCAATGTGTGCTTCACACACACACCCCCAACACCCCGAGACAGGGTTTCTCTGTGTAGCCCTGGCTGTCCTGGAACTCACTATGTAGACCAGGCTGGCCTCGAACTCAGAGATCCACCTACTTCTACCTCCTGAGTGCTGAGATTAAAGGTGTGCGCCACCACCACCTGGTGCCAACTCCTATTTTTAATCCCAGTTTTCGGAGGCCGGCCTTGGTAGGAAGAAGACTAATGCAAGATGGAGGGGGGCAGCCCAGACTATACAGTGCAGAGCTATATGGTGAGTTCAAGTTCAAGGCTAGCCCGGGTTGTATCACAGGACCCTTTCTCAACAAAATAAAAATAGAAACAAAACCCACCCCCAAACCATAACGCACAAAGCCAAAGAAACATGTCAAAAAGGCCACAACATGTTACCCTTTTGTCAAAGAACCAATATTGATGAGATACCTACGTTTACACTTTTTGGCAGGCATTTGTAAAGGGACTGGGGGGAAATGGGGCCTTGCCTAGAAAGAAGTTGTTTACTAACTGGGGACTCAGATGCTGGCCACCTGAGTTCATGCTCTCAATTCCTCTTGCTTTGCTGACATCAGATTTCTCCTGTGTCTCTTATCCGGAAGGAAATGATTTCCCTTGTGACTGGGCCAAGCTGATAGGTGATGTTGGAGAGGAATGAGAGAGGAACAAAGGCTCATTGGATGGTGCTCCTTGCTTTCCAGATGAGGGCTGGACCTTGAGGAGGTGAGGTCTATGTAAGCTGAGGCAATATCGCTATCTACTTCTGGAGGACTCAAAGAGTAAGATGGATGATACAAAAAGAACACTTAACAGGATCTGGTTAGCAACATATGCCCACGACACGTCCCTTCTGGTCCCTAGGTAACTTGGCCAAGGTCTGAAGCAGAGTTCCTTCACCCCGGTCAATCCAATCCAATCCCATCACACTCCCTCTATCAGCATAGGCGTGCCTTGCAATTCAGTAGCCTTC
The DNA here is from genome assembly GCF_949786415.1 of Peromyscus eremicus. Taxonomy (NCBI): domain Eukaryota; kingdom Metazoa; phylum Chordata; class Mammalia; order Rodentia; family Cricetidae; genus Peromyscus; species Peromyscus eremicus. The sequence goes on from NC_081421.1 coordinate 74,339,575, forward strand.
GTCTTCGTGCCTAACTGGTCCAGTCTTCATGTCTACCCACAGAGCCTTTTCTTTCTGGGCACTGAGACTCAGCTGTGACAATTTCCTGGCTTTCCAGTATAAGCAGAGGAGGGAAATGAGCAGCAGCAGCAGCATGATGAGGGGACAGGCGATGAGGAAGTGGAGTAAGGGTTCGGAGGAGCAGATCCGGGACGAGAAGGTGGATTCTGCAACAAAAGAGAAACACGGAAGAGAATCAGTGTCCAAATCATCTGGGCTGATTAGTCACGTACCCTTGCTTATACGTTATCAGAGGCAAGTCCATGTAGATAACAGGGTGGAATAGCACAGGCTCTTCATCCTGTGAGGGTGCAAGGCAGAGCACAGGGAGAAGAGGCCTAGGACATTCTCAACACACACATCTCTCCCTGCCTATCCATTGCAGCTATAGAACTTCCAATGACCTACTTACAACCACCAGCCAAAAGGAAAAGCAAAACAAAAAAGAAAACCTTTCCTTTAATCTCCTTCCCTCAGAAAAGACATGTATAATTCAGCCCTCGTTCTCAACTGTGGAGCTGGCCCTGAATTTTTAACTGAGCTATTCCCACTGCTGCGTCTGAGACTCACAATGCACTGTGCCACCCTCGGCAGCAGCCGAACCTATGGAAGAGTGTGCTTCTCCCCCTGACCCACGTCACTCACATAGGTCACCCAACCCCTGGCTCCTTGCCCCCCCCAAAGCTCAACGGTCACTTCCTATGCCTCCGGCACAGCCCCTGTCTGGTTGGATCTCACTGCTGCCAGACTTTTCACATGGTCCAGTTCTCACTCCTTGGTCATGCTGCCCTTTGTTTAGGCCCTTTTCCTTACCTTGATCGAGAATATCTGATAGTGTCCTGGGATCCATGCATTACCCACAGTGCCTAGTTGGATGCTCAAAAGCTTTTACTGATCTGAGCTATACCAAATTGACTGCTGCCGAAGGCACACTACAGAGGCATGCCGAAGCATGTGATCCTCAGGCAGCTGCAGTCTGCTGCAAGGTACCATCAGCAGACAAACATGTCGGGCAATGGGGCTCCTGGCCACTTCCCAAGGAATCAGAGCAGAGTGGACTCACGATGCCACAGGTCCTGGGAAATGGCACCCTGAGCTCCTGAGCTAATGACCAAAGGCCCAGGTTATAGGCCTTCAGCAGAAAGCCACGTGTGTAAAGTGCTACCGATCACTTGCTGTGGTCTTCCAACTACATTTACGATATATTTGAAATTGGGGCTGTTCTGAACCATCCAATGCTGACAGCAGCTGTGCTTTGCTTGGGAAATCATAATGACATGAGCCCTCTCTTCTTCAAAGGTTAAGCTATAGAATTTATGAGATTATAGATCCTCGGTGATAAAAACAGGTTTAATAGGTCATTCTGATCAACCTCTCGCTGCAAAAAGAAGCCCCTTTGGGACCTCACTGATGCACTTTACACGTCAAAGACTGCCTCTTTGCTGGAAATCAAGAGAGAACCCAGACATCTGCTCCAGGCTGGCTCTGTGAGCTCCTTGAGAGTCAGGTCTGTGTCTTTGTATCTTGTGAAGCACTTCCCCTAGAAGGCCTCACGAGATCCTGATAAAGGAATCAATTGCTGAGTGTATTCCCCATGCAAGAACCAGGGTGGCTACCACTATGCAATGCAGAGTGACGGTCCTTGGTGAACATTAGGCTGTCCGTTCTGAATGGGGTTGGCACAAAGCTGCAGAAGTTGGTGGCCTGGATTTTTCCTGTTCTCATTTGTAGTCTTCATCTTGCATCTGATTTTTCTTCTTGAAAACATGATCAATGGAAGAGAGATTTCGATTTTTCTCTTTGCTTTCATTTTGTTTATTTGTTTGTTTGTCTTGTTCTGAGACAGAGTCTCACTATAGCTCTCGAACTAACCTCGAACTCCTGGTCCTCCTGCTCCTCCTGCTCCAGCTTCCCAAAGGCTGGGACTACGGGTGTGTGTCACCATGCCTGGTTTAATTTGTAACTTTCTGTCCTCTGTGTGCATTCTTCTCCCAAATGACCCAGCTGGACCAGTCAGTCTCCCAGGGCTCATCGGATGACACTTACAACATGGCCAAAGGAGGCAGAGACAACAATGCTGTGTTAGCATAGACCAGATTGCTGAGCCAGACCTACCTACCTACAGAAACTTCTTTTTTTCTAGCAACAGCCACGGTAAGGAAATGGCAAGCCCCCTACAGAGAGCCCATCTATGAGACTGTAAACAGTCTCTTCAGGTGTCCAGACTCCTGGAGAATGACAGACAGCCACGATTTTCACTTCTCCAAAGAAGTTTATAAACCTCAGGGTTGGACTCCCTGGGATATCAAAAGGGTGCCAATGTTGACACATCCCTCCACCCATATAATGGGTGCGCTTCAACTAGATGGGCCCTTCCTTGTCACTTTCCCCACATCCTCAGAGCTGCGCATCCCTTCTCTGGAGTTCCTCTCCTCCCCACCCTACCCACTCTGCAGCAGGTGAATCAGAGAGAGCCTGGCTGCAAGCTCATGATGGGAAGCCTTCCCTTTCCTGAGACCTCTAAGACGAGACCTCCTACACTGCCTGTGAGCTTGAACTCTCATCAGGGCCCCTACCATGCTGCTGTCTGTCCATGGCATTGATAACCCAAAAGGACAATCTGCCTTAGTGTCTCTCTTGACCCCAGACCTAAGAACTTTCACTGACAGAGGGTGGAGCCAGGCCTGGTTAAAACACTGCCCATGAGCATCCAAGCAGCGGAGTGAATGAGTACCAACTGTATTTCAGAGAGAGCTTGATTCAAATCTTTAACTCACTCTTATGAAGAATGGGTAAGTTTTTCATCTCCTCCAAACCTTTGTTTCCTTATCAGCTAAATAGGGATAATAATAATTCACTGCATTTCAATGAGATAACATGTAATAGAACATCTAACACGATACCGAGACCATTTGTTGAGTGGGCAAGCAATAGACATTAGCTAGAATGTTCCTGGGGAAGCTAAGAAATGCCTAGGCAACCTTCTGCCAAGCCTGCTGACTCCTCACAGAGACCTCAGCTCTGTGGTTTGGATCTGGAATGTCCTCTAAAGGGCCAGGTAGTAAAGGTTTGGCCTCAGCTTGGTACTACTCAAAAGTGATGGGATCTGTAAGAGGTGAGGCCTAGTGGGAAGTCATAGGTCACTGGGAGCATGGCCTTAAAGGGAACAGTGGAATTCTGATTTCGTCTTCTTCTACCATTTTTCCTCCTTGTTTCCAGGATGCTAAGAGGAGAGAAGCTTCTCGAAGGGTCACACCCTCTTATCCGCCTTGCTGCTGGCCCAAAGCCATGAACCAACCAACTGTGGCCTGAAAACTCCAAAACTATGAGACAAAATAGGACTCCCTCCCTAGATGTTATCTCAGGTCTTCTGTCCCAGAGATGGGAAGCTGAACATAATACAACAGACTTCTCGCCTTCTTTCATGGACTCAGTCTTACCCTTCACTGGAACGTTAAATGATTCCTTCGGAGACACCGGCTGAGTGAGCTTTCCCATCCATCTCAGGCATCCGAAGACTTGGTTCCACTTATTGGTGCTGTTTGGGGAGGTTGAGGAAACGTGACCTTGCCAGAGGAAGTATGTCACTGCGGCGGACTTTGGGAGTCTGAAGATCCACACTGCTTCTGGTTCACTCTCCCTGCTTTGTGCTTGCAGTTCAAGTGAGAGCCCTGTGTCTGCTCTTCTGGCCATGCCTGCTACCTGCTGCCTCTGCTCTGCCTTCATGGCCGCCACTCCTCTGGAATCGTAAGCCCAAACAAACTCTTCTATGAGCTACCTTGGTCATCGTGTTTTCTTACAGAGATAGAAAAGTAAGTGATACACTGGCTTTCTTTCTAGTCAGGGGTGGTAGAGAATCGGGAGGTGAGTCCACGACAGGTCTTATGGCTGCTGGAATGGCTGTATGGTGATAGCGAGATGGGGTGAGCATGCAGGAAGTAGGAAGACATCTGGCATTGGGCTCTTCTGCCTCAGAGACTCTAGCCTTTAGTATGAAGGAACAGTCTTCACGGGGAGGAGGTTTCTCCATTTTGAGCAATCTACCACCACAGGGCAGCAGAGTGCCCTCTGCACAGCGCTGAGTTGGCCAACAGCAAGCAACTGTCAGCTCCAGTGCCTCTAAATTGCCTCTCGGGGGAGGGCACTGTTTGCTCTGGAACCTGCAGTCACCATTTCCCACCATCTGCCTCTCACCCATATTTGGATGAGAACGGGTGACACTCAGAACCATTACAGTTTGGCATTTTGAGTCAATCCAAGTAAGTGCCCCATACTCAAAGTACAAGGCCTGCAGAAGAGAGCCAAAAGCATAATGAGCACACTTCATCTTGAGCAGCCATTTATAACTTGCTTCCTTCTGCTCACAGCCACGCACACCATGAATAGCTTTTCTTCTGGACACTACCTTGGAAGTGCTGACTTGTGAGGGAGAGGATAAAGCTTCCTCAAACCTTCCCGCCTCCACCCAGAACGTGGGAGGTCATTTAAGAGAGCTGGCCCCCAAGTGGGTTTGGATCTCTGCAGCAAGTACCTCCCACAGCAAGTGGCTCCTGACAGCTTCCTGTTTTAACCTCATGGGAGGGGTGCTTGCTCATTCTTTCATCAAGTGTGAGCTGAGTGCTTCGGCCAGATCTTGTTGAGTGTACACGAGAAAGTAAACAAATGGCCTCTCTGGAAACTTCAGTGTGGTAGGAATGCATGTCTCCATTAAGAATCCACTCTCTAAAAAACTCCTCATCTAAATAAAAGCTAGGGGATAGTAATGAGTATTATGCTGCCACAAATAAGCCATCCACTCCCTGCCCCAAAGCCTTATGGACTGGCTGGCCCATCACTGCATCACAGACAATTTTTCAGATTGTGACATTTAGGACTAAGTATGTGGCTGTACTGGCAGTGTACTTGCCTGGCATGCACAGAGCCCTGGGTCCATTCCCCAGTGCCATATAAACCTGGTGTAATGGAACAGATATGTAACTCTGGCACTGAGGAGGTAGAGGCAGGAGGGTCAGAACTACAAGGTTATCCTTGGCTATATGGCATGTGTGAGGACAGCCTGGGCTCTATGAAACCTTATCTCAAAAAGCAAGCAAGCAAACAAACAAACAAAAGAAGAATGTATTTGTATTTAGGAACTGAAGGGGAGGTAAAAAGACTTGGCCCTATATATAGCCCCTACCCTGCTGAGTCACTGTAGAGAGACAATGGGGGAGGCACAAGGTCCAGGATATGCCTGTAAGGCCTCCACTCAAGCCATGTGATCCAGGGCTCCTTTCTGTAGTCCTAAAACTAACCCAATCTGGTGTGGTCAAATAAAGGAAGCAGAGAAGTGAAGAGCAGTAGTGGATTGTATTTGATTTGGATTCTACCAGCATGTAGAGTTGGCAGTCAGCAGAACTACCATTATGGGCTGGTAAATATCTGAGCCTCTCTTGGGTCAGTCCAGAGCTGGGAGGAGACACGTGATGCCGGTGTATTCTCAGAGTCCCTGGCCACTAGTGGCACTGTGTGTGGTACAGGTAGCTGCAGCGTGATGACTGAGGGGAAGTCAGAGAAATATGAAGGCCCGGATGTGGACCAGGGAAGGATGGCATGAGGTGCACTGTCTGAAGGGTTGCCTCCATGGCCAGATGCTGGGCTGCTGTACCTACTCCATCTTCCTTCCCAATGCCCCTCCCCCTCTGTACTGTAAACATGCTCCGGATCCTACAGACTTGAACTCCAAACAGGGCAAATAACTAAAACTCATTGTTTGACGCTTCCTGCCATATCTTACAGTCTTCTCTCTTGTCCTTCACAGCTCTGAGGAAGAAACCTGTGTCTGACATGTCTGCTTCCTCACTCTTCAGCTACCTCAGCCTGATGTGCTTACTGCTTTTCTGTCTCTACCATGTTAGGTCTAGTGGAGATGTTCCCATTTGGAGCGTGTGTGTGTGTGTGTGTGTGTGTGTGTGTGTGTGTGTGTGTGTGTGCAGGTGTCCTCCTCTCTCATTCTCTGCCTTGTCTCTTTGAGGCAGGGTCTCTCCTGTACCCATAGCTCATGTTTCTTTCTTGCCTAGACTGGCAGCCAGCAAATGCCAGAGAGCCTCCTGACTGCCTCCAACAGTTTCAGGGTCACAAGTGCATATGAGATCACGCCTGGCTTGTTGTGTAGGTACTAGGATCTGAACTCAAGTTCTCATAGCTACACGGCAGTGTTCTTAAGCACTGAGGCATCTCTTCAGCCCTCCCAGTCTTATCTTAAACAGCCTTTTTGTATTGTTCAGTTCATCTTCCCTTGCCTCCTGATGTGCTATTCTGATTTCCCACCACGGATATATGGACACCTCAAGTGTCCTTCCTTGAGCGTCCTTACTGGCCACACATGGATAGCATCTAATACACAAGTCAGGTGCAGTTCACATTTGGAATTCCTACTATCTCCCAGATAAACACCTCTTGGAAACTCTCTTTGGGTGGAGTTCCAGCTCAACTTGCACAGATTGGACCCATCTCCCCGCTCAGCCTTGGTTTGGTTGCTTGGTAAATGGCCTCATGATCCACTTAAGCCCCAATACAAATTTGCCTTTGCTGCTCACTCACTGGCCACAGATGTCCAGCTACTCGACCTCCTATTGCCTACCGCTTGTTCTTCCCCCGTCACGTGAGCACTGCCTGAGTTTGGGCCTCCATTTTGCCTCATCTCGGCTACAGTTTCCTGTAGCTCTCCTGGCTCTGCCTGCTTCCCACCACTTCGGCTTCACTGCTGCCCCCGATGGGAACTTGCCAAGGGTGTCCCTGCTGCACTTGAACTTATTCAGTGGCACCCCATGACTGTCATGATAAGGTGCCCCCCTCACTTCATACACTAAGCACATCCGAGCTCTGTGCCACCCCCCCCCCCCAGTGCCCTCATCTTTTAGCCTTGTTACTACGGGCGCTGAGTTTCAGCCCTTCTTAACCACCGAGGTTCCCTGGCTCTGACATGAAGTTTTATGTCTTTTTGCTATATTGTATGCCTTTCCATTTTCCTAAAATGGTTTTCTCTCTTCTCATGCATCCATGTTCTAGAGAACCTTCCCATCTCTACTTGACCCCTCACTCTGGCTCAGTTGCTCCCTCAGCATTCTGGGACTATCCTCCTCTGATGACACTTATCACAGTGAATTCAACTTTCCCCATTCTGTGGGAATGACCCCTTCCATTAACGGTTTTGTGTGCTCACATCTCATATGATTTTTTTTTCTTTTGAGACAGGGCTTCTTTGTGTAACAGCCCTAGCTGTCCTGGAACTTGCTCTGTAGACCAGGCTGGCCTTGAACTCACAGAGATCTGCCTGCCTCTGCCTCCCGAGTGCTGGGATTAAAGGCATGTGCCACCACTGCCCTGCTCAGTGTCTAGGTTTTTAAAACATATTTGTATCATGATCTTTATTTTATGAGAAAGGCAAACATCATACACATCAATAGTCTGACGACATGGCTTGTAAGTGGTTAGGACTGCAGTCTGAGTTTAGAGCTGTGTGACTCCAACCTCTAAGGACTTTTTATTACCCCAGATTGTCTCCCTACCCACTAGCTAGGAGCAGAAAGTCAGAGCAGGCCAGTTTCTCTTGCCACAGGATTTCCTTGGGAACATGATGTTTGCTGAAATGAAAACCGTGTTGGTCGTGGCACAGGCCTGTGAACCTTTTCAGAAGAGACAAAAATGACTCTGTTTTTTAGTGTCTCCTTCCAGAGTTCATCTTTTACATGATCAATGAGATGTTCTACATGATCTCACATAGATATGCTGTGCAGCCTCTCACCTGTCTCAGAGGAGATATGCTTGCTAGTCATGGAATCAGTCCTTTTTATGGTTGTTACCTATTTATTCTACTGTAAAAACTGCTGATTCTATGGCACCTGTGAATTGCAGGGGAAATCATTTATGGGGTATGCCAAGATATGTGGGATATCCTATAACTGTTGGAATGAAAAGCTGCTAAAAAATTTCTGCCTGGACATTTGGAAGAAAAAAAGAATTACTGAAGAATGGACATGGGGGAAGATGATGGAGCCCAGAATAATAGATGGGGGAGAGGATGGTGGAACCCTAGGTAACAAGTTAAATGAAGCCTCACTGGAATGCAGTGAGGCTCTCTTTGCCTGTGAGAATTGCCATATGTACCTCTTCCCTTCTAGGGATTGTTGCTAAAGCTAGCTGTTCTCCTAGGAATGTCAACTTTATAATGGATCCCATCTATTTGTTCTGTTGAGGAGTACTAAGACTCTGCTTTAATTTCTCTAGTGATCCTTTTCCAATAAGAGTTCAGCCTGTAGTTCACCTTTCACCTGTTTGAGTCTCCTGGAAAGAAGTAGCTAAGACAATGAACTGGCAGATAATACAGCAAGCCACCACGTATCGGTCCTGCTGGAAGAAAGCACTCTTGTTATAAACACATGTCTAATAGATACCCAGCACTTGTCTGATACTACGCCAGGCTGAGATATTGGCCGAGGGGGACTTTTCTACACAGAGAACCGTCACTTTTTGGTCGAAGGCCTTTGAGTGGCTCTTCTCTTTGTTGGGAACTATAAGGTAGCTCTAAATGGCATCCTTCCTTCTCTGATGTCTTCCAAGACACATTAATACAATGGAAAGAGGACACCAAATGAGCGTTGCTAACATTGGATCTTAAATGGCCACCCCATCCCCTAAAAGGCCCGCGCGGGAAAGGCTTGCTCCTCAGTTTGGTTCTGTTAGGAGGTGGTGGTACCTTTAGGAGAAGGTTCTGGTGGGAGATCTTCATGTCATTAAAGGCACGCCATTGAAGGGACATGACACCAGCCCTTCCTCTTCCTCTCTCTCACTTCCTAGCCAGAGATGAGTGGGTTTGCTCAGTCACACACTCCTGCCGTGTTGTGTGGCCGCAGACTCAGAGTTCCAGGGCCGAATGATCAGAAACCAGAGTCTGTAAAGCTGTGAGTCACAGTGATCATTCTCTGAAAGTTGAGTATGTTTGCCCAGTAACATTATCAAGGACCTGACAGTTTGGTGAGGAGAGAGAAAGACAGATAGAGGGACAGAGAGAGAAAGACAAACGACAGACAAAGATCCCCGCACTGATTCTCTGAGGAAAAGTGGCTTTGGTTCTGTTAATTGTTCTTCCCTCGATCAAGGGAGTGTTTGGATGTAATTGACTCTGGTTCAGTCGGGTCAAAATGCAGAGCTAGCATCACGACTGCCATCTTATCCTGCCTCATCTTCTTTTCCACCACAAAACAGCATCCCGAGATCAGAGGACCAGCCGAGAGGTAAGGATCCTGCTGGCTGCTCGTGTTCTCTGGCTATCTGAGGCCCACACGACGCTGACCGCTTTTTTGCTTAGGAAGGGAAGGTCAGAACAGTTCAGATGTGCCCATTAGTCAATCGTCTGTGCCCAAACCTCATGTAACCTTGCGGGATGAAATGAGTTACTATGGAGAAAGGCAGTAAAGTCCTCGTCTTTGAGAAATCGGAAAAACTGTCATGGGTCTGGAAAAAGGAGGAAACAAAGCTAGGCAGAAGCACAGAGGGAAACCGGATATGCCAGTGACCCCATGAGCCAGTGGCTGGTGGACCCCAAGTTACCTGAGGGCAGCACCTTGAGCATCATCCGCTGGGACTCATTTGAGGCTTGGTTGATCCACTTGGCTGGGTGGCCGTGTTGCTGCCACTCTGCCACCCTGCACCAGTACATCCCAGCATCCTCCATCTCTACCCGACGCAGCTTCAGGACGAAGTCGGTGGGAGAAGATCGGTAGCAGTGCAGGAGCCTCCTGCGTCCCTCCGGGCCGTACTCCAGCACGCCATCATACTGCAGGTGCGCCAGCATCTGGCTCTCAGCGTTTGCTCTGCTCCAGTACCATGTCACGGAGTACAGGGAGGCTGTGCTGCCGGAACCATCCAGGCTACAGCTGATGCCCGCCTCTCCATGCTCGGTAGCGTTTCCCAACCACGTCACTTTGGAGACGTGGACCTGACTTCCTAGAAGAAGGCAAAGTGGTGAATGGTTAGGGAAGAGCAGACTTTCGGCATGGTCACCTCTGAGCCGGATCATTTCCACCGGGAGATCTTGTCTGGTATTCTCCAGACATTAGAACCTTCATCGTTGATGTTCACCTTTGATCCTTCCCCATTTTTTTCACATTTGCCAGAACATTCTCTGCCACAAACCAAGCTCACCACTTCCCCCCCTAGCCTGACCTCTTGCCTGGTAGACCCCACTACTAAAATAGACACAGCTCCAGCTAGGCTTGCAGCCTCCACGTGTCTTTGAACTTCCTTTTTGATTTCCCACAGGTGCTGTTCACAACTCTCAGTACTCTCTCGAGTTATGAATTACACCAGTACCATGCCTTTTGATGAAATCACCTCCCCCCCACCCCCGCCACACCCAGATATTCTCTCTTGTTCAGACACCCTGAGACCCAGAACACTGATATAAGCGACAGAATACCACCCAGGGGGACATCTCAGTTATTAGATTAGTATGCCTTAAACAGCTTTGGGCCTTCCTTCTTACCCCATCTCCCACTAGCCAGCAGGTGAGGACTTGGGATGACACACCCAATATAACAAAGAGCAACTGGAAGTCAAGGTGGGAAATTGCAGTGTGCATGACATTTTCAACTCTGCTACAAATTCATCTATTAAATTGTTTTGTTGTTTTTAACTCCTTTTTTTCCTGATCCTGGACTATGTTTAGTCTAACTAGTATTTATTTGTCCTTCAATGTGGAATCAAGCAAAATATTAATTTATATAAAATTCTCTGCATTCTTGCCTCAAGTTACTCTCTATTTGATTGCAAACTGGTTTCTAATCCATCACAGTACTTCACCACAGTGCAGTTCCAAGCTCAAGGGACCCCTTCAGTGACTTTGTTTTCTTCTTGGCTTTTGTCACTGAGGTTCATTTTCTTCTTGAAATTCTTTTTTCTTTTGACCTGAGAGAAAATCCTCTGCTGCAGTGATAACCAGCCTGCCTCCATATCTCCTTGCAGCTTATTTCTTAATTCATTCCCTAGCCCAGGTATACAGTGTCAACCGACAGTCACATGGAGCTCACAGAGAGGATTTGCTTGGTACCCTCAGTACTTTAAGAGAATTTGGTTAACTATAAACATTCTCAAGTTGAGAAGTGTCATTGTGTTGTCTTAGTCAGTTTTCCATCACCGTGACAAAAATACCTGAGCAAAACAACTTGAGGAAGCCAAGATGTATTATATGGCTGGTGGTTTTGGGCTCCATGATCCAATAATTCCTATATTTTTCATGCCTATAAAACTAGCACCATGTGGATGGCTGATAAGATTTATAACCAGCTTGACCTATGACTAGGAGTCCTTGGACTATGGCTTCAGTGGTCTCATAGTGTCTATGCCATGGATATCACAGAACCAACTTCCTGTGGAGCTCAGTGTGAGAGGAAACTCCAGCCATGTTGCTCTCATCTCAAGGGAAAGTCATTAAAAACAAACAAAACAAAAACAACAACAACAACAACAACAAAAAACCCCACAGTAGCTCAAGGTAGTCTGGAACTCACGACGTAAGATAGGATGTCTTTGAAGCTGTCATCCTTCTGCCTCAGTCTTCCTAGTCGAACACCACCACACCCGGCTTTCAAAGGAAAATGTCCTCAATGAAGTTACTCTTACATCCTTGAGTCTTTGATTGGTGGGTCTGGCCAATCCCTGAGATGCCTCCAAGAGACTTTTCCTTTTGTGCTAGTGAGAAGTATGTGACTTTAATTTCTAACAGCCACACTTTCCTTGAGCCCCAACTTGAGCCAAGATTTTCACGTTTCTCTGCTCTGTTTTTGTTCCCAATTGCACTGTAAACCTGGCTAAAAGCAGCTAGCGGTCACCATGCCACAGCCCGAGTGGTCTTGGAATTTTTTCAATTCCTTTTGAGTCCAACCTCACTCAAGTCTTAGGGAATGAACAAGATATTTGCCAGAACTCAACATGAATGGCCTTTAGTCTACTTCCCAATAGAGTCTTCATTTCTATGAAGTTTCATGAGCACAGTCTCTCTGTCCGCATTCCTACCAGCATTTTCTTTCACCAGAATTCTCCATTAAACTCTTAAAGTATTCTAGAGATGTTCTAGCCTGCTTCTTCAACCTCTTCCAAACTCCTCCCAGTTTCAAATCTTAAAAACCACTTCATCAGGTTGCAGCATGGACCGTACCTCTCTGGCATCAATCTCCCATGTTAGTTTTGTTGTTGTTGTTGTTATTGCTGATGTTGTTGTAACAGATATTTAAAAGAAAGAGTTTAGAGGAAGAAAGGTTTGGTCTGTTGATGGCCTCAGAGATTTCAGTCCAGAGTCGGCTGGATCCTTCGCTTTGGGCCTGAGGTAAGGCAGAATATCAGAGGTTGGACCATGTGGCAAAAGCTTCTCTCCAGATGGTAAGGGTGTAGAGAGAGAGCATGCCTGCCCCTGTGGACTTCCTCCTCCTTCCCTTGTATTCTGTCTAGGGCCCCAAGCCTGTTTGCTGAGACCATATATATTTAGGCAGGTCTTCCCTTAGTTAATCCTCTCTGGCAATATTCTCATAAACACACCAAAAGTATTCTTATAAACACACCCTACTAACCTCCTAGGTGTCTCCCAGTCCAATCTACTCAACGGTGAAGACTGTGAGAATTTCATGATACACTAAAAGATCTAATACTGAGGCCAGATTTCTACCTGAGAAACACTGGCTTGAGCCAAGAGATGTTGCCTCCTTGAAATGGGCAGGCACACGCAGTCAAGTGTTCGGCTAGGACAAGTGGAAGGCAGGGCCATCAGTCACACAGATGCAGAATGTAAGGAGACATCAATGCAATGGCGGTGGGGGTCTCTGGAGCGTCCATGTAGAAGTGAACAGTAGAATCTAAGAGCCTAAGGCTCAGGCCATCTAAACCCAAAGATGTAACGTAATCATCTTGTCAGTGACAGTTAAAGCCAGGGCAGCGGCGTGGAAGCTCTGAGAACAGCAGAGAGTGAAAAGCAGAAGAGCAAGAGCCCAGGATCGCTCCCAGAGGAATACTCAAGCTTAACAGAGAAAGGGGAGGGGCCTGGAGAGGAAGTGAGCCAGGGCAGATAGAGAGAGAGAGCGATCTCTTCCTAAGCTACCTCTGCTTCTCTCACAGACTGTGAGCTCCCCAAGGGCAAGAGCGGTATCGCATTCATTTTTGTAGTCCCGTTTCCTAGCATATGGGAATGTCCAGTTATCATCCTAGGTTTTTTTTTTTTAATGTCATCTTGAAAATAGTACTTTAAGCATCACTTTAGATCGAGTTATTTACATCATACTGTTGGCTCTTGTCCAGTTCCTTAGCCGTGACACCCATCTGACTTTAATCTGCCGATAGAGGTGACCCGGCCAGTACTGAGAGATCTAGTCAAGCTTGCCCGCATTCAGACGGCAGTGCTGTAGACTAGCTCAAATGGATGGAAGTTCCATCACATTTTTAAAGATCTCCAGAGGTGGAGAAGGCGCCCCCAGTAAGCCATTCCAACAGTTAACTACTTCTATTTGCCTTATGTTTAGGCAGCCAAATGTTGAAAAGCAATTTCTCCACACATCCCCATAGAGTTGTACAGTTTCTGTTCACAGTGGGAGAAATAGGCTTCGTATTACTCTTTCTCTGCCAAATTACAGTAGAGCCCCACTGGAGTGGCACAGCCGGTTATTATAGAGATCTGGAGATATGATTCCCTGGGCGGCTGTGCAGAGCAGGGCTGCCAAGCTGCCAAGCCAACCAGGCAAAGGGATCTTGTTCCCATTTAAGCTCAAAACCTCATACTGATTCACCTTAAGCAACCTCCCCTCCTCTGGTGTCTACCAAGTCCTGTGGGCATTTGTAGGTGGCTATTATTCCTACAGTCCAGATTTTTGTTGTTGTTTCGTTTGTTTGTTTGAGACAGGGTTTCTCTGTAACAGCCCTGGCTGTCCTAGAACTTGCTTTGTAGACCAGGCTGGCCTCCAACTCACAGAGATCTGCCTGCCTCTGCCACCATGTGCCACCACCGCCCAGCCAGATAGTATTTTTAATCTCTTCCTAGTCACACCCTACAGGCTGTTGGGGAAAAGCTGGCCATCCTACGGAAAGATCTATGACAATACTCTTCTAAGGTTTACCTGTGGGCCTGAGTTTCAATTCTGTGAGTCCTGAAGTCTTTCTTTCAAGCTTTTGCCAAGTGCCATTCATAGACAAGAACCATTCCTCCACGGCACAGTAGTAGTGGCCCCGGTCACTATCTTCCACACTCAGAATGTTCAGCAGAAACAAGTCTTGGGACACTTTCTGAGAATGAAATTTTTGCTTGCTCCGAGGGGTTTGAAATCCATCCCCATATTTTATGACATTGGCTTGGTCCGTTTCTAGGATCTTCAGATAGGATGCATTTGTAGGAGTGGGAGAAAAGTACCAACTGACAGATAACGGAAGGTTCCCAGCAGATCGGGACAAGAGGGCACATTCTATGTGCGTGCTGGAGCTGATGGAGAGCTCTTGGACTTGACTGCTTGAGTTCACTCTCAGTTTGCTCTCTGAATGAAAAGAATGAAGAGAGTTACTTTGCTGGGGAAAACAAACAGAATTTTAAGCCAGCACATCAACTAGGGCAAATAGCCACTTCAGCCATCACGTGGGCAAATTCCCTCCCAGCAGCTACCCTAACTGTTCATTCAGCTTCGGCACACAATTCATGATCTGATGAAGCCGTCCTTTCCATCTCTGAGCTCTGTTCATCTCTCAGGCTGCATGTGGCTAAGAATAGCTCTGACTGGGACCCAACACAAAACTGTAAACTTACTTAAAATACTACGGAATTTTGTTTCATTCTTCGAACTTCGGTTGTGCGTGAACTTTGGAGATGACAGTGTTGTGTTACAATGTCAAATGTCTAGACATGCCTGTGAGAATTCTGTGTGACTGCAAGTTGACGTTTCTCTCTTCATAACATCCATCTGCTCATCCTCGTTCTGTCCTTACTGTGTGGGAAGGGGGAGAGTCCTGGGGGAAAGGCCAGCTCTGCCCCCCACGATAATACTGTTGTATGTAAGCAGAAGAGTCTCTTCCATGCATGTTTGCATCATTTTGAGAGACGGCAACACTGTGAGTGCTCTGTCTCTGGGTGTTTACTCTGTGAACTGCTTCTGGATCTGCAATTTGTCAAAGTCTAATTAGAGCTCTGCAAACATGAGGACGAGAGGAGGTTGTGTGTGGGCTGTTAACACAGTGTCTCTCTGCAGCCACTGCACTGTGCGGACTGCATAGGGACAGGGACTCTGCCATCTTCTGACTCCAGTGCCTTTTCCTTCGTCACAAGATGCACAATGAATCTTACAAGTCTCATTCTCGTTTCTTGCTGATCACTCTACGGTTGTTGGTGTTGCCAGAAGGTCCCTTTATTCCCCTTCCACAAACATTTATTAATCACATATTATACCACATACCAGACTATTTTAGGTATTTCGTGACTACCTCCTCTCAGTGAATTGCAGTTTAGAGCAGCAGTTCTCAACCTGTGGGTTGTGACCCCCTTGGGGGTTGACCGACCCTTTCACAGGGGTTGTATATCATATCGGATCTCCTGCATATCAGATATTTATGATTCATAACAGTAGCAAAATTATAGTTATGAAGTAGCAACAAAAAATAATTCTATGGTTGGGGGGGGTCACCACACCATGAGGAACGGTATTAAAGGGTCGCAGTGTTAGGAAGGTTGAGAGCCACTGATCTAGAGGAAGATGTAACACAGGGACAAAGACTTCCAGATTATATAATTGATCACCCACATAGGACAGAGATATGCAGAAATGCAACAAATATCAGGATGGCCCAGCAGGTTTACCCAACCCGAGGACAGGAGTGGGGAGAGACTTCCTGGAGGAGGCAACACTGAGCTGAGTCTTGAAGATGAATAGTCATTCAGAAGAATAGAGAGCAAAGGAATTCCACATAAAAGGAACAACTTGAATAACTGTCTTGAATGTGAGAGTAAATGTGGATTATGGAATTGCAGTTCAGTGTGGTTGGGTCAGGTCTAAAATGGAAAGTGGGAGGCTCTGGAGAAACAAGTACATGGGATTACTGAAGACCTTTCCCATCTTGCTATGGGAGTATGGACATGAAGAGGACACAGTTTCTAATCTGTGGTGCTGGGATGTGCTAAGGACATCATGAACAATATGGAAAGACTATCTTTGGACAAGGATGATGACCTACACTCTGACACTGAGTACAGGCATGTCTTGGAAGCACTTAGATATGAATCCCAAAACCAGAAGAAAAATCATCCTGAATAATGAACATGGAAGTGGTCAACAGGTGGATCGTATCCATGGGCAGAAACTACTTTACCCTAGAAAAGCACGGAGAGTCAGAGCACATACCAAGCTTGAATCCAAAAGAGCGGTTGTTTTTAAAGAAAAAACTGGACTCAATGGAATAAATCTTTGTGGCGATACTTTATTTGTGCTGAAATGTGATATTTTATTTGTATGTTAATAAATAAAGTTGCCTGGAGATCAGAGGTCAAATAGCCATAAACAGAAGCGAGGCAGTGGTAGCCCACGCCCTTAATCCAATCATATGGCAAGCAGAGTCTCTGTGTGGTCAAGGACACAGCCAAGTGTGGTGACACAAGCCTTTCATCTCAGTACCAACCATAGATACCTGGAGGTCTGTATAGACAGACAGTGACGAGGAAGTCATGTGGCTGGGCTTAGAACCAATGAGAAGGCAAAACAGGAAGGCAATAAAAACACAGGTCACACAGGAAGAAGCTCTCTCTGTAGAAGCTACTGCTGGTGGTAAGCTAAGGCTAGTTGTGGCTAGTGCTCTGATCTCTTCGGCTATTACCTCTGTATTTGGCTCTGTGTTTCTTATTTAATAAGACTGTTTAGAAATTCGTCTACAAATCTTGCCTATTGTGGAAGAGAATCAGAAGTTCAAGGTCATTCTTGACTACATAAAAAGTCTGATGCTAACCTGAGTTTAGAAAAAAAAAAGAAAGAAAGAAAAGAAAAGCCAAGCATAGTAGCACACACCTATAACCCTAGCACTTAGTAGGTTGAGGCAGGAGGATTGAGAATTTCAGGTCAGCCTGCACTTCAGAGTGAGACACTGTCAAAAAACAAAAACAAAAAAGTTAAAATAGTGACTCAATGGAGGAGGAAAATACAAGAGAATCAGAAGAAATCAGTAGTATTAGGAAGAAAGCTTCATGCCATGGGGCCAAGAGGGGGCGGAGGAAGAAAAAAGGAAAGAAAGATTTGTGGAAGCAATCTCAAACATCAAGGGAAGGACAAGTAAATTAAGGCATGAATTCATGAGCAAGGTCATTACTATTAACACATTACTATTAACATATTTCTCAGCAGCACAGAGTAGGTGGTGCACAGAGTAGGTGATGCACAGAGTAGGTGATGCACAGAGTAGGTGATGCACAGAGTAGGTGGTGCAGAACTTTGGCTAGTCTGGGTTTTACTTTCAGCCTCTCGGATCTATTATCGAGTTAAGATTGAATTGGACGGAAACCACAAATTCTCTCTTGTAGGTTAACAGGTTAAAAGAGGTAGCTAAGTGTATCCTAATGGAATTTACAAGATTGCCGCCACTTCCAAACATGAAAAAGATGTTGGGGCACCAGCAGTGACCAACCTAAAAGACTGACTCCTCTGGAGGAAGGCCCCTGAGGATCTGCTGTGGCAGGCAGTATCCTTTAGTTGTTGGGAATGGGAACTCATGGCAGATGTAGAAAGGACACAGAGTCGTTAGCCAGTGGGAAGTGTTTCATTGTCTTACCAACCAATGTGGCCGTCCCATGTGCACTAGCTTCATGTCAGGGCCATCACATCAGGCTTGCTTTACCACCACAAACACAATGACTGGGTAGTTTTGTGTTTATTTCTGTAGTTTACACAAAGTGGGAGGAGTTTTGTTGTTGTTACCATTTGAAACAGAGGCTCAAATTGTAGCCTAGGCTGACTTCAAATTCTCAATCCTCCTGTCTCAGCCTCCTGAGTACTGGGATTGTAAGTGAGTACCATCATTCCTGACCAAAAAAATTCTCTTCTTTTTCTTTTTTAAACCAGGGATCAATTTCGAGCATCCCTTACCTGGAAAGGTGACAGTAATCCTCAATAGGTTAGAGGTGGCAGATACCCTGGCTGGACCACTTGTGTACAGGGAATTTCTGTCATAAACTTCCACTTTGCACTGATACACCCCTGCCTCTTCCAGAGCAGCATCGTGGATTTGGAGTTGGGAACGAAATGAAGACTGTGAAACCTTCGTCTTCCTGTGGAACTGGGAGAGGACATCCCCCCATTCAACTGTGCCATTGTGGGTGATTCGAATTAGCTGATGAAAGGCCCCAGAGCCAGCTGGCTGGAATTGCCAAGTC